>NC_134700.1:173854845-174224845 GCF_043290135.1 Rhipicephalus microplus
ATGTTATGAAGACGGACACATTGTTCATATAAAATGAAGCAACGTTAGATTATCTTCTAACAAATTAGAGCGCTAGAATTATAAATCATTTTGGACCATGTTCTTGCATGCTGTCCTATTTAGACGCCAACAAACTTTTCTGTTTTATCATTACTTTTATGAAAGAAAAATACACATATCTGCATATTTTTCTTAATCGCAGCGATGAAGAATTTTTCTAGAAAAGTTTGAATTTATTGCCAGAAAGGAGCCGCCCTCTGCAAAACATTGGGCAAGCCATTCTTTATACAATTACTTCTGGATCCACAGGTCACACTTCCCAACACCCAACTAGCCACTGACCAATATTCTTCGCCATGTGGCTTCCTTGAAAAATTCAGGTTCTTCGAACATACGGCAGGAGGTTGACGAAAAATACTCCTACTCCCCCCTCCTTTTATTTAAAAAAAAATCTTCGCAAACGCTGAAGGGTGATATGGAAACTACCAGCCCAGAGTCTTCACACCACTATTGTTTAGCTGTCTCAATTCGTTTCTCTTGAATTTGGGTTCTCTAATGGGACAAAATACTCAAAATCATTCTGAAATTACCAAGCTATGGTTATTTGTGAAATATAAGCCTACATAAAAATTCGCAAGTTTATGTATGTTTGGCATTTAGATACCTAACATCACTCTCCAAATGAACATATTGAATACATAGTTTCGTAACAGCACTATCGCGGTAGTGAAGCTGACACTTGAGGCACATGTCTCGAATTAGCCAGGAATGCAGACATTGCATCATATTCCGAGGGTTTGCTATAGCAATAAAGAATATTGAAATCCCACGTGATGGTGCTATAAGCGAAGTACATTGAATTGTGCTGAAACATTTTGCTTGAGCTGTGCAGAAAGGAAATAATGTCGACGAATATGCATGCCGCGTCACGTCTGATAGGTATTTTCTCCATCAGCAGCTTGACGAGCAATCTCAACTGATTGGCCAATGTTTGAGCTCTAAATGCTTTGAATGGCTGTGTTGCGAAATGCTGCCAGAGAAATACGGCCCAAAAAAAAGTATTTAGATAAACTGCAAGTTTTACTTATTCGCATTGATCAAATCTGAATAGAAGAAATGTGGCGTTGTGTCGAAAGCAATATTGTGAAATATTTGCGAAAGATGCATAGAAAAATAAAAATGGGTGCTCACACGCAATGAAACCACGTCATTCACTCAGTCTGAACTGGCATGAACACCTAAAAGAGCGAACAATCATTAAAAAACGTGGTTAATTCTTTATGGCGAACAGGCGAGAGAAATCGGTGAAGTTAAATTCTGTTGGGTTCCATTGAAAAATACGAGAACGTGTTGATAAAACAGTTCTATAATATTTTGGACGCTTCTAGCATAAATTTACTCTTCCCAACAATTCAATTTCGTCGGCATAACTTCGAAAGCGACAGTTTCCTCGTTCTAAAAAAGCAACAAAAAAAAAAGCACCACGCCACTCTTTTTCCAGTACCTCTTGCTAAGCTTAAGTCTATATGGCTGAGGAATTCGTCGTACATAATATATAGCCTTTCCGCAAAAAGCATCACTGCACTGTGTGTTTGTACTGGCGTTGTGTATGTTAGGCTCGCTTGTCTCGCTTTGCCCGCATCCGCCTTGCTTCCGGTTTGTGTTCCAGTTTTGTGCTTCCGCTCTGTACCTTTCCTTCATCTGATCAAAACTGAATTACAGCGCCCAAGGAAAAACGCTCTCGAGTGTTTTCGCTCTTTCGAAAGAAAAACAAATCGAAAGCGAATCAGTCTCTCAGAATAAATATACAAAACCTAGCCTGCGTAAGTGCGGCTTGCGTTGTTGGTTTGTAGAGAATACAAACGCCTGTTTTTCTAGAGCGCTTAATGATCCTTCAGCATCTGCATACGAGCTATAGGAAGCGAAATAGATAGTTATAAAAGGACATACCTCTAGAAATACACGTCCACAAACAGCAGTTTTTCTTATAGAAGGCTGAACGCCATTCGATATGTTCACGCCACGCGCGTACACTTGTGCTGCTTAAAAAGTGAATCGTTGATAGTCGATATCCAAAGCATGCACAATGCGTATAAAACGGGCAAAGAAAAAACGCAAAAATGTGTACTCTTACATTCGCACAAACATACACACACACGCACGTACACACGTGTGAAGACGGGGCTTTGTTAATTTTAAATTCAGGCGTAAACAACACGGCTCACGTCAATAAGATGTAATCTAACATAAACCTGAACCGCCTCTCGCAATAAAAGAAACTTGCACACGTGTACTTACAGCAAAGTGCATGAGGCAGTGGTATAGGTATAGTCAAAATTGGTGCAGCGGAAAAGCTATATAGCTTCACCGGATTCTCTTTAGACATTAAAACAGCAAAAAGCACCCATCATAAGAGAAAAGAAAAACAAGCAAAGGTAAATAAAACAGATACCAATAAAAACTGTTCAGTTAACCTGAATAGTAACTAAAGTTTTGTCAGGACAAATAAAAAAAATATGATGAACGCGAAGCTTAACTCAATATTCGTAGTTTCGTCCACTGTAAACTCCATTAACTAGTGACCAAGGCAGTGTGGTCACTTTTTCCCCCTTTCATAATATCTTGTCTTTTCACACTTTTGCTATAATGAAACTTACCCACCGGGAAAGCGATTGCTGAAATCGCAAGTTTTGCACACGCAGCAGTCGATATGTCGGGAACTCCACATGACAGTGCCGCTGCTTTGGTTTTGTGAATACTGGACCATTGTTTTTCTGTTCACAGTAGCCAATCAGAAGCTCTGCAATTCATCCGACATGCACCTGCGTTCATCAGTATTCTTCTTCTTCTTGAGCGCGAGTTAAACTGGGTCTACCAAAAGAAAAGCGAGGAAATGGTCTTTACGCAGCTCGAAAACACCGACCATCAGCTTGCAAGCACTGTTATTAACCTTGAAGAAGAAAATTTAAAAATGAACTGTAAGGTTCTTGAACGACGCCGCCCTCAAGTTTACCTGCTGCCGAGTTCCAAAATTAAAGCTGTTTTTTTAATAGAACCTAATGATGAAGATATAAATAAAGGTTACCCAACAACTTCATGGCAAAAAAAAAAAGGTGTTTCACGCCCACAGTGCAATCTGGCTCTTTTATTTGGGTACGGCCGAGGCTGGATATTAAGGCATAATAATTCACCCGCTGAATAGTTGCTGATTTATGTGAGCATGGCAAGAGCAGAGAAAAAAGCTCAGTTCTCAAAGTGTTCAATTAGAGAGAGTGCAAGGAGCCTGAATAAAAATGTTCACGCCATAATGCAGACATTTCGGTTGTGCATAAGCGAAACTAAGCATTGTAAGAATAAAAAAAAAGACATGTCTCGATAAGATAGCTTGGAACGAGAAATACTCATAGCGCAACATACGGTGTTTGTGAAGTTGTTTGTAATCGCCATTATTGCGAAGGAGGCATTCAAATCCTAAATAAAACTCGGAAAGGATCACTGCATCACGCTTCAGCTCTAGTCCATGTAATCTAGTCTAAGGTTGCTGTGTAATAAAAAATCGACAGTGTTTATACGCTACCGCAATACAAAAGTGGCCTTTGGCGTGGAGAAGTGCAAAATACTGCAAATATTTAAATTTAAAGTTCTAGCGCTGTGGTTGCAACGAAGAATACCTCCACACGAGTACCAAAACGAGAACTGCGTGTACGCGCGTATGAAAAACAATTTCTCAGAGATCGCAAATAATGGAGTCTCTTGCGTATTTGGCCTCTATATTAAATACCAAGGGGAGTCCCTCTTCCCTTTTTTCTCCAACATCGCATTGCATCAATCCTTTATGGTTTTCGAAACGGAAATACTGAGAAAAAGCTCATTTATTTTCTTTAAAATCGGATTACGGCGCGTTGCATCTCAAACATGTTCATGCGGCTGGAGTGACAAGGATATAACATTGTCTGCTTATCGACCACCACAAAGACGTCGCACACAGACAAAGACTCGAACAGGAGCTCCCCTTGCTGAATTCATGTTGTACCTTTTCCCTTACCGATGATTTCGACTTGAAAAGTGCGTCGGCAACGAACGAAACCCCCAACGAACTAATTGATGGATGGATGGTTGCGAAACTTCATGGCAAGACCTAAGGTTTGCGACTTCGCTTGCAGCGAGCCGCTCTCGTTGTGGGACAGCCAGGCCAAGTCCGACTTCTGCATAGTGGTCCCTCTGGACAGAGTTTATTTTTTCACGACCGGTTTTATCTTGCAGCTCGTTATACACAAAGCATGTCGAATTTCCTTAATTACCAATAAACTGATAATCGCACTAATATTAACAAATATTCACATTAAATCATCAAGCCCAATTGTATACAATGTAAAAATTTCTGTTATATATACCAGGTTTTGACATTCCACAGTCCTGACTTGTACGCTCGACCCTCTTCAACGTCACTTTGGTTTCTATATTTCAATGCAACATCTGCGCTCTAAAATGAATAATAACATTCCACACCCCCCTCCCAAAACAAAAAGCCATGAATGAAGCCATGCAAGATCTCACTTAAGCAACGACGAGCCTACTGTGGAAAAGCTATAATAGTACTAAGTAAATGAAGTATTAAAAACCATTATATATATTCATACGGCCCTTCAGTGGTAATCACCCCAAATTCGCTTCTTGTCTCTTATAAAAAGCTCATTAGCACTTTGCTCCATGTAAACAGATATGGTGGATGATAAGACACGTAAGAACAGCCTACCTAACCAATATCAATTCGTAGACAGCGCCTTGAGCGGATTATTCGTGCTTTGCACAGCAGTCTAGATGATCTTTATATAATTAAACGTCAGCGAAAAAAGTGCAGGAAGTGAGAGAGATAAACTTCCAGCCGAAAGGCTTGTAGCATAAACTGAAATTAAGTACTCAGCACTTGAGACGTGGCAGGGTGAGACATAGATAGACAGAGGATAAGGTTGAGTGAAAGGCAGGGAGCCCCGCCGTGGTGGTCTAGTGGCTGAGGTACACGGCTGCTGACCCGCAGGGCGCGGGTTCGAATCCCGGCTGCGGCGGCTGCATTTCCGATGGAGGCGGAAATGTTGTAGGCCCGTGTGCTCAGATTTGGGTGCACGTTAAAGAACCCCAGGTGGTCTAAATTTCCGGAGCCCTCCACTACGGCGTCTCTCATAATCATATAGGGGTTTTGGGACGTTAAACCCCACATATCAATCAATCAATCAATGAAAGGCAGGGACGCTACCCATAAATGTAAACAAAAATTACGACATATTCCCAAAAGGAAAGCCCAATGGGAAGCGAAACAACAGCGTTTTGAACGGAAGCGATCTGCGTTTGTCACTGGTGCTTCGTCGGTGTCGTTGGCTCCAGCTTATCACCAGCTCCGCAAAGGACCAGCAGCTAAGGGCTGTCCAGAGAGCCCGCGAAGTCGCCGAGAGCTTTAACCTCCCGGGGCATCGTGGGCGGGGCCCCCAGACGGTACCCCCTGACGGGGGCATTCTCGTTTTTTCAGGACCAAATAATTTCTTTGACTGACTGACTGACTGGTCTTCCGCTGCCGACGCTGGCGTTTGGCTTCCCTGGCTCGCGCCTCACCAATGTTGCAGGTGTGATGTCACCATTCTAGAACGCGATCGGCTCTGCTTACCCTCGCAACGCCGGCGACTGCCGGGTTAGGCCAATCGCAGCGTCGAATTTTTCAGCGGGTGAAGGAGCTTCGCTTTCCGGGGTCCTTTCAATCGTGACTAAACGAGCCGAAAGAGTGTCCACTCGATGTGCGCTCGAACGTTGCTAGCGATGGAGAGGGTGAAGACAGAGAGAGGCGACACGCGGTTAGCGCATGGTGAGCGAGGGAAAAAGTGACGTCACCATGACTTCGAGGGAAGGCGTGACCTATGTGGCACCGCTGCAACACCTGCAGCGAGGGGAGCGCGGTGCGGTGCGTTGGCATGGAGACATGGATAGACAGTGTTATACAGGCTTGACAAAAAGCTGCTGCGCATCTAATATAGAGAGAGTACGAAGATCGACAAACAGACAGACAAACAGACAGACAGACAGACAGATATAGATAGATAGATAGATAGATAGATAGATAGATAGATAGATAGATAGATAGATAGATAGATAGATAGACAGATAGACAGATAGACAGATAAATAGATAGATAGATAGATAGATAGATAGATAGATAGATAGATAGATAGATAGATAGATAGATAGATAGATAGATAGATAGATAGATAGATAGGGCTGAATATTTGAGCTGCAACTTTGTTGTCGCTATTAGCAAGGCCACTTTGAGTTGTGTAAGCTTGAATATTAAGCGAGTATATTGTGTTACTGACTCACGGCATGTACAGGAAGCTGCTATACTATTCTTCTTCTTTTCCAATTTGATTCGACTGCATTGAATTATGCCCAGATAATACTGCAGTCTTCCCAGACGTGCTCTGCATTAGGCTGAAATAACGGCAACTTGATAGTTCATCGACGAGCTGTTCTAGATTATGAGCTGTTCCAGAGCCTACGCAAGTCAACGGGTTTATGCTGCAAAAAATTTAACAAAAGCTGACACTCCACCTCATAAATGTTCGGGAAAACTAACAACTTCTTATCAATTGAAAATAAAATAGTGATTGCCCCTAAGGCCAGCACATAAATATCCATGATGTGAAAACAAAATAAAGCAACAGGCTGCAGGTTGATCCAAGTAAGAATGCTGAAAAAGGGCTGTCACTTTTTGTTGCAAGCAGAAAAAAGAAGAACGCATAAGATTGTACAGCTCCTTATCGCGGGATGATGGTGTTATTCCCCTCGCAAAAAAAAAACAGAAATAAATCATGCACACAAAGCGGATACAAAACGAAAAACCTGACGGGATAAATTTTGATCAGAGAGAAAACTGTGGGTAGCTCGACTGGCAGCTGCCAAGAAACTCATGAGAAAAGAAGCAAAAGTTATAGACCCTGAGACGTGTAAATGGCGGAAGGTATCTTCAGCAGCCCCGTAAACGTAGAGTTGGGCTGCAAGAGCGGCAATCGATCATTGAAGAGAAAGGGAAGCGAGCCATCTCTTTTTGTCCGCTGTTGACGTCAAGTCATTAAAGATTGTTGCTTAGCGGCACCAAAGCGTGAAACAAACATCGTTTTAAGCCCATCCGTGAATGAAATAACAATCAAGAGAGCAGCACAAAGCCGGGCAATGTGCGCTGTATGTGTTGGTTGTTGATAGATGCGCGTCGTCTCTTCGTATGACGAAGTGAACAGAACGATACAAGGAAAAATTAAGTGCTTGTTTTTCTTTTGCTCTTTTCTTTTCTGTAAACACAACCTTAATCAACGCCAATAATGAGGCCAAGGAAACAATAGGCGAGGGCATTCGTAGTCGTTAACAAGGTTGTAACAAATTTGATATTTATAAATGTGAAGAGATCAAAAACGTAGAATGAGCAAGTTATCGCGGGCAAGCATCGTATCCACGAGCTTAGCATTCCGTGCCGGATTCTTTCCGTGTCTTGGTTTTGCTGTCTGTTTTCATAAATAACCATCATAGGTACTCCCAAAATGGTCAAAATGGGAGAGAAAGAGACAGAAATGGGGATAATTTGAATGCGTTAACCGTAATTAAAATGCAGTGGTGGTTAAGGGCTGTATGGGCACTCGCCAACAATGCGGGACGTATTGCTTTAGATTTCCATGCAGCGCCGCCAAGAACTCGGCGTGCTTTCTGTCGCAGTAATTCCAGGAAGCACGGCCTGGCACTCACTGTTGGGTATATTCCATTATCAAAAAGGCTGCCTCCACTTTATTAATGTGAAAGCGTGAAATGTCTCATCACTTGTGAAATTAGGCCATCAACGTCAGCGCCATGCGGCTTCGCAGACAAATGACGAAAAATAATCATCCTCTCGAAGTAAACGCATGACGTCAGAGATGCCAAATTTAGTGACACCATTGTGAGGTCACCATACTATTATGAGGTCACGTACCATCACCTGATGACGTCATCGCTGCATAACCTTGTCTCGTTGAATAGTTGCAATCATCGAGTCAGCGGTGATTGCACCACTTCGCTGGCTGTACAATACTACATCAGGCGAAGAAACCTATCAATAGGTAACGAGCAGGATCATTACATCGACTGAGAAAAAAAGGGATCGCTTTTATCTTCCAGTAGTCTCAAGTGAGGGCAATATAGACCTTGAGAACATTTCCTCTTCCTCCCTTTTAATTCTTCACTCCAACGTTTTCTCCCCGAAAGACGCTGAACCGTGTGCCCTCGTGTTCTGTGAAATTGACGTTTTCTCTCGCCTAAAATTAGGACTAATTATCCCCAGTTAGAATGTGCCCATATTGACAAGTTTACTAGCAGCAATAAACATTGGCTCCGTATCTCCATGTTACACTGCAAATGTCGTGAAAAGATGATAGTCTTGCGTCAGGAGAGAGTTAACAAAACGTTTATTTGACGTTCTGCGCAAGAATATTGGTGAATATTATTCTAAAGGTGCTGCATTAGAGAGCCTTGAGTGGGCAGTAGAGGCTAAAGAGCGAATCAAGTCACGTCCCATGTAAGACATGAGCGCTATCTTGCAGTTATTCTGAAAAACGAAGCACGTGGCATGCGCGCCTGTCTGATAAGGTGTAAAACGCTAGGCGACGGGTAGGTACCACCACCGTGTCGTCTTAGCAAACCGTTAGGAACACTTGCCTTTCTGTGCAAGCGTTGCATGGTCAGTGCAGCGTGATAAACGCTATGGTCCATAGAACTACTTACGTATGCCCTTTCATTAAAAATGACACATATACGTGATATAATATTTTAATATATATATTAATATATATTATACGTGACACCATAACAACACATGACGTGTTGTTATGGTGCCCGAGATAAATGCGCAATGATTGCTTTTTAATAGACAATCGCAAAAGTATGCACGCTGAACCTTGAGCAATATTGGTGAGCGCTGCGGATGGAATCCACCGTTTGGAGTATCGTTTGGTCACTTTGGTGTCGTTTAGAATACAGTTTTAAGGACAGACAAACAGAAAATTGTACAGATAGATAGACCAAAAATTTCGAGTCACAGATCCTCAAGAAAGACTGCCGTCTTTAATAATGAAACTGGCGTATCTATTTCCAAAAACCACGATACAGAAGGCACACCCCGGGGCGCTACCAAGTGCACATTCGTCTTTTGCATTTGCCCTCTATGTAAACGCGACCACTTTGGTCAGGGGATCAACAAGGCAGCTCTATAGCGACTCAACTAAGGGGACCGCTTGCCCAGATCGAAAGGCTGGGTCCGCTAATGGTAGAGAAATTTCTGTGTTTCATTCTTCGTGACGTGTTTTGAGATTGTTTTTATAACAATTTTCTTTGAGTACGTTTAATAATACGCAGACATGGAGCATTTTATCTGCGATGCAGTCTTTATATGCAGCGAATGCTTGATTTAATGTTCGTTCGTGGACCAGCGACAAATGCTGTCGAAACAAGGAAGCTTCGTTGCGATAAATCAATTACTCTCCCTTATCTAAGAAATACTACAACACAACAGAAAGTTGGTAGTGACTGTACAAGTATTATGCACACAAGTTTATACAATACGTCTGTCTCCATTAAGCAGTCAGCGCTGAGCCCAGGTCGTCAATCAATTTCGAACGAGGCAGCATTGTGTTTGCTTACGCCGTCAGATTAACGTGTGCCAGCACGCAGAGTGCATTGTGGGTAGTTTATTCTGAGCAAATATTTGTTCTGTCAAACTCTTTCATTGTCTATTGTTTTGATCCTACTCACCTTGTTTGGCAGAGGTTTTTATTTTGTTTTTTTTTTCGTACATACGAGCCATACTACCAATGTTGCTTGTATCCTGTTTGAGGTGGCCCTTGCATCTTACGATAATTATTTTTTACAATTCTTATTCATGTTAGAAATATATACAAAAATACTTAGAATGTTGTTAAAAATGAAGGAAATTTAGAATGACCTTATTCGTTGACTTATGTTGTTTAACGCTGCATCAGTCGATAATGAAACTGTCGAATTCAACAGACCGGTGAAACAGTTTGAATTGTTTCCACAGCCCCACCTTTACTCAACGTATGTCATCGCGGCATCATGATAATCATAATCCGCAATATCACGACTGTCATCACTCTGTTTCTCTTCAATTGCCTACATTTATTTTACGTACAGACCAGCATGAAAGCATCTCCTAATAAATATCTCACAGTGCTTCACTCAATAGAAATGAAACGCTTCATAAAGTATCGTTTGTGAACAATACAATAATTTTTAAACATGTAGTTTAGCTTTTCTGTTTATCGCATTCTACGCACAATAACTCAAGCAGATATGAATACTGTGACTACTAAGTTTGGCAAAACATAACAACACTACGTAATTACAATGTTTATTTACACATTTTCATTTGATTATACTGCAGGAAGAAAAAAACTTGAAAATACCTAAACGTATTAATTATTGAAAAATAATGTAGTAAGTCTATCATGTGTGCAGTGATGTGCTCTTCTTTTTAGGAGCAGCGAGAGTTATAGAGATGAGACTAGAACAACATTGTGAGTGTTCAGCGCCTGTGCAGTCTCTTCTTCAGCCTTTGTCTCTAGTTTTGCGCTGTTTTTAGATGCCAAGCAGTTCAAGGAACAATCCAAAGAAACGGTGCATATTTTTTCTGTTTTCTCTACTTGCGGCTTTTATTTTTCTGACGAAGCCAACAGCAGAAACTGCGGGAAAGAAAATTTGTGACCTGATATTGGCAATAACTAGCCTCTTTCATACCCTGGAAGACTAAAATAGTACGAAGGGATGAAGTAATGAAAGAAAACCACATGCCATCACATATAAACACTGCCGTTTGTGAGTGAATCACGCAGTAATATATCGCACTTTGCCCAGTTCACTTCATTTGAGAACCGGTGCAACACGGAAAGTGTTCATAGTTCACCTCATTTGAGAACACAATGCAAACAGAAAGTTGAAGCGCGAGGCCCGCGCGCGTGCCAACTTTTCTCATAAGCGCTTGCGCACCCGTTGGGGCGCTAGTGGGCTTGAAAAAGGTCTATAAGATAGGAATATGCGTTCGTAAAGGTCACTCCAAGCCACAGGCGGCATAGAAGAGTATCCTCAGGTCGAGATATTCCTGAGGGAAGACGAAGCTGGAAATTGGGATCGAAGTTATGAAGGCGCGCGTATGTGAATTCTGTCAAGCTTCACTGTACCAGTGTGAGATCACGCGCAAGCTGCGTCAGTCCTTGAGAACGGGATAGCTGTGTATTGAGTACCATCGTGTGAAGATGTAGTGGCCTCATCTGCGCGGACATTGCCATATATACCGCAATGACCTGGTATCCACTGATACAGTGTGCTGTGTTGTTTCTAGATTGGTTGGTGATGAAGAAGTCTTATTTCAGCTACTAACTGTTACTGACATGCTTTGGCCGCAAATAACACTCACACAAAGTAAAGAAACACTCAACGACAAGCACAAACGGCTTGTCGCTTGTGCTTGTCGGAGTGTTTCCTTACTTTGTGTGTGTGTTATTTGCGGCCAAAGCATGTCAGTAAGCAAGTACAAACTAGGCCAACAATCAGTATTGCTACTAACTGTTAATTAGGTTCATGGCAAAAAGGTGACGTGAGACATTGAAAAGCTGCCTTCAAGTCCGAGAAGATAGACCACGTTCAGAAGGTTCTTCAACTTAAACTCCAGAGCTGCACGTATGGCGGCGAGTGGGAGAGGGACTGTGACAGGTGGCCAATGAGGATCTGCGGAGCACCGTGACGTCACGTAAAAGGGAGGCGATGTCCGGGCAAGTTTGGACGCACTTCTCCGGACGGGGAAAACCAACGCATGACTCGCGCCACACACACATAAAATGCCTGGCGGGAAAGCCGCGGTGGCCATGGCCGCGAATCTCGAGCCACACAGGGCCAGCGCTCACGATAGCGCGGAAGCGAGGTTCCAAAAGGGAAGGGCCGGCTCAATTCTTACGCTTGCAGTGAAAAACGAACACAAATATGTATAGGTAATCATAGTCCAAAACGGTTTTTTTGCTGCTCAATGTCTGTTTTGAATAATCGTTTTAACACGAAACTGTTTTATGCCGGGGTCCACCAAAAGATCCGTGACGTATTTCCATCGCAGAACTTGGCATCGAAAAAGTACACACGGTAAGAAGAGAAAAGAAAGTTTGGTCTATAGGGTGCGAACCCATAATCTCTGGGTCTACGACAAACGATGCCGGGCATGCTATCCACTGCACCATGTCCACACTTTTTGTTCTTCATTGCAGCATGTACATTCAAACAACATCAAGCAACAGCCATGTCTACACACTCTATATGCATTAAAAATACGCCCTTTGTATCTACCACTGTCCTCTCACTACGTTCTTTATAAAGTGCAGCACTTGATCATGAGTGTTATGATAACCATGGTACCCGCCATTCGGTCCTTCAGCGCGTCGTTTGTAAGCGTCCACCCTATTCAGCGCGTTCCAATAAAAAAATGCAATTTTGTCAATGCTTTAACACACCCCCCGGTGGTGACATTAGTTTTACCACGGGTGTCGGTTTCGCTCATAGTTATCTGTCCCTTTAAAACAGCTCTGCAACGCCCACTGGCTTCATCTGGCTCACGGTGTCAGACACAAACAATTTATGTGGCTTTACCTCCGTGATCCCCACATATAAGCTCGCCCCGTGAACAATCGCAGCCGGCAAAAGGAAAGACGTCACGTGCGTTGCGTTTTACAGCGAAAGCTGTTATGAGATCACTTTTCGGGTCACGCGCAGTTGCATGTTGTCCGCCGCCATGCCGCCGCCACCGCCGCTGCCGCCACTGCCACCACCACTGCGGTGTGTAACCACATCATGCGAAATTAGAAAAATATGACAGCATATCCACGCAGTGAATGATGGAGAGTGGGGCGAAAAATCCTTCTGTCCACTCGTTCAATCTTCCGTCCATCCATGCGTCCATTTGTGTAACCATCCATGCGTCCATCCACCCGTCCGTGCACGGGTCTGTTCGGGTGTCTGCACGTCCATCTGTGCGTCCGTCCCTGCGTTCGTCCATGCATCCGCCCCTTGCGTCCATCAATGCGTTCATCCGTCCGTGCAGCCATTCGTGCGTCCGTCCACGCATCTGTCTGTGTGTCCGTTCGTCCATCTAGTCACCCCCCCCCCCCCCCCAGTACCGTCATCTCGCATCTTTTCATCATATATTCCGCATATAGAAGCACTACCATCAAGGGGACATTCCAAGGACTAAACGAAAGGTGGCACACGCACACTTTCTTACGGCTTGCGCTTCGTGTCTACTTCCCACCTTTAACCGCCTCGAGTTCATGGTATATAGTAGTCCACAGTATTCATGGCACAGCGGCCCAACGCTCGCTAAACCTTTCTTAAACCAAGGAGGTTACGTCCAGAGAGTATAACGTAGCAACCCTTTTTTGCTAGATAGTGCTCAATGTACATGCCAATGGCTGCTAATGGGGAATGAGAGACAGGAGAATTCGGCTTTCGGTTAACGCGCTCGCTGCGAAGTTTTTATTGTTCAACAACGCACCTGGGGAGAAATCTCCCACCATGCAGCACCATCTCTCAGGTGCAAGCGTAATACATGTTACGTACAACGACGAGGAACAAACAGGTGCCACTTTAAGGAGCTTCGCCCCTAAAAAACCTTGCACCAATGACAGAGTGGGGCTTGAAGCTGGGTCCGCTTGGTACCAGCCCAATATTTTACCACTGAGTTACGCCGGTGCTTGTAAATTGTGAAACTTGCCTTAGGCAAGCATGACCTAGAACCAATGGAAGAGTGGGGCTCGAACGCAGGTCCGCTGGGTGCCAGCCCAGTATTTTATACCACTGAGCCACACCGGTGCTTGTGAGTTGTTGTCAAACTTGCCTTAGGCAGGCTTGATGTCGGGAAAGCCATCGTGTTAATACGACTTATAAAGCGTTTTAGAACAGCGAAGGAACAACCAGTCGTCGCACAATGCGTATAGCGTAACGAGTGGGCCGTCCAATGTTCCAACCCATTACAAAATATTGTCCTTGTTTCTCTATTAACTTTGGCACATACTCACTTCACCTTAAACTCCTCATCGTCGTCAGCCACTGCATGGACAATTGGCACAAAATTTCTTGTAAGTGTTAAGCGGGTACCACGCTTCTCAGATGAATGACGAAAAATAGCATAGCAGTTGCCGGCCTACTACCGAAAAGCTTATTATTATTGCCCTTGTGGGCGCCAAGCAAGTGTGCTTGAAGTAGTTACCCAATGAGTGTTTTGAAAAGGCTCTAAAAAGCCGCTCTTTTAGCTTTCGCCGTGACTGTGCTGCGCCTACCACGCAGGCCTGGCATTATTTCTGTCTTTGGGCAGTGATGTTTAATTGAAAAATGGTGAGACTAGACGACCTTAGCCCAAGTTCGGCTTCCAATTAGTCACGATCTCTGGCTGTTACTATGTTTCCTCTGGGTCGGCTCTCACCCTTACCAACTAGAGCTACCACAAGCATATAAGACCACAAGGGTTTGCTCAATCATAAATGATGGATGTAAGACATTGGGTTAGAGACGTAAATATTTCCACGTTAAGGAGTGCTATAGCTGTCAAACATCAAGAGACTTTGAGTAAGCTTTTTTCATCAATGTACAGTAAACATGAAACTTCTCTTATTTTCATATTTTATCGGTTCCTATGACGGAGGGATCAACCATGTTTTAGGGGCGAAGCTTCTTAGGCCATGGATTGTTCCCTCCTTCGTACGTCGTATGTAGTCACCTCTAGTTATTGGCTTGCTCAATAGATGGCGTTGTGCTTATACGTCCTTCGGAATAATATAACAAGATGGTGTTAGTGGTTTTCAAAAGATATCCATTTAGTGATTGATGACGAGTGGAATGAACCCTCTGTTCGGGTATCCATGAGTCCTACTGTCCATGCGTCCGTCCATACGTCCGTGCGCCCGTGCTTTTGTCCATCCATCCGTGCGTCCGACTGTCTGTCGGTCCGCGCATCATTCGGCCCGTCCGTTCATGCGTCCATCTACCCGTGCTTGCGTCTGTCCTTCCGTGCATCTGTCCGTCCTTCCATGCTTCCGTGCGTCCGTCCATTCATCTGTCCATCCATCTGTCAGTCCATTCCTGCGTCCATGCTTCTGTGCGTCCTTTCGTGCATCCATGCTTCTGTCTGTCCGGTCATCCGTGCTTCTGTCCGTCTGTTTGTTCTTGCTTGCATGCGTCCATCTATGCGTCCATCAATTCGTCTGTGCCTCTGTCCATCCATCCATGCGGTCGCACTGATGGATGAACACATGAACAGACGGACTGACACTTTGCCCCTCTCATCGTCATTCACTCCGTGGATATGCTGTGATTTCTTAGTTTTTTTTTCGCAGCAGAACTTATACAATTGCAGTGGTCGAGATGATATGACTCTTCACCCCTTCACAGAAAAACAGTTATAACGGAACAGAGCAAAATAGCTTAGAATAATACCCTTTAGGCACTTGAAAACTGGACTTGCTCTCTGCATTTCATGCCAACCGGTTGTGCCCCCGTGACCTCTGACGACAGCGCCGCTCTGGCCGACTGGGCTCCCTGTACGCCATCTTCTGCCGCCGACCTGAGCTCTCGCTGAGTGGTGCCCCGTCCTCGGACTTCTGCGACCACGTCCATCTCTCCTATCTCCTCTTTCCTTCTGTCGCTCGCTGTCCCTGAGCCTCACTCTCTCCTTTGTCTCTCCATATATACTTTTCAATCCTATCCTTTTAATCCCTCCTTACCCCCATCCCTTGTGAGCTACTGCTAAGGTGTCGCACTCTGATGCAGACAGTTACGGGGTTCACTTTTCTCTTCTTTTCCCTTTAGGAATCACATAAGAATCACATAAGAAAGCTGACCAAATAAATTTGGGCAACTTCAAACCTACAGCGAAAAGTGAAATAGTTGCGAGGGATGCTCCGGTCTTTCTCGCAATGTAATATCGAACTTCTTGTTTGATTTCTTTTTGGAAAACGATCAAATTTTGGTTTTGAGGTCTTTTTTCACGAAGTTGAACTTCTGTTTTTCGGCATGCATTCGCCTTGCGCATGGATCGTCGTTTAAAGTTTCTTCATGCCATTTCGTACAAACAACTAAAGTTGTGCGAGATTAAGGTTCGCAGCGCGCACTGCAATTGTACATGAAACGTGAACAATTGCACGACGCAAGAGCCCACTGAGGTCGTAAAACTTGAGTAGCCAAAGGGGAGTCTCACAGCGCCTGTACCTAAAATAGAATTAAAAAACTCACGTCTGTTTCTCGTTTTTGCTATTCCTGGCTTCACACGTGACGGCTTACTATAGATAAAAAACAGTGACTCAGTTTAGGCTGATGAATTGCACCTCAAGATTGCTAATGTCGCAATTTTCACCCTCAGAGGTTCATTATTAAAGGAGAAAAACGACGTTGGAGTTTCATGTTTAAATTTCACAGCGAAATCTCCGTAAGTGACGCCTCTGATTTTAAAATGTACTTTTCGTATTTTCCCGATCATAGCACGATGAAATTTCGCGAAAATTCGCATGACCGGTCTATGATGCCCCGAGATAGCAGTATAATTCATTTCTGCCAAATACAGACTACTTATAGGATAGTGATTTCTAATGTATAAATAAATAAATGTGTATATATATATATATATATATATATATATATATATATATATATATATATATATATATTATTTATATAGGATAACCCCTGAACAACTCTATTATGTCTTGAGCGTTCATAAGACTTAAGCGGCGTCGCCCTACACTCGAATGTTATGAGAGGAGATTAAATTAGCGAACTTCACTCGTCGTTACGTCCCCGCCGCCCGTAATAAGCGTTACTTTTACGCAAAGTGCATCTGACGCTGAAAACAACGATGGAAGATAAATGTGACAAAGCTGAGAAAGAAAATGAAGCTATTATACTTAAACGAGACATCGTCTGCTTATCACCCTATTTCATTTAAAACCGAGAGAGCGTGTCGCATCAGCACTAAGACTGAACAATAAAAAAGTACCGTAACAATATTTGATCAGATATATAATTGCGTGCGTTGCTTGAACAGTATGAGTTAATCCAAATTCCAAGCCCAAACACTGCCGATGGTTAACCGGAGTGAAAGCTTTCTTAATCTTTTTCAGCTGCTTCATTCGTGATTTTACCACGGCAGAAACCGAGCAATAAAAAAAAGCGCTTAAAGACCATCTCCGAGGGAGACGTTTTCGGTGATCAATACTTTCATGCATTCGCGGTCGTATTGAGAAAAGAAAATTGCATATTGACCGTTTGAGACCCAACAGAGCTGCCGGCCATTAGATAAAGTGGGCCGGTAGTTTAGAAACGCCACAAAAAGAAAACATTTGGGAACATGGTACTGGCCCCCCAGTCTCTAGCAGCAGGCTTGGCTTTTTAAGTGCAACTAACGTAGCAATAAACAAGTTTTACGCAAAAATTGCTCTTCTGTTTTTGTTTTATTTATCGGTTCTACTACATGGTCATAGTAACATCGCAGAGTGGTACGTTATTGCATTAGAGCTTTCGGGAGTGGAACTCCCGAAAGCTCTAAGGCAGAGCATTGCGGATCACAAGCTATTCTCGCTTACTTAATTGCAGTAAGTGAGCATCGCACAGCTTTGCACACAAAAGAACACATAATCAAATTTAGTAGGCTACTTTCTTTCGCAAAAGACATACACACAAACGTAGTGCTATGTTCTCGTATAAAGTTCTCGTATAATGTTTGTTTGCCGACTCGCGAGTGTTTGCATTCAACGTGGAAGTACGACAAAAATAAACGGCTTATCTTTCTGCTCATGTTAGCCATGCTGATAATAAAACAGGCGGGAGGAGAAAATATGCGCAAGAAGCTCGCGCGGAAAGAATTCTTTATATGTCTGATAGATTGATAAATGCGTTCATCGGTGCTCCAAAGTAATAAATGCTTCATTGAGAGTGGCAGCGAGATCAAACGGCAAACGACAATTACAAAAAGCCCCCATTCCATTATAGATTTTGTTAGTAAACGTAGTCGCCCAACAAGAAACAAAAAGTCTTCAAAACATTTCTTAATAAACTAAAACGTTTGTTGTGAACGCTGTTACTATACGTAAAAAACAGTAAACAAGGAGGTGAACGTTGTAAAACAATTATTGGTAAGAATCTTTACAGATTGCGAAAAAATTACAGTGGAAGATTTAAAAAGCAGAATAATGTTCTTAACTGTATTTTTTTAACGTCTTCAAGATACAGCCCGTTACATCAAGTTCAAATCATCAGCACGTTACACCAAGTCGAAAATACAATGAGTCATGCACTTTCATCACTTTGCGGTTTATCCCTGATGGCAATGATCTAGTATTTTTGGTAAAAAAATGTTCACTCCGAGTCCTTGTCAAGTTCTTGCTAAAGTCACCGTCTCTTTGTGTCGTGTTTGGGACGGACGAGCAACAGGTGATGCTCAGTTCGAATCGAATAGAAAACTTCTAACAATAATTTCATACAAGTTCATCGTTATAATTAGAAAACCATTTTTCAATGGTCCCGGCAACAATACATAAGCGAGTCATTTTATTCAATACTTCTGGAAATGCAAAATTCACTAATTTCATTGCGCATGGACAGACGTAATTTTATTTCAACGAAACAAGCCAGATCAGTTCGTTGCTAGAGCGATACACGATGCCTTTTTTTGAAATCAGAAGTGAATCACACGTAAGTGATGACATTAGCTGGTTGTTTTGATTAGTTTTACACGACAAGTCACACGTATTGCTCATATGGTGCCAGTAACGCTAATGTGGGCCAAAAATTATGAACGCGCTGCCTATACTTCCTCAGGTAAAACGACTTCCTGTTTTAGAGAAATAAATTTTGAAAACAATTCTGAAGTGATGCTAGGGGCGCTGAAAAACTGCCACTTCTGTCACTACGAGACCACTTTTCTGGTATGAATCCATAGGACGCTTGAGGTGATTGTAAACGGCCCTTGACGTTAGCGAGAGAGTGATATACGAAGGACGGGGGAAGGAATTTCTAAGAATTGAAAAGAACATAAAAGTGAGCCTCGCAATTGTTTTCAGTGAAGGTGCATCACGTACGCATTAGCTCACGAGAGAAGGGGATAAGGAGGAATTAAAAAAAAAGGGCAGATCCCACATACAGTGGGAACCGATGATATGCGAAGCTCGAATGAAAAATGTTAATATGTCTCTTTAGAATCGGCACAACGTTACGAGGTGGAGGTAAATGAAGCCGTACATGACTTTCGTGTCATGATGATTATGTTTGGATGCGTCGTTTACCTTCGTCATCTATTCACGTCACGTGATGCGAAATTTAGTATACGTGGAGGTAGCGAAACGGCCGTGAGCAGGCTTTGAGCGTGGTATGTTGTCATGTTCTTACATGACAAGCGTATCAGGATTGTCATGTTTGCACTGGTGATATATCTCGCCATCCATTGACGTCACGTAACATCAAATTTGGTATATGTGAAGCTAGCGAAACGGCTGCGAACGCATCATGAGCGTAGCATGTCGTCATGTTGTTACAGGACACGCATCTCATGTTTATCATGTTTGCACCAGTATCATACCTTCGTCATCCATTCACGTCCCTTAATACGAAATTTGGTAAAAGCGAAGCTAGCGAAACGGCCGCCAATGCATCATGAGCGTGGCATGTGGCCATGTTGTTACATGACACGCATGTCATGGTTTTTATGTTACGGTCTGTCACTTGTGTTCGCCATGCAATCATGACATACTATACCAGTTTTGCAATATACCACGTGAACGAAACCCCCGCAAGGGCTGCAGGATCATAAAATATAAATAATGGCATTCATGACATTCATGTCATGATTTTCATGTTACGTCTAGTCAAATATGTTCTTCATACAGTCAGCTCCTCTGTGGTGGTATAGTGGCTAAGGTACTCGGCTGCTGACCCGCAGGTCACGGGATCAAATCCCGGCTGCAGCGGCTGCATTTCCGATGGAGGCAGAAATGCTGTAGGTCCGTGTGCTCCGATTTGGGTGCACGTTAAAGAACCTCAGGTAGTCGAAATTTCCGGAGCTCTCCACTATGGGGTTTCTCATAATCATATGGTGGTTTTGGGGCGTTAAATCTAGCTAATCATAATCTTTATACAGTCATGTTATGTCATACCAAGCTTGGTATCGATACCATTATCGAAACGGCTAGGAGAGCTAAAAGTCCTAGGTGGCTAGATAGACAGATAATATATACGCTCAAAGTCGCCGAAGTTCGCTAAGAAATGCTTCGCAGTTAAAAGAGTACAGTATGAAGAAAAGATTGAAAAAAGGAAAAGATTGAGACACGGTGGAAGGTGTCCGAGGACGGGCCACCAACCAGTTAGAGCTACACGGCGTTAGGCATTCGCAGACGACGGTCCGGTTGGCGAGATCTACGCCGGCATCGGAGATAGCGGACGACTCAATCATTTAGCACGGAATACATTAAGTCCAGAAAGAAAGTTGTCTTAGCGTCTTCTGCTCCAGCTTTGAACGTTGAATGCCAGTAACATGAGTTTTCGTGTACCAATTTTTCTTATTCGTTTTTCTTTCGTATCAGCATTTATTACTACACGCATTCTAGGGCTAAATAAGGCTTTCGCAATACCGCCGCTGGGCCTCCTTAGGCAGTGAAGTTAAAGAACTCAAAATGTATCTCCATTATTGTCACCCTAACATAATAACCTAATCAGTTTATTAGAATCAGAACAAAACGAGACCAATCATAAATATACCTGCAAGCCTTGCATTTAACGAATAAAACATTTCCTTTCCACACTCAGGGCTGCTCGACCTCGTTGGGATTTGGCGCTGATGCCATAGTTCCAGAAATACGTTGAAGCTGGTAAAAAAACATTCCTTCCGGCTTGAAGTTTTACCTTCCACACCTCGCAGATTGCATATTTAATCTCTGTTTCACTCGCATGTACGGAAGCGGTCACGAATTCAATTCGTCGGCGCTTCCTTGTGTCATTCGACTGTGGAATGCACTTCCGGATTCAAGTGTGTCACAAAAAAAACCTGATATCTTTTGTCGACTCATCATTTCGCATTAGTATGCATAAACTTGCTCACATGTAAACCTTTTTTTCTTTATTTTTCTTCTCGTTATATATGTCTCATTCGTTCTTATTTTTGAGTTTATCATTTTTCTTTGCTAACTTCTCGTACTAGTTTTTTTTTTTACTTTGAATCCTGCGTAGTTTACGAAATGTATCAGTTCATGTTCTCGGTAAATTGTTTGCATTGTATACGCATTGTTAGCCAATATTTTAATGTGTTTGTGCAGCTACGTGTGTACGTTTTAGATTTTTCTTCCTGTATAATAATACGTATTCACCATGTGTGATGAATGAATCAATGGATGCGAAACTATATTTAATATCTTGAGGTGCACGACTCAAACTGCAGCGGGCAACTCCCACGTTGGGACAGTCAGGCCAAGCCCGACCGCCGCACCATTGGCCCTCTGAACTTCCCACAGTTGATCACCGACACCGGGGCTCTTGATAGCGGCTAACTACTTTTATCATTCGATTAGTCCGTGCCCCACAGCGACGAGCTACGCCAGAGCTTATGGTAACTTACTTACTGTAAGAGGAAGGGGAAAGTCTCTCCTGCCGAGATGAAAGTACTAGGTGATTTCATTATAAGTGGTTGGTTGATCTCTGTTCTCCACAACTGCGGGCCGGCGGGAGAGTTCTCTGTGGTGTTCGCACATAGTGCGGGTGGTGATGCTTTTTCCCTCACATACTAGAGGGTCAAAGAATTACCCCCCAAACCATGTCTGATATTTTTTTGTATGTGATACCCCCTCCTCACTCAATACCTTGAATTAGGCTTGTAAGGAATCTCTAAATGAAGGAATATATGTGAAATTCTATATTAAAACACAGCTTTTAATACAAACTTAGTGTACATTTCTCGCCGGACTTCTGTTTTATTAATATTAGAAATTACGCAGTGTTTATAGAAAAGTTTGTTGTCTAATCTTGTCGTAAGTATAGATGAACAAACTGGTACACCTATGCAGACAGCAGTGAAGTCATTGCACACTTATCTGGCGAAAGAGATGACTCTCAGCGGAAGACTCGCCTCACCGCACAGGGCTGGTGTCAGTGCTCGGATATAACGGCAGCTCGGCCGAAGCTGCTTCCAATTACTGAGGCATAGATTGCGTGGTTGTCGCTCTTTTAGTAAATGTTCGATATTGCAAACTCCCAGAGTCAGGCAGCACTGGCAGCCCCGCCGTGGTGGTCTAGTGGCTAAGGTACTCGGCTTCTGATCCGCAGGTGACGGGATCGAATCCCGGCTGTGGCGGCTGCCTTTTGGATGGAGGCGAAAATGCTGTAGGCCCGTGTGCTCAGATTTGGGTGGACGTTAAACAACCCCAAATAGTCGAAATTTCCGGAGCCCTCCCTCCACTAGGCGTCTTTCATTACATAGTGGTTTTGGGACGTTGTACCCCACATATAAATCAATCAGACAGCACTGGCCATCCTGTTTTTTTATATGTGCTTTTCGTTGGAGCTTTACGGAATACACGCGTGTACGAGTAAAACACGAGTGGTTTGTTTGACATAGTAGAGAGTTTTTTTCATGTGTGCAACGTATATGTACTGCATGCAGTGTATGCTTGCTTTTTCTGTACTTGCGATGCTCTACAAGGAGAGCTCTCGGGGAAACTTTTTATGACGTCTTGATAAAACTAGAACTAGAGTTGATAGGTTTTTTATAAACACAGGCTACCATTACTCAAATCAGTTACTAAAATCACCAAGTTTGAGATCATAATGCCTTAGCTTTTTTCTTTTTTTTTTTCGAGTGACGATATTGTGGGTAGAGGGTGAGCGTACAATGCAGGCACGCTAAAGCAAGATGGTGTGAGTACTTCTTTCCTTCTTTCTTCTTTCTTTCTTTCTTTTGTTTCCTTCTATCTTTCTTTGTTTATTTCTTTCTTTCTTTTTCTTTTTTCTGTTTTTCTTTTTCCTTTTTTATGTTCGTTCATGTGTCTTTTCACATTACTCTAAGACTTTTATGATTCATATCTTTAGTTTTCCGAACCTCTCAAACACGCACTGATTTCTAATATAAGTGTGCGTGTGTTTGGGCCCATTCAAGGAAAATCTTAGTATTCGCTAGCTAAACAATATGTAGCATCCTCGAAAAATCGCACTGGTGTTCATGGGTGCGTCCAGACTCTGCGATGATTGGATGAAACAGCACAGTTTGGCCATCCCGCCGCAGTGCGCACCGGTGCAATTTGTTGAATTCGCCAGTAAACTTACACATGCTCACCATAATTCATGCACAACCACGAGGTGGGCGTATCGGGAATAACTGCTTTGTAGTCGAGATGTTAAAATGCATGTGTCTCAATGTCCGTTTCTTCTTTCGCTTTGTTTTCTAGATAACACCTGGAGGCGCTGGTCCCACGCTGAGAAGTAGCAGACGTGAGAAGGCAAGTTATTTATCCTTTGTATGTCAAGAATAGTAATTGACATGCCGAAATGCAGGCGCATTGGAATCTGCGTTCTTTGAATCTGTATAATGCATATATAGACGCAAACTGCGTATGGGGGTGGCGGGTTCAATGTATGCGTGCTGTATTAGAGTGAAACCTCAACCGGCGTCTGCAGCTCACGTGCGCCGCATACAGTGCCTGTATAGTCGCACAGCACCACGTTAATGAACCTCAAACAGTATAAAACGTATTTACTAACCGCCCCTCGTGTGACATGTCAATGGCTACGATCTGTCACCATTGAGATGTGAAAGTGAAACTAAGATAGAAAAAAAAACATTTGCTCGGAAATTGAAAAGTGAAAGTATGCCTAGCACGTTTGCTTTCAATAGAACAACGAAAAAGAAGGAATGAAAACAATCAGGAATGATGGAGAAAGTTAATGGACACATTTGCATTTGAGCACGAGCGTTACAAGACTGTAGCCGCTAAGTTAAAAAGCTCTAATGACTCGGCTCTAACAGGATTCTGGAGTGCTAAAATAACATTGGTAATTTCGGTAACGTAAACAATTCAAATAATCAAATTAAAACGACTCATATCTAAAACAGCCCCGAGTGATCGGGTAGTACCCATCATTTTCAGCGCAATGGGTGCTTTTTTTTTCTGGCTTTCTTCGAACTTCATATTTATATACCATATAGAATGCAAATCAGCATCGCGAAGTGGAAGTGCCTAAAATCCCCGCTGCGCCAGCATCCGTAGCGTATGCCTTACTTCAAAAACTGCTAGCATCGCGGAAAACGAGGTGCAGGTGGCCGAGGCCTTTTTTAGAGAAGCAGCGTTTCTGAAGTAGCTTTTCGTTGAACAGGGTCCGGGTATGCAATCAGGAAAGATTTAAGAGCGGCCGGAGTGCTTGGATGCCGCGTGGTAATGGCGAGTTTCAATTAGTGAAATGTTAACCCGCTGAGTTTTCGTAGAGAGAAGCGCCGTTCAGACACGTGTGGCTGCCGCAGGTGTACCAGGCATTGATTGGTCGATTTTGAGTGAACGTGTTCTTGAAAAGCGGCGAGATAGGGCTGCTTACAATAGCGGTGTGTTTTCAAACGTGTCACGCACCTTGCGGTGTAATTCTGCTTCTGAGAGAAGCAGGAGAGAATGCAGCCGCTTTTGGGTGTAAAAAGATGTGCTGCCTCGTTCGGGAGCATGAATGAGTATGAACACGACGTTTCGCTCAACATACACTGCACCGAGCTTAATAAAGTTGTTGCATGCCGAATACGCTGGGAGGCGAAATTCATAGACTGAATTCGGGGTCAGACGCTTTTCGCGAAGTTGACGAGAGTCACAAATGAATTAAACTGCCGTGCAAGCACTACTGCGCTCATTGAAGCTCTAAACAAAATAGGATTCGCACAAACGTCCCTTTAATAATTGCGAGCGTGTTTTCTTTTTCTCCCCAAGACAGTATACAGTTTCCTTTTTGCTATCCTTTCTAGTCTATCTCTCTCGTATTAATTCATATATTATCTTCTCTCATCTAGTTCACTGCTCTTTTTCTCTGTAAGAAATTAGAAGTAGTTTTACCACATATTCCATGATCTGTACAGGAATTTCCTTTGTGTGAGAGGGCCCCAAACGGTGTATAGCTAATATGCCATGCTCTGACAAACGCAACTGTCAATGGCATATACGCCTAATTGACAAACCCCGTAAAGAGTCTGTTAAATATGCGGCTTGTACACCACGTTCCACAAAATAGGTTCCGCTTGAACAGAATCTGAACAATGGCGCGGACCCAGAGCAAGCAATTCCTAGGTACACCGTGTCTCAGAAACTCCACATGCAGAAAAAAACAAAATATATTTTGTTCTCTTTCCCTTTCAGGGGGGATGATAACTTCATACAAGGCTCATGTACGCTCCTCAAACAGGAAACGCTTGCTTTACGAGGCTCTGCGGTGAGGTATAGAAACGCTGCCACGCATGCATGGCGATCGAAAGCATTCAATTATGGCGTTCCCACTCTCTTGTATTTATGTGGAGTGGTGCGCTATTCCCGGAGAATATCTTTATATCCTTTTTTTTTCTTTTCACAAAGCTGTACCGAATACATAGATCTCGTACTTTACGTAGACTGCCGAGAGTCCCAAAGTTATTGGCGAGTTGATCAAGCTTCCATATATCGACTTCACAACGAACATAATCGAGGCTTGTCAGTTGTAGCGGAGTACGAGAATTCAAACAGCAGCACTCGTTTCAGCCCATTCTCATCCTACCAGAAAGCAGGCATTCTGAACAACCAGGCACCAGCGGGGAAAGGGAGTCTTCTTGCAATCACGTGACCCGCAGGACGGAAAAAATGCGCCTTCGGTGCGCGTGCGTGCTTGCGTTGATTGAAAAGTCGAAACACGGCTTGCTTTCAGGTTCACCTCCAAACTACCGTATACCTATGCGAGGACTGGCTTCAGCTGACGGGAAAAACAATCTTTCGGTGAGCGCAGCTCATTTCGACCCACCGCTTGCTTCTCCGGTGATCAAATCGGCGAATGCTTGGCACTGATGACGATGACGACTAAACGAAACGAAAAAAAAAGTGCGCCGTACGAGGTTGCCAGCCTCGGAAGTAATGACTATCAGCTTCGCTTCATAGAGGCCTGAAAATTGACGAAAGGTTTGTTGTAGTCTTGTGCAGCTGCATCTGGCCACTCTTAGTGGTGAAATTCGTGTGAGAAAAAAAAGAAATTTATTGTAACAGCTGATATTGGGATTCACAATGACATGCGAACAATAATTTCGCAGGTTCGGCTCCTGCCAAAGGCAAGATAGGTCTAGTGGCTAAGGTACTCGGCTGCTGACCCGCAGGTCGCGGGATCAAATCCCGGCTGTGGCGGCTGCATTTCCGATGGAGGCGGAAATGTTGTAGGCCCGTGTGCTCAAATTTGGGCGCACGTTAAAGAACCCAAGGTGGTCGAAATTTCCGGAGCCCTCCACTACGGCGTCTCTCATAATCATATGGTGGTTGTGGGACGTTAAACCCCACATATCAGTTAATCAATCAATCAATCAATCAATCAATCAATCAAGGGCAAGATATCAGTTTGTCCACGTTTTCTTTCTTTCCACTTTCGATTACCTCTAACAACTTCTCCTGTGCTTTCCTTGCCCTTTTTACTTAATAAATAAAACTACCCCTTAAGTTTGCACTTCTTTCATACGTTGTTCATAAATTTTACACCTCATCTTGCTTTACAATCAGTAAACCAGACACACACGTGCATCAACAAATCGGTGAGCTAGTGAAGCTTTGTGTTTTTTTTTTCTTTTTTCCACCGGGCACGCAGCGTATGACCCTAAGTTCGCACTCTGATACGCTGAGTATGTCATAAGCGCTTAAAATAAATACCCCCACTTTGTCTCACAGCACTGATTGATATGTGGGGTTTAAAGTCCCAAAACCACCATATGATTATGAGAGACACCGTAGTGGAGGACCTCGGAAATTACGATCGCCTCCAGAAATTTCGACGTGCACCCAAATCTGAGCGCACGGATCTACAACATTCCCGCCTCCATCAAAAATGCAGCCGCCGGAGCCGGGGTTCAATCCCACGTTCGCGGGTCAGCAGCCGAGTACCTTAGCCACTACAGACCACCGCGGGGGGGGGGGGGGGGGCTCTTTTACAACGCCAATTTACCCTGAACGTTATGGCCGAAGCGTTCCACAATTGGTTTTGCCTCACTGAGACTGACAAGTGGCCGTTGTCATAATCGCAATGTCTTCAATAAGCGCTTGCGGAGCTTCGCCACCAAAATTCAAACCATTGGACATGATTGCAACACTAGTTTCGATCGCTGTGTGTATTCACGAAGCATGCGAGGAAGCACTACATGGCACGTGCACTGCACGTCTGCGCATTATATATCGCAACTCCCACAGCACTCTTTCCTCTTTGTAGGCTCCATTTCCTTTCTTCAAGTTCAGAGTTGCAAAGCAGTCACGCAGCTAGCTGACCTCGCTGCGTTTTTCTTTCTCCAACTGTCCCGCACTGCAATGATGCTCCATCGCATGGGGCGTAAACAGTCGCGTCCATAGGCTCTTGAACATCGATTCCGAGTCGGGCTGCGTGCTTCTACAGCGGGACACCGGCGCAGACTGGAGCATTAGCACGCAATTTACGTCACGTGCCTACGATCAGTAATAGACAGCAAATGCTGAAGAACACAGAAAAAAGGGTATAGAGCAGTGGTCGTGATATAGAACCTTTCCTTGGTCCTTGGTGCTTCTGCGCTGTGTTATGGGACGAATACACACAAACCAATGTTGCACAATCTCGCCCTAGTCGCTACAGTGTACTCGTAACAATCGCGTTTCGCTATGCATTGCCACTTCACGTTCTTGACGGCACAACAGGGGGGACGAATTGAAGGCCAAATAACATGCTTTTGAACCATGCGAAAGCAGTGGAGCTTGCTATTTTCACTAACGTGCTCGTTCATAAACTTAGAGCCTGAATTCAGCGTCCTTCGCGAATATGCGTAACGGCCCAGCCTGGCAAAACGCTTGTAACTTGCGTCGCTCACAGCAGTTTTCTTACTGTGCAAGAAACCATTCTTCCGCATGACCAAGTCTTGCGCAACTGCGATCGTTTACTGCTGACGCAACGCGATCGTGTTAGATGAGGAAAGAGCGCGCGCGTTTACGAAAGACACGTTATACGAGATTTTGGCCCAATCGCTCAGAAGTAATTGACTCCCGGGTGCAACAACCTCAGGCAGTGACGCGACAGAAAGGCTATAAATTTGCTGCTGCACGGCTGCACAGACAGATGGGCTTGAGGTAGAAGCTAACATGCGCGAATGATCAAAATATAAGGTGGCAGAAGTTTAGACTAACTTCGACACTCGCCTGTTTACGAGTGGTAGTTCTACGACGAGAAATTTCGATTCAAAGTTTGCTTGACATATTTACACCTCAGTGATGCGCCACTGAGTAGCGGTTTCTCGCTATAAAATGACTTTATTTTTCTTCCATTTAACCTCAACTTTTGCAACGAGTGTTTGGGGAGATTGCGTTGGAAATTTGCTTTGTAGCATTTGAAGCAGAATCAAAAGCATTCTTACGAGCTTCATGAATTTACCAGCCTTAGTTTTCATTTTAGCATACTTCACAAATGAGCAAATTGAATTGATGGGTGCGCTTGCTTTAGGATAGAAGTAAATTACGAGTGTGCGTGCAGTGGTGACACTTGGGGATAAACGAAAATAATGTAATAGGTCCCCCTACTCTCATATATTACTGCATGATACATTGCTTAACGGTACCTTTATTTGAAAAGATTGTATATGTTCGGTATTCCGTATCGACATTAACACCGTTCCCTGCATGCATCTGAAGAATACTTACCAGTGATAGCGTATATGTGTCAGAATAGTAAATTAAGGATGACGTAGTTTATTACATTTATTCCGAGCCCTTTTATGGCAACGTCGGGCTATCTTTTGGTCGGTCCCGAAACATTTCTCTGTGATGTTCTTTTCACGACAATGTGATGGCCGCATTTTATATCAGGCATTCAAAAAGTTGTAGTTTTTTAAGCGAACCTGGTTGAGAGATGTAAACACGGCTAGGTTATATTCGGCTTCTTTCCTTATTTCGCAAATGCTTTCGTTGTGTCGCTGTGCTAATTGAATATATTCTTCACATGGCTCACATATTTAAGGCTAATTTCCAATAGCAGTGTGTGGCATCGGAATAAAACGGGCTTTGTAAACCAAGTCAAACCAGCCATGTTTCTGAGCCTATATATAAGCCTACTCAAGAAGGCTGAGAGTGTCTGTACATATATATGCTTGCTTTGCCTCTGTGTACTGCTTATTCAAATTTGCATTTTGAGTTTAAAGTCGTATTGTTGTTCCGAATTCTCTACTGAAAGGTAAACTAAAACACCACCCCAGGACAAGTGAGGTCATGAATGTGGTCTGCGGCGTAGTGCACGTAACAGGAGAATTTCCCCCCTGCGGCTCAATCGGGATTTGCTAGCGACCTGGACGAACGGAACTCTGCTGGCGAACTATAGCTTTGCGTGCTAGGCGGCTGTGACACGATGGCCACTGCGCACAAAGGCACAGATGGGGGGCAAAATGGGAACAGTCTCTTCAAAGATGGCACCGACTGCAACGCTGTCTCTCTTCTGTGAAAGAGGCAGCTCGAAGTGGAGCCAACTCAAACGTAAAGATGGGCGTAATGCCAGCCGCGTCAGAGAGCTACCCTGCATGTCGCTGCTTCTGGCACGCGCCATTCTAACGTAGATTGGTCCCCCGCTAACGAGAGATCCTCGTTGGCCCGGTAATCCGCTTAGTCACCCCCATTCCTCATCTCTGCAGTCGACCGTATCAGGCGCGCCGCCGACTCCGCTCAGCGTCCAGCGTTGCATTAACGGTGCCCTCGCTTCACCCTCTCGTACTCCTCGAGTGGCCAGCCTCCCACATCGCCAGATATGAGCAAGAGTGATGACTTCTTGACGAGGCCTTAAGCGCCAGAGAGATTCCCCGAGAGGACTCCTGGAAGATCTCGCCTCGAGAGTATACAGTTGACCGATGGCCGCCCGCTGACGACTGCCCCTCTTCTTCCTCCACTTCCCCCCTTTCATCATCATGCAACCATACCAACAAGCCCAAATCGCCACCCTCATTCCCCCCTTTCGTTTTTAGTCGACAATCATCTCGGCTTCTCTCTGGTGTGCTCACTGTTGCTTCAAGCTGCAGCCATTACACATCCGCCTTTTATGCCTCCGCATCCTGTTCGCGAAGTTTTGGGTTATGTTTGTCGTGCTTGCTTTTAAAGCTTAGCGAAGACACTTTTCTACCACCCAGAACCACCAGCCGCCAACACGGACTCGTTCTTCATTCGTCGCACTTGGCTTGTACACTCAGACCATCATCCCGCTGTCCTAGATGCGTACATTTCACACACTCACTTGCAGGCCATGATATTATAGTGCATGCAGTCAGGAGTTGCGTTTTATGACTGACTCATGAAACCTGTGACAACATTCATAGCTTCGAACTGCTTTCAAGCGCGAAAGATTGAGACTGTTAACTGTTTCCTTGAATTGTTTACCGAGCCCAGTGCATCCCGTCGTCCGGTATGTTCACTATGTAGAAGGTTATTGAGCAAGTTCGTTGTATCCAGGTGCTTTACAAAAAAAAAAAAAAACAAACTCGACAGGAAGAACACTTAAACAACGCTTGCGGGTCCCGATGGCAAACCATGCGAGTAATTCAGAGTGTAGCGAACACTAATAATAGTAATGCAAGTGACAAAACAACTCAAACTGAGCTGTAGCTATGTCGTGAGCCTAATTAAATTGAGTGACTGGGTAAGTAAAATTCGAAGGAGCGTCAATACTTTCCTCGGTGTGCCCCAAAAGTTCTTGGTTCAAGTTGCGTTTGGCCTCGCTGTGTACTGAGTATTGTTTCCCTTATTGTTAAAGCTGCTTTTACAGCAATACATACGAGCAACACAAGAGACGACAGCGGGGCAGAGCACAGGCGCATATTTAGGCTACACTTGTATACGATTTTAAAGAAAGTATAGTAGTTGTGGATACCGTATGCCGTAGCCTCTTCTTGCGGTGTGTTTTTTGCCCGTCAAGCATATTTAACATGACCATATACGAAGTAGGCCAGCAACAAGTTCACTCAAGCTATATTTTTAACGTGTGTGCATTGCGTGTTTAAAGGTTTCAGGCTTTTCCGAAATTTCTTGAAAGCTTGAAATAAAGAACCATAAGAGACAGCTGCCTGCTAATCCTGTAGGCTCGTAGTGCTTTGGCTTTGAAATAAATGATAGAGAAGAAAGTTAAAGAGGTGAATTTTTTCAGAATAACCAGCATGAATAGTGCTTTGGAATTCATAAAAACGTTTTGTTATAGACACATTAGGGAGCACTGTCCTGTGAAGCGTCGTTCAAAGGTGTGTATGAGATAAAGAGAGAGAGAGGGGGGAAGGCGAAAAGTGAAGTAAAGAACAGGGTGAAAGACCATCAGGATCCCTTCAGCCGATCACTACTCTCTCCACCGAACGCCAAGGAGCACCTCTCTCCCCATGTAGATGATGTTACTGCATATGCTATTTTTACCTTAAACTAACACAGCTTTTGCGAAATTTGAGAGTGCCAGGAAACCCTGGAAATCAATCGAACCAATTGTCCCTGAATAATAATAATAATAATATTAATAATAATAATAATAATAATAATAATAATAATAATAATAATAATAATAATAATAATAATAATAATAATAATAATAATAATAATAATAATGCATTTTAAGGATTTGCAAGCAGCAAGTGCGCCCTATTAGGCCAAAAACTTTCTATTTATCCCCACCCATTCTGTTTTCCCCTGTGTTCGAGCACCCCGACGTGATGGTCGAGTGGCTAAGGTACTCAGCTGCTGACCTGTAGGTCGAGGGATTGAATCCCGGCTGCGGCGCCTGCATTTCAGATGGAGGCGGAAATGCTGTAGGCCTGTGGGCTGGGACTTGAGTTCACGTTAAAGATCCTGCTGTGGGCGAAATTTCCGGAGCTCTTCGCTACGACGTTTCTCTGATCATATGGTTGTTTTGGGACGTTAAACCTAATGTATCAATCAATCAACCCGTTGTCAAGCATTGAATAAAAAAAGGAAAGCGAACGTGAAAGGTAATGCACAATCACGTTTTCACTTATTATTTGCGACAACTAGGATGATATACCATAGTATCCGGCCAATCATATGTCACGACGCTACTCACGAAAAGGGCGCACGAATCAAGTCATTAGCAACGATCAAGTCGCTGTAAACTAAACGTTATTACGCGGTGCAATGTCCGACGCGCAATTAATTGTCGTCGATAGTGGAGTTCAACCAGCCTTGCGGAACGCTGACGCGATGCGGAGAGAATCACGTCATCCGACTGAGTTCGCGTATAAATGACATCAAGTTATAGCTGATCCTGCGATAAGTCAATCAGCATCAGTGGTGATTGCGAAGGGCATGAAGCCCTCCTCCCCGAAGCTCGGCTATCATATGCTCACTCCCTCTCCCCCCCCCCCCCCTGTTAACGTGAGTCTTAACCTTCGGTCGTCCACTGTGTTATTGGTAGCCCCGGGGCGACCGTTCTCGTATTTTTTATTAGTCCTTTCCAGATTGTCGTCTTTTAAAGGGTGAGGCTAATGAGTACAATGACTTGGCTCTGCTAGAGCAATCGCAATAACCTTGTGTGCACTTGTGTAATAACGAAGCCACGAATGATTCAGAAAGAGTGAATAATAATGACCACTCGCAGACAGTAATGCAAAGACGGGACATTTCCACCCAATGTTATTTGTAGTAAATGTAATGTAACCGTTATTGTGTCCGCCTTTTTTATGTCGCCCACCTCCAATGTAAAGCTTGATAAAAACATTTCAGGATCTATTAAATAAAAAAACAAATAATATCTTACACTAATATACAACCGCAGGCATTGTTTTGCATGTCCGGTCGAAGCGCGTGTCAATGCAAATTTTTCATGCGGAATTTATTTAGATCGTTCGGTTGTTCTTTAAGCGACGCAATTGCCTAACTGATTCTGAAGAGGAAGCGTGTTGCGTTTCGCTTTTTTGCAGCCTTTGCGCTCTCCTGCTTTGGATTACTGCGACCATTTCTCTTGTTTTTCTCCTGAAATCGAGCTTAAAAAGTGGTGGACATAAGGTTCACAGTGATGGCTTAACACGGGAGTAATTCTAAATAAATCTCCAAGTGTGACATTTTTCCATGCTGAACGTAATTAAGCAGCGATGAAAGTTATAATAATGCTTTACAGGACTGCGAGAAATAAGTTAATTTTGAATTGCACCATGTTCGTCTTTTGTCACTTACGATTTTGTCGTAACCATCAAGAAAGGTAGTAATTAAAATGTATAAAAAATGCAAAGAATTTTTCGAGTTGATGAGTAAAATATTAGACGTGATTAAAGATATGTGGACATTTAACTTATGTTGTCTAAATGTCATGTTGATCCAGAATGATGCATTTCAGAGCTATATCTCACCTCAACTTAGTGGAAACTATGGGCAACAGTTATTGCACATCTACTTGCTGCGTCTAATATAAGTGCAGCAGATTCTGGGGTGGAGGCATAGCCAGAAAGTTTTTCGAAGGGGGCGGGGCAGAGCCTTTCTTTTGTCGCACCTGGTACGCCAGAGTTTTAGGTCTTTACGTGGCAAAAGGTTAGCCTGACTAGCTCAATGTAGTGAACGACTCGCGATAACTTTTCATCGCACGGAAGATCTGTTCTATGCCGATAAAGCAATGTGCATCTTTTTGCGTTTTATTCGAAATGATACAGGTACTGTGCGCCGTGGTGGTATAGGGGTTTGGTGATTGGCTGCAGACTCTAGCATCACGGATTGGATCACAGGCCGTGGCTGAAACATTTACATGGAGGTGACATGCTAGAGGCTCGTGTTAAGTGTGGTGTCAGTGCGAGTAAAAAAAAAAACCAAGTGGTTGAGAATTTTAGAGCCCTCCTACTGCAGCGTGCCTCACATTAATTCTGTGGCTCTGGTGCGTGAAAACCCAGATATTGTAATGAGGCTTCTATGGTTGAGATCAAACCCAAAATTGTTAAATTGTTAAGGATTGCACCTGTGGTGTGCAAGGGCACAGCAACTGATGCTTTGACGTGGGCCATGGCCCTTAGCACTCGAGGATCGGGATCGGAGTTGACTTTTTGACATCCTGACATGTAAAACTTGGAAGCCTCAAGCTTTGCCACATGTAAAGTCGGTTACAACTTACGAGCCCGGACCTCCGAAACGAACGCGGCAACCGGTCGTTTACACAACGCAAGATATAGTCGGGGACAGTTGGTGACAACGGAAATAGTCAGCGATAGTCGGTAAGTCAGAAATAGTCTGTGACAACGTCTTCTTCGGGACTCATGACGTCAGTCCGGAATGCACTCCGTTCGGTGCAGGCTCGTTTGCTCCCACCTTTGGTGAGGAAATGATGCGGACTTCTTAAGTCACATCCAAGTGTTGGTAGGTTGGTAGTCAGCCTGTCAGTCCACAAACTTTATTCAGGTTCTAAAGAACTACAGGTATACTGCGAGTCGCACCCACGTTGGAGTCCGAAGACCATGGTCATCCGCCCGTTAGCGGGACCTTTGGACAGTGTTAGGGGCTCGAGGTCGATGATAGGTACGGTGGGTTTTCTTTAGGGTAGCTGGCTTCCCGCTGTCGTCCACATAGCCGATCTTCACCATGCAGTGAGGGGACGCGGTATGGATGGTTATTTACATGGTAGTTGAAAGATGCAACAGTAAAGAAATTCAGCGATTATTTACATAAAGTCTTCGGCCTTTATAGCCCGTCGTCTCCTTACACGAAGGTTCGAAGAAGGCGGTGACCACTCTTGCCACAAATCAGGTGATGAAGGCTCAGTGGTCCACCCAATGGAGAGGGTGAAGAAATTGGGCCACTCGTGAGAATAAGAACGTGGGTGAAAATATCCAATGGTTATCATGAGCGCACCACACAAAAGACGCACCTGGCCCACGCCTTCAAGACGTCGCATGGCGAGGTAGTGGAGAGTAAAAGTTGTGCTCCTCCAGGGAGATGGCCGCTGACACGAACGTCAGCAGCGGTCCAAGCCTGCGTTTTCCTGTGTTCTGAAACGTTCTTGAACATAGCTGTCCAGGTGCTCGTTTCCCGAGGACGGCCACTGCAGTGACGCATTCGCACGCTTTGGAACTGTCGGCGTTTTTGTGGCGACCTTGCTTACTAGGCTACAATAGCTGAATCGAGAGGCAGACTCTATGAAACCTGCCACAGTGGCGCCGTCTCACGCTATCCGAACCCGATTCAACAAAGGGTTGTTCGCAAAGCTTCCGTCGAGTTCTACGTAACTCGACCACAGCAAACTCCCAGGCCTACCTGCAGCACAGCGTGGTGATTTTCGCTTCCGCCTGGGCGCCGGTATTGGGGAGAAAGCCTCGCAGACTCTCACGCACAATGGCGTCTGCTAAGACGAACTGCCAGGCCAAATGTAACAACAGTTCGTGGTTGTTCCTAGAGATCACCGCTTTTAAACCTCCTCTAAACTCTTTTGTTTTTAAAAAAACACGTAATAATGCAGAGCACTACCAGAGCAACTGACAAATTTCGCAAATGTGTCCTGTTCCGTTCTACAATTTATTGATGAAATACTTACTTTGCTGGTGCGAAAGCACGTAACAATAAAGGCGAACGAAACACGCCCTAATTTTCAATCACGTGCGCCAATAAAACTTTTATGCAAGAAGAAAAAAAATCATTAGTGCAGCAGGATGAAAGGCATTGGGGCCAAATGAATGTACCCATGGGGAGGAAGAGAAAATGGTGTTGGATGCAGTGATCTATCTATCCTGGAAAACTAAATCGCAGGTCACTGGTTCGATTCATGGTGATCATAATTCGATCACAGCTAAGCGCAATAACATCCTTGTATTTAAACTAACGTACACAGAACCTCAAGCAGTCAGATTAATTCAGAGTTCTTAGCTATACGGCGTGCCTCGTGATCCTATCGTCAAGGGGCCCTCAAGGAGACTCAGTAGCCTTGACAATCTCATACACTCAATCGTATAGGTGTACTATCATATAATTCAGTTCATAGCTATGGGTAAAATGAAATTACGAAGCTTAAATTGTTGTCACTTGAATACGAGCCCATGCCGTGCAGTGTAGTTCACCTAACAATCTTTAATGGGGACAGAGTGTGTTTTAAGAAGGACAAAGCAAGCGGCTGCTTGCTTTTTGGACCTGTTAACGACCCCGAGGTCCAAAAACCGTTATGAAGAAAAATATGTGCACTTTTGCTTTGTGAAAATACTGCCGCAAGAATATCGCGAATACATGCAATATTACAACAATGCCCTCAGGGGGCGCTGTAGGCATAAGTATAAATAAATAGGAATTAGGGACGTTACAGAGACTAGAACATCCGCTTCAACTGGTTTCAGAATTTCACGCGGCCCTGCCACCCTTCTCCCTCCCAGTAAGGAGAAGACGTAGCCCGTCATCGTGGGTAGTTTAGATTAATCTTCACGTGGCTGCGGGCTACGTGAAGTCACTGAACGGCGACTTTGCGTTCCTACGCATGAAAGAATCGGTCAGGCGTAGGAAAGAAGCGCGGGCATTACTTTCCAAAATGGAGGCTCTGCGTGGCATGCAGCATTGTATAATTGCATAAAAATAATTGCCGTGGTCTACTCTACCAACTACCCAGCTTCAAGGGGGTGTAAAAAGAAAAGTCGAAGCCTGTTGATTGGCAATTTAAAACGCAGCGTCTTTGAGCCTTAATGGACTGTTTGCAATAATCTGCTAGGAGGCTTTCCTGTAAGGTTTGTTTCCAACCAAAAACACTCCTTCACTGACTGCTTTCCCCGCTCATTGTGTTTTTGCCTTTCCCCTTTTAGACATTTTGTTGTACTCGCGTGCCTTCGCTGCAATTCGCAGAGGTGCATTATGTTGTACTCACGTGCTGGAATTCGGAGACGTAAAAGCACAACGAGTGAGAAAAGCAGTCTGTGAGCAAGAGTTCTTAATTGGAAAACAAGCCTTACAGAAAAGCCGCCTTTCAGACTATTGCAAACTGTCCATAGAAGTCTCAATTGGAGAAAAAAAGAAGAACGTCACCGATGCCATCAATTTGAGCACGTCATCAGGCTATTTTCGTGCTGGTGCGACAATATACCTGTAGTATGTTGATTCCAAAGAAAAAGAATGCATGTGTGCTAATATAGGAGTCGTAGTTGTGGGCTATAATCCACGTTTGGTGCATATCTCTCAACAAATGGGCAGCCTGTGACGAAATACTCTACGTGAATAGCTTGTACGAGGCACTTCAAACAGTGCGTTTCGTTTTCAAAAACACAATCACAATGAATCACCACTCTACGGAGGCCTTGAGCTGGCTCGAAAAAGGAACACCTCAAACTCGACGCCGTATTCTCCGAGCTCCATCTTCATCACAACTATCTAGTGCTACCTCGAACACGTTTATTGAATGAGAACCCAACTGCGCGTAAGAAGTGCAGCAGCTCTGCCAAGGCCTTTTATCTGACTTTGTGGGTGCGATTCAAGACCACCGTCCTGCTTACAACAAAAGAAGGGGGTAAAATGAATAAAAAAGATAAGCATGTGGTTGAATTGAAGACGTCGACGGCTTTGACGTTCTGTGGAAGCCATGAGAGCTTCCTTTCATGTCCCAGAAGCCCTTTAGTGTAATTTATGAGGGTTTTGTTTGAGAAACGTGTGTTGTGCAGCGGGGCCTCACGCGGTTGCCTCAGCTCGCAGATGCAAATTATACGCATTTGTAGGTTAGTGACAAAGCCGAACAAACGGCAAGAAAATCGGCGCTGCGGCCGTCCCTTTCTGAAAGACTATGCTCCTCTATGGCCGACGCCTCCGCAGCCCATCTTGCGTTTAGCGCACGCGGCGCAGCAGTCATTGTTCCTCACGCTCGCCTCGAATCCTCGTAAAGCTCACCAACGGCTGGGGGCTTTCCTCTTTCCTATATGGGGAGTAAAGCTCGATGTAGATGACTATGTCTCCTGGCAGCTCCTTCTGCATGGGTGGGCTTTTTGGTTCCGCCCAGCCTCCCTAATGAGCGTTCCGGGTAATTACCACGCCGGGAAAGAAGGGCACGCGGGGAGCCTCGGCTGGGCATGCTTATGATTATTTCCCGTTACCAGTTTGTGGTTCCCTTTTCTTGTACTTGTTCTTTTGAACGACGCATGTTGGTTGGCACTGTGTGGGTGCACTTTTACTTGTTCTCAACCTCTCGCGTTAGACCGTGCGGAGTCCGTGTGCGCCTCTTTTGCTACGTGCTGCCTCCGCCGTATACGCAGTTGCTGCTGCCCTACGAGTTCTATAGCCGGTGGCAGCCTGTTGAGGGAGATAATCAATGGAAGATGCCGCACGCATAGCCCAATGCAGGTTGCTGCATCTGCCGACAATGGGCCGGTTCCCCACAAAGAAAGGTGCGCACGTGGCAATGATTCTGCTAAGCTCCATCGTCTTTGTACTTGTGCTCTTTGGTTCGCTGGCGGTGGGCTGTGTTCCGCGTGCCTAATTAAGGAAACGACTCTCCCTCTCGCTATACTTTTCCTTACGCGTCTCTCCTGTTGACGCTTACCGGAGAAGACTGGAAGCTCAAAACGACAGACGTTCGTTTTTATTGAGCCGCAGTAGATTGAGGACTTCATTCTCAGTGTTCCGTCAAACAAACGCTGCCAAGTCTTTGCGGTGTGCGTCTCGAAGAAACGTGACACTGCGTGTTAAAGAGTTAGGATTTATATCGCATTGTCGTTCAAGGCGTAAGAAAATACCAACATGACACGCATATTCTCAAGAGAGAACAGAAGGGTTTGATGTAGGTGTGTGTGCATACATTTCTAGTCAGTTTCAGGGCTAGAGACGACGAAAGTTAAATAAGAAGGTATGACAAGGCAGGTCAACATAGATATTTTAGGGGCGAAACTCCTTAAGGCATGGGTCTGTACATGCTCTGGTGTTTGTAGTAGTAGGTAGCTACCGGTGGCACATACCCGCTCTAGAGAGGATATGTGTTAAAGGGGATGCGAGGTGGGGGATGGCGGTACTTAGGAGTATTCACTAGATGAATGCAGGTACGGATGAACGGATTGACGGACAGACAGACTAGTAGATGGACGGACAGATGGACGGATGCATGGATGTACCTACGATTGGAAGCACGAACGGATGGACAGACGAACGGACGCATGGCCAGACGAATGAACGCATGGATGAATGCACAGATGGTCGCGTGGACGGACGGAAGCAGCAATGAAAGTACGGAAGCACAGATGCACGGAAGGGCTGACGGAGCTTCGCCTCACTCATCATCATTCACTCCGTGGATATGCTCTGATTTTTTTTTCATTCTGTTGTAGACACTAGAAATGCAGAAAGGAAGGGACTGTATCGTACAGGTTCCTAAAGTGAAGAAAAAAAACCGAAACAAGAACTGCTGACTGAAGTGCTGTTTTAGTTGAAGAGCATTCTTCGTAATTTCAATATTTTTTTAGATATAACAACAATTTCCAATGAAGTCAGACATTTTTGCAGATAAGCTGTCATTAAGCTTAGATTAGTGCCGTCTATCCTTCATTATCCCTAGTTTTCCCAAAATTATCAAACATTAGCCATGGTTACCCTACACTATCGATCACTTAGACAACAGTAGGTACGGCCGCTTAATCTTCCCCAGCTGTGGCACGAGCAGCGTCCCCAAAGCTGTACGTGCAATTCTTCACACTGCAGCAGACGATGTGTCCAGCGTTCAAAACTTTTTCTTCAATATACACCGCACACACGTTTTTCAACACGCAGTGTGGGATATAATACATGCTAGAGTCAATAACCTTCTCAGCAAAGCCTTGCCAACACGGTGACTCTAGCCTAAAATACTACACAGTTCAAAGAAACGGGCAAACCGGTGGAAGCTGCCAGCACGCCGGCTGCACGATCCCCCAAACGACAGCCATGTTGGACTGGCACTAGTGCCCTCTCTAGGCAGTGAAAGTTGCGAATATATTAGCTTGTCAGAAATTGCAAAGCTAATGTTTTAATTACTTTGCAAGAATCAGTTTTTTACAGTCGAAAGGCAGTCTCCACAATTTACTTGATGACAGCAGCGGGTTCATGGTGATAACAAGAATGCCAGTATTATTACTTTGTAGCAGCTGTTATCAACTAATCTATAGCAGAACGGTGTTTCAGTGAATCATCAGGACCCTTTTGTGTGCCCTACTTTTGGGGGGTATAGGGGTGCGTATGTGACGAGCGTTTTTTTTTTCATTCTTTTTTTAAGCCTACTAACATATATATTTTATCAGGTACTATATCTTGAAACGCGGTGTCTAAATAACGTATGTTTCAGGGAAGCTGCAAGAATTGAACAGGTAAGGAGAAAATGCCTCGTGAACTGCGATAAACACCAAGAAGTAGCACAAGAACGAACGTGTGGGTGATTCACATACAACTGTCATTGTGATAGCAATGAATGTTACGCTTGTATGTACCGAATCTCACGAGGTCATATGTTTTCATCGATTGTCTGTGCGTTTACAATATAAAGCTTTTTCAGTACTCTTATTTCTTTTCCTTTGTTAAAAGGCAATTTCTACTTTTAAATTAACTCAATTACAAGGTTAATGAAACAAAATACACGCGTCTGCGACGATCTACGCCTTATCTCATGCACGTTGTCACGGCAAGTGTAAGTACACATCGAAAAAATAAAATAAACAGAACAAGAAGATCACCGTTTTCAATATTTTGAATTGACTTTGCTTGAAGAAGAAACAAAACATAACACCAATATGTTGATCGTTGGTTCGCTCATTGCAAAAGATTCCTCCAGATCCAACGATATTCAGCAATTTTACCTGCCTAAATCACAATATGACCAAAAGGCATGCGGTATAGTGGAACGTCAAGGCCTCGAAAAATTACAGGCCAATGAGCTTACTGTCCGTTTTCTACAAACTATTTGCAAAAATAATAAGGTTTTTAAAATAAACTATTTAAATAAACTATGTTTTTTAGTAAATAAACTATTTAAAAATATTTGGATAGTTGAGATGGAGAAGGAGCTCTACAGAGACCTGTAGAGAAGCCTAAACAACCAGGATAATATCGTGAGAAGAAATAATAATCCAGAGGAATTCTATATGCAACCAGTAACGACAGGGGAAGTAAGGAAAGCCCTTGGAGGAATGCAAAGAGGCAAATCCGCTGGTGAGAATAAGGTGAGAACGGACCTCCTGGAAGATGGCAGAGAAATTGTGTTAGAAAAACTGGCCATCTTATAAAGAAAGTGTATCTGGACGGGACAGGTATACCCGAATCTTGGAAGAGCACCAACATAATTTAATGGATATAAAAGTACATGTCAAGGACATGAAAAATTACCGGCTGATCAGCTTACTGCCCGTTCTCTACAAACTATTTGCTAAAGTGATAGCTGATGGAATTGAAGCGACATTAGAATTCAATCAGCCTTAGGACTAAGTAAGATTTTGAAAGTCTACTCCGCAGTATAAATTATTCATACTATCAATCAAGTAATAGAAAAATGAGCAGAATACAATGAACTCCTATACCTAGTTTTCAATTGATATGTGAGGTTTAACGTCCCAAAACCACCATATCATTATGAGAGACGCCGTAGTGGAGGACTTCGGAAATTCAGACCACCTGGGGCTCTTTAACGTGCACCTAAATCTGAGAACACAGGCGCACAGAATTTCCGCTTCCATCGAAAATGCAGCCGCCACAGCCTAGATTTATACCGCGACCTGCGGGTCAGCAGCCGAGTACCCCAGCCACTAGACCAGCCCGTGGGGTTGCACATAGCTTTCATAAATTACGAGATGGCGTATGACTCAGTCGAGACAGCAGCACTCATGCAGGCACTGCAGAACCAGGGCATCGACGAAGCCCACATAAACGTACTGGAAGAATTCTACAAGGAATGCACAGCCACCATTGTTCTCCATAAAGAAAGCGACCAAATCCCAGTAAAGAAGGGTGTAAGGCATGGAAACACGATCTCTCCAATGCTCTCCAACCGCATGTTTACAGGAGGTTTTCAGGGCTTAAGATTGAAATTGTGGCGGTTTGGGCTAGTTGGTATGATATGACGATAGTTATAGCGCGAGAACATAACGACGACCGAGAAACAAGAAGGAGACTAGCGCTAATCTCCTTCTTGTGCTTTGTCATCGTTCTGTTCTCGCGCTATAACTATCGTCCTAGATTGGGAATAGTTAATAAGAGTTATTGTAGAGTTTCTTGGTAACCTGTGAATCGCTGATGATTAATGTCTTGATAAGTAACTCCTAGGGAGGAACCACAGCTTATGATTACTGTACTGGACGCGGAAAACAGAAGAGTAGGTCTAAAAACTAATATGCACAAAAGTAATGTGCAGCAGTCTCGGTAGAAAAGACCACTTTGCGATAGGAGCAGTTACGCCGAAAACTGTTAAGAAATATGTCTACTTAGGCCGAACCATGCAGTAACCACGCAGCCGAACCATAAGAGTGAAATAACTCTAATAATTGGGATATGGTGGATCATATTCCCCAAGCATTCTGAAATCTTGAATGATAATTTTCCACTAACCCTGCAGAGGAGGGTATACAACAGCTGCATTTTGCCGGCACTTACTATACGAAGCAGAAACCTGTAGGCTTAAAATGAGTCTTCAGTCTCAATTAAATGCGACGCAGCGAGGAATGCATAAAAAAAAGATACGTGTAACCTTAAGAGACAACAACAGAAGAGAGTGGGTGAGGAAAGAAACCAGGTTTAAGGGTATCATAGTAGAAATCAAGAAGAAATGAACAAAGGCCGGGCATGTAGCACGCAAGCAGGATAACCGCTTGTCATTAAGGGTAACTGACGGGATTCCCAGTGAAATCAAACGCACGAAGGGGAGATAGAAGAACGGGTTGATTAGCGGATCATGAGATAGCCTTGCAGTTCGTGTAGTCAGGTTGATAATAATGATGATCATGACTGAAACGCTGCTGCCATTTTTCCCGTGTGGGATTCATTAACGTGCACCTAAATCTAAGCACACAGACCTCAGGCATTTGACATCCAGAACCGCGATAACCGCGACCATGTTTAAACTCACGACATTCGAGGCGATTGCCGTAACCATTGCATTACTACGGTTACTTATTCTAAATCTAAACCATAATCAGGAATTGAAAAATCGCGAAAGTATGTCACGCTCGCAGCGAAAAAAGCTTGGGCACGTTGGTGTGGGTGTAACGATGGTGTGCCGTGTTTTCGAAATGTTACACTAGACGCTCTTTAAATGTTGTGGCAGAGTGGCTAGAGAAAGAAGAGACTTTAGCCGTCTCTGTTAGAGGACAGTGTAGGAAAGCGGTCTACTCGTTCAAGCGCTTCCGCTTGACCGCCGATATCACAGACCACGCCACTAGTGCCACATGAAGTGAGGCTTTGGACTAGTTGGTTTAGTATTATGAACTACAGGTCACCAGGGCCTTTGTGAAGCCGTTGCACGGCTTTTAGCCTTGGCGACCTTCCAGTTTTGTCCGGTAAATAAAGTAAAGTTTGAAAGTTTGAAGCACAATTAGCCAAAATTTGACATGGAGACACAAGAAGGGGCACTTACAAGTGCTGATAGTGCCTCTTTTTGTGTTCCCGTGTTGAATTCGCACTGTTCGTACTACATAGTCATATGAAGTCAGAAAACAGGTTTTGGTGTGCCAGCGGCGAACGCCGTTAAAACTGTAGAAATTGCCTCCAAAAGAGATCTTTGAACTCGCATTTTTTAGGGAAAAAAACACAATCCATAATCTAATCAAACCTAAAGACTCGTATCCCAAATATAAGGCTAGATTCCTCCAGAGGTCGTAAGACCTCAGAACTTTATGGTGGTGGTCGGTCCACTTCGCTGCACCGCGTCGGTGTCATTTTCGTCCACTGTAACAGCTGTCTGGGCACTTCAGTTTTTATATAGAGAAACAAGTTTTATTCGTATTTCTAATTCCTATCTTTTCTCGTTCTTTTCTTTATTTGTTACTCTCGCGAGCTTTCCCTTTAAGATGAACGTAAGATGTACTTTCAATAACACTGGGTTTTCTTGGCCAGCTGGCTCTGCTCTACAGGCAAGCTGGCTCAACACTGCTCACCACCACTGAACGAACTGCGTGCTGTGGGCGCTCTAATAGAACCGGCTATGAGTATTGGCTCCACGGAGTTTAACGGCCTAAAGCGATCCAGGCTGTGAGAGGCACCGTACTGAAGAGATCGGAAAAGAAATTGAGCTTGTGCTGTTTTCTTTTTTTACATGCACTGGTGTCACACAGTTCGTGGTCCTCTAGCATTTCTCCTTTATTTAAGCGCGACCACGGTGGCCTCACTCGAAGCCATGCTTTTCGTGTCACGACCGAGTACCGCAATTTCTCCCGCAACATGCCTAATATTACGTCCTGCGAATGCCACTAGAAAGTTGACGCGCGTCGTACTATCTTACTTTGAGTGGTGCAATGATTGCAAGTGTGCTTGTCACCCAGATGTTCTCTGCATCTTTTGTGAAGCCTATAAACGCAAAAACCGAACGAGGACCAAGAACCCACAAATTAGCAGGGCTGACTCCATCACGTAATATTGACAGGACTGAGGTCATGGCATCAGCGTTGCTATAACAACACCATGGGGACTATCTCCTTCGTGCGCCATGATGCGCAGATAAAAAAGGTTGTACTCTATGAAGCACGTAGGCGTTTTTACTGTGTGCATGTTGTATCAAATTATGGTGGTCGCAACAGTGTTCTTTAAAAAAGGAAATGGCGAATACATCGATCTATTGGAAGGAAACCCAAAAAGACGTATAAGCAGCACAACGCTATGAACGCACAAAGCCAATCTTGCGGATTGTGTTTCTAAGACCCCTTCACCCTCTTCAAAAGAAAAAAAAAACAATAAATACATATTTCGAACAGAGGGGAACTGCACGTACAACTGAAGAAAAGGCACTGCGTTTCGCAACTGTTATAAACTGGGTGAGGCATGTGACGGTGCGAGTTCGGTGCTGAACTTGGAACAAGTGAATTGGAATTCCCCTTTATTGAGACTGAGCTTTCGCGTCGTCACGTCTGGACGTTAATAAAAGAAAACGCGGAAGTTTAATCAATGGTTTCCCCAACACCCTTCGCTGCTTTGTGGATTTCGATTTCCAGGCGTCATGTGCCCGCATTAGGACCGTATGAAGGCTCGCGGGAATTTCGGTGGCAAGCCCGAGGCATCAATTCCTAGACAAGGGTGCGGTAATGAAACTGCCTCCACACGGATCCAAAAGAATGCTTTTTTTCTGTGTTTTTACGCTTAGATTGGCTAAAGATAGAAGGAAGATCCTGTCCCGTGAGGTCTTGAGTTGCGGAGAAGATCGATAACAACGCCATTTGGCTAAAGTGAGTGAGACAAATGCAGACCCAGATGTAAAAACCTTTGCCTGTCTTCTTTTCGCTTGCGAGATAAAACGGGAAGACTGAACACTACAGTTGCGTTGTCTCCAGAAAGGAAACAAACAAGCTGGAAATAGAAAGTGAGATCAAAATGAGAAAACACGTAGCCACCCTTTGTCCATTCTGCGACCTTACATCAGAACAAAAAAAAATCCGCAAACAAATATTGTAAGCCGTCATGAGTCAGCCATAACGTGTGACGAGGTGGGGCGGCAGTTGACGCCACAGACTCGGCATTTCGCATCGCACAGACAGTTGCTACAAAACTCTCAGTATGCAATAAATGGCAACGTCAGGGCGTCGTATTTCAGCAAAGGCTAAACGTGGTAAGCCTTTAATTCTTTTTGCCTTTCGCATCGTTTCCATTACGATGTTTTGAACTAACCAATGAGAATTAGCAGGCTAGAAACCCGCTTTCCAAGCCGACCTCTCCTCATTCTCCTAATTAAACATATTCTTCTTCTTCTTCAACCAACCAGCCAAAAATTTCAGCCTACAAAATGTTCTTCTACGTCGTGGCCCCGGCGCTGAAGCAGATTTCAAAGTTTCTTCAATATACAGGAATACCTCGCCCTTTTGAACAATTATTTTGCATTTTCGACAATCTCAAGAGAGATTTGCTATTGGTACGTATGACCCAGTGTCTCGCTTCAAATTCGCCGCAGATAAATTTCACCACTTCAGAAAGATATATACTACTTTATTATCGTTGAACGAAATTCTGTCATGATGCACACAGGCTCTTTTTTCTAGAAAGTCTGGAACGAAAACCACAAAAACCGCAGTTTTCTCGCTACAGGATCCATCTGTATAGATCTTTGTCCTCCAATTTTGCCTTTTATCGAAGTTAACATGAATTTGTGGTTAGGCTGCTTGACTGCTGAACCGCAGGTCACGGAATCGAATTCGTGCAGCATTTTCGATGGAGGCATGATTACATGAATCCTGGGTACTTAGATTTAGGTGCATGTTAAGAAAACCCTGGTGGATGAAATTTTTGAAGCCCTTCTCGACGGCGCCTCTCATGATTATACCGTGGTTTTGTGACGTTAAACTTGAATAAATATTATTGGTTTATCAAAACAACAGAGCACCATTCGTATGCTACGTGCCAACTCTCCTAATTGCGTTGATTTTTTTTGCTCGAACTAAGTATAACAGATGGTAATATAATTAACGAGAACATTCGGTGCAGCCAGAGAATGTTGGACGGAAGCGAGCGCACGCGTAGCGTGCTGCTCGAACTCCCGCCGTCGGCAAAGTTTGGTTAGTTTTACGTCCACGCGAAATCGCTATACGTGCAACCGGAGCAAATAGGGTGAGTTTCGAATTTCTACGAGAACATCCGATGATACACGCGACCCGCATACAGGCAGGCCGCTATCCAGACGATCGTGTAGGTCGCGCGAAATTGCAGTGCCCGCAGGGAACGACTCGCACGCCTTCTTCCCTTTCTGTGTTACCTCCGGGGAAACAAGCGGCTTTTAGCCGTGTCGTTAAAAAAAAAAAAAAAGGAGTACCGCTGCGGTGGCTCAGTATCAATGCGAGCTATCCGCCGACGCACCGACGAGTACGCTTTGTGCGGCGTCAAACGACTTCGTCCCGGCAATGACTTGCGAGTATGTGGGACTGCGGTGTGTGCAAACGAGCCGCCCACGGTGACGATAGCGAATGGAGGAGCCGTTAGTAGCAGCTGTCGAGTGATGGCTGCTTCGCATTTGCGCCCTTGGTTTGTGGAAATATAGGCGTACGTTAAACTGACAACGCCCGCTTTTCCACCCCGCCCGCATTCTTTGCAACACTTTCTGGTAAAAAAAAAACAAAAAACAAAAAATAAGCTCACAACTGGAGTGAGACATTCATTCAAATGCGTGCATCCGTTGTAAGAAGAAAAGAGAAAGAAAAACAAAAAGGAAAGGCAGGGAGGTTTAGCAAGCTTTGGCAAGGTTGTCTACGCCATACATAGGCTGGGGAGAAGGGTATACGTAATAGAAAAGGTAGAGGAGAAAGAAAAATGGCAAAAACGCGAAGATTGATGATTTACTTGGTTTGAACACACCTAATATTAACTTGCACTGTTAGGTCACCGGCGCTCGTGAAGTCCGGTCATCTTCAAGGTGCACAAAAGGGCTTACGGGGCCTTGTGCATGTACATATACGAAATTGTGGTCCACCTTCCAAAGTACAAGGATCTCGTTTTACAAAAGTAGTCTTGCGTACATATGAGGGATCTTGGCTTCCCGTCCGTGTCACTGAGTCAGGTAGGACGGCCAGAGGAAAATATTGTCCTCCAGCGTCTCCTCACAACCGATTAAGGTACATGTGTAAGCATCCACGCTAAGATGCTGTCGTATTCTTTAGGAGCCTACATGGGAAAGGTCTATGGCTGGGCGTGTTGGCGTAGTATAGTTCAAGTTGCATAGCTTAACAATTTGCTAGAGACACAAGGAATACATAAACACATACCACTCTGTCTCTTCTCGCTGCTTCTTACCTTCAAATATACAGTGGAATATGTGTAACTGTGTAAGCGCAGATGAATTGGTGAAGATGCGAGTAATAGAGTATGATAATGTTCATATGTGCCACGCTCCTACGTAAGTTAGAAGCGCAGACACTCTAAAGACTGTGGAATGATCCGTCTAAACATTTATTAGCAGATATAGAGTAAAACAACGAAATTCAGGAGCTTTATCTAAACATCTCAAATGTTGTATAGCATGATAAATCAGACGCACACTAGTTGCAACAAAAATATCTGCTATCCGTGCTGCACCGTGCTCTGGAAAGAGACTCAGAATACAGAGTGCATACAATAGATTGTGGTAAGTGATAAAAAAAGGTCACATTTTCGGCATAAGGCCGACGTAATGAATGCGATAGCAACAAATTGGGCTGGTATATAAAGTATGGCCAGGAGATGATTTAGAAACCATACGAAACGTAACACGGTCGATTGTGCTCGAATTTGAGAGTAATGCAGTAGCCACAATATCTAAAGAGGTGTTGCTGTGAATATTTGACTGTGTGACGCCCGACAGGAGGCGAAGTGCAAGTTCGGCATTGAGAAACGTGACAAGTGATTGGTTTTTACGTCGAAGTACAATACCGTTGGAGCCGCTAGTAAATATCACCGGCAGGTCCTGTAGGACCGCAAGACAAAATCTGTGCAGGAAGAAGTTCACGACGTCAGTCCTCAAGGTTCTTGGTAAGATGTACACCGTTGCGCTGACGAAGCTGTGCAATCTTTCAATGACCCAAGCGTCAGAACAACTCATCTGAGGCAGCGAGTTGAGTTTGCCCGTCTAAAGTGGTAGTAGCTGCGCGGGTTTGATAGGAGGCGTATTTACGGGCATGGCACGAGCAGCAAAGTCCCGGAGTCCTGGGCTTCATGCGAGCAATTTTTCCTGTTTCTTCAGAGTGGAAGTGGTACCAGAGACATTTTGCAATGCCCCTTTCATCCAATTGAATGCGCTTCAGTGAACCCGCCTCCTCCATTGATCAAGCCATCGGATACGTCAATATCTAGAGAAACCATGTGTGGCTTGCCCAAACATAGTACCTGCTTTGTTCAAGAATGTTTTTTTGTAAGTTCATTGATAGTAGGCCAGTGGCAAATGGTGTATATACATTGCTTGCCGTTAGTGTGATAGTATGAGCGGCGTGGCCTTGTTGGTTAATGAAGCTCACTGACGAGCAATAGGTCACTGGTTGGAATGTCTGGTGGGGGCCTTGGAATTTCTTCTTTTGATCTAATTTTCATGGTGAAACACACAGCCAGAGTATGGCCTTCATCAGGATTTAGGGCACAGTTTGTTGGTGCTCAACTTTATACAATCTTAAATGAGAAAAAGAGAGAGAAAAAATAAACAAGAAAAAGCAATGAGAACATGAGGTGGACTCCTCCAACTGCCCCCTTTCACCCTTTCTTTGTTTACCCTTCCCTTCTACATCAATGTCTCTCCCGTTTTTCCCTCTTTTTTTCTGACGTTCACCTTGGTTATCCGCGGTCTGCTTATACTTCCTTCAACTAACGTGTTGTTCCCGACCAGACGGTGCCACATGGCTCTGGCGGTTCTTTGTGGGGAAAAAGAGCTTTTTTAAGAAGTTTAAGCCTTTCCCTATTCAGCGCCTCGTGGCCATCTCGTCGTTGAAAGAGGGGCGCCGTGTATTTCCGCAGAGGCTTGCAAGCGGGTGCAACGTGAATTCTGGCCGGCTTCTGTACTAAGCGTGCAGTAGGGGCCTCCCGATTGTGCACAGGGTTGCTGTTAGGCGTGTCATGCTTGGCAGAATTGATTGGATAGTAAAGTAGAAACAGAAAGAGACGACAGCTGTACTTAGGAAGAGTAGTTACACTTGAAAGCATTTTCAATGTTCCAGTGCTCGTCACAGCAGCAGTGCTGTGAACTCAGTTATTATTGTCATCATTATCGTCTTTGTGTTATAATGCTATATTGCTGCAAGTGTACCCGGAATCTTATTTATTCCTCTCTCAAGGGTGGTAAATCGGTGGATGAGGTATGACTCTCGTTGTTCACGTTCTCGGTTTGATTTAAATCCAGTTTCTAAGAGTGTTACTGATAAATTTTCGAATATATGGTCGAGAAGGTTGATATGTTTTGTTAGAGGTAGTCTTGTGGCTGATTTCGCATGGGCTCTGTGGTTATTGAAACAAATCCTAAATGGTGTTTCTGTTCGTCTATAGTACTGCATACCGCACACGTTGCATTCGAGTAGGTATACCACATTAGAAGAATCGCATGTGTTTCCTCGTATATCAATCAAAAACTTTATTGCGTGCTGGTTGCTTTGTCTGTGTCTCGAATCGCTTTACATACAAGACATCGTGACATTAAACAAAGTTGGCATCAGTTATTATGGGGAAAATATTGATTTGAGGGTGGACAAATGTGTCTTTGAGGTTGCGTGGTCGTCCGTAAACGACGCCTGGACTGGATGGAAATGCGTTTCAGACGTTCACTTTGTTCCAGAATGTTGTGATGTCGTTCAAGGATTTTGGTTACATTGGAAAAGTTTGTGCTGTGTGTTGAGCAGAGGTTTGTTCGTTGCGGGTCTTCTTGCAACGGACAAACCTTTGCTTAACTTACAGCACGAACTGCACAAAACGCCTGCTTATATATATATATATATATATATATATATATATATATATATATATATATATATATATATATATATATATATATATATATATATATATATATATATATATATATATATATATATATATATATATATATATATATATATATATATATATATATATATATCAGGTACATGACGGCAACGTCAAAATTCAGCCAAAAGTGGCCATATAATTGCTATCACAATAATTACAGAGTGACTGAAACGAAACTTGGTGATTTAAAAGGCCCCAAATATTGCAGTGGAGAATGCCCACCAATCAAAGTTTCTTGCCGCTAATGGTCATGCGCTACCGTCACAGTGACGTCATAATCTCCAGTGAATGAAGTCTTGTTAACGTGATGTCGTGAAAGCTCTGACCGAATTCTCACAATTACATGGTCTGAGTTTTAGACCACAAATTTTCTTCGCCATCAGATTCAGTCATTTGCATGTAGAGCAAATTCTATCTCTCGCTTCTCATGCGCGTCTAGTTCCCTTCCGCAGTGGTAATTAGCAGGTCATAACTTTCATTTCACACGACATCCTGGTTTGACTACTAAAATGAATACGTCTGGCTCATGCTCTTATTCGCTGCCTACTCTGTGCATTGTATTGCTGCTGTTGTTAGTGGGAGTGAGTGAGAATTTATTAGAAGGCAGAGAGGTCGGCCTGAGCTAGTTCGCTCAAGCCTGCTTCTCTACACCTGGGATAGGGAAGGGGGAAGGAAAGAGGAATGAAGGGTGATGATGGGAACATGAAGAAGTGGTGCGTGTGTACAGTAGCCTCTCATCGGCCATACCATGCTGTTGTTAGAGCTAGTGTATTAATCAATGCAAAAACGGTGAAGAAAACTGATAGGACGTAACTTGGCACAACGAGAATCGTAACACGGACGGTAATTTGCCCACAAGCGTAAAGGAAAAGTTTTTTTTTTCTTTTTGTCACTTGACACCACGGTCCTTATCGCCACGGTCTTGCCACCCCTGCACAGCGCACCGTGTACTGGAGCGAGGCTGCGGTTGGCGACAGCCACGCCTCAGCACCCGCTGGTCTCGCACTCTCAGCCGGGCTCTCCTCAAACAATCCATTAGCGAGATTCATTAAGGATTCGGCTTAGCGAAACACTCCACGCTGAACTGAGCAAACCGCGTTTCAGGAAATAGGCGACGACGCACGGCTTCGAATTACGGGACACAATTGATCGACCGTATACAGGGATTCTTCTTCGCCGCCGACTAGCGTGCTCGTTCAGTTGACGGCTGCACGGAGGAGGGCGGAGACCTTTTGTCTGATGGGCGCAATTCCGTTGTTCAGCAGCAGTTTCCCCGATCGTTTCCCCAACTACGCGTCGACAGAAACGAGCAATCATGAAAGAGCGCCGGGAAGAAAGCGCTGGTTGCGTCAGTCGACGCTTTTCGACGTTTCCGATGCGGAGTTCGGGTGCTTAGCAAAGTTCGCACGTCACTGATTGCGTGTACGAAGAAATTGCATGTACGACAATAAAACCATAATGATCAAGGCCATTTAAGCAAATGTTACACACGTACAACTGAGGAAAACTTGCATCGCGTGGGTAAGCCTCTTCTGAATCGGGGCTTCTTTGAACATAAACAGTCACGTAGTCGACAGTGACTTGGAACAGATTCGTGGCACTCCATTAATGCTGTTATGAACAGTGTGTTCTCCAAAGTGGCAGTCACGAACAACTTGACCAGAACTCGTAATGATGACACAACACGTATTCTGCGCCATGCATTTGCCGCCCTTAAAAGTTGGCGTGTCCGTATTTCTAAAGGATGCTTAGCAAGTTGCTTTGTAAAAAGCTGACGTTAACGAAACATTTTTACAATTCTCCGTGTTTCTGGTGAGTTAGAGGCTTTTGTAGGTTCAGAATTTTTTATTTGCCCAGAGAATCAGTTCTTCTCACAAAGGTAACGCATGCAAGATGTATAGCTCAGGGCAATACTCTTTCGTTAAACTTGTGGTTACACAAGCTCGAGCCTTCTGACTTAGCTGCACCTTTGTACACTGTTTCTCGAATGACACACCATGCGTTAAGACCATCTCTAGATGCCTTCCGCTGTTATTCGAGACTGACATTAAACTATGAGCCTTGCGAAACTGGGCGTCCGTGCGCATTTTTAATCCTCCGTTTCTGTCTCTCCCCTAATGTGCAAAATAAGTTCCGATCTATCATTTAATTGTGACTTTTTTGTTACAAATGTTACTGCTCATGTGATAGTAAGTATAATAAAATATACTAAAATACGAAGGATCCTGACACGTCCGTAATTTCTAAAGCTCACTTGATTAGCCGGGTGAATAAATTTCGACGTAGTCAACAATTGAACTGCAAAGCCACCATCATCATCGTCATTTTTTTTCACCCGTGTTCTAAAAAAGGAGAGCTCGCTCATTGAAAACATTACCGTTACACAAAACGGCAATGCTTACAATTACCGTCACACAAAATGGTAATTAAAGTTGTCGTAACGGCCGTCCTCATGAAACTTGCTTCTGCTTGTACTGCTCGTCATTTTGCCGAAGCAGAACAAATCGGTAAGAGCATTTTTTTTATGCAAACCAACAGGGATCGAAGACGCTGAGGAGACTTATTTCAAAGAGGAGGATACCTGAGAAGAGCTAGGGCTCTCGGCTCACGAGCTTCGTAGAGGGCTTTACTGTCCACAAAGTTCGACCTTTAATCCCCTCACCCCTTCCCCCAGTGCAGGGTAGCAAACCGGGCGTGCGTCTGGTTGACCTCCCTGCCTTTCATTTTTCCCTTCCTCCTCCTCCTCCTCCTCCTCCTCCTCCTCCTCCTCCTCCTCCTCCTCCTCCTCCTCGACACTTTTGAAGCACGCTTCTGCGTAACAAGGGCACTCATGTCCCCTTTTGTGAGTGTGAGGTAAAGCTCCCGCTTTTTGGATTCCGGTGGATTGACAAGGTTACTCACACCCAGGCGTATTATACGTTCATGAAGACCAAGACACCCCATTTGAATTCAACGAAGGTTGCAGAACTCGCCCCTATACATGCAGCACTGGAGTTTATCGTCGTTGAAAAACCTTCGCAAGCTTGATCCACGTTCTCGGACTCGAAGGCAGCCTTTCAATGTCTTATGTGACCCTTTCGAAATGGACCTAATGAGCAGATAGAGGCTGATATAAGGTTTCTTCACCACCCATTAATAAAAAAAACAGCAAAGCATAGCGTATAAGTGAATACCAGGTCTTTGTAGTATATATGCAGCAGAGGCCACTAGATCTGCACATAACACCATTCTGAAGAACCGACGCCGCCACAAGGCTTCGTTCGCCGGCATGTGAACTCATACTGGCACCTTACAACTCGATGGAATTTGCAAACGCTCCCTCACATAACTTGAATCTCGATCTTAAGCTCCGTCTTACCTCGGAAATATCTCGAGCTAATGAGACACTTCTGTGAAGCCTTTAGCTTGGCGAGGCCTTCACGAACGCGTACTCCTCTTTTATATGAAAGACCAGCACCTCTACTTGGAATAACTGCAGCTGCGAAAGAACAATCACCCAACTTTTCTGCGAATGTACCCATTCCAACGCGTCAAGAAAAGAACTTACCGAAGCTCTATATAGATAAGATGATAGCCCTTTGCCGTACCACAAGATTCTCGGTCATTGGACGAGTCTATCCTCAGCCCAGCAGGCTTTGAAAGTTTTATCACCTTTTTTTGCCGACAAGGTATTAGAGACGATTCTTAGTGCAACATCCTCTTTAAATTTGTTTTTTTTTCTCTTTCGCTGTTCTTTTTCTTCTCTCCGTTTGTAACATGTTCTTTCTATCATTTCCTACTCCGTTATCCCCTTCCGCAAAAGAGGGTAACCAGCCATTATGCAAACTGACTAACCTATCTGACCTTCCGTCTATTTTCTTTTTCTTATCCTCTTGCAGAAGTGGAGGATCACGAAGCTTTAAAGCTACCATTTGTAGGAACTCTCACTATTCTATTATTTTTGTATATCTTAGGCTTGTTCTTCCTTTCTCAAGAAATATGAGTTTGCATTGTTTTTTTATCTGAAGCGTGTGTTCATACACACCGCTTAAAATACCCATTATCATTAGAAATGGTAGATCCTTAAGGTAGTTTTTTCACTTAGTACTATTATAACCATATTTATCAGGCTCACGAATCTGTAATGAGAATTCATGGGTGCTTTTGAGATAAGCATAACCATGTAAAAAATATACAGCTTTGGAACCAAGTAAAAAACAAAAAAAACAGAATACCAAATGCACTACAGGTCGTTATCACCAGAAATACTATGTCTTTGAAGCCAGCTCAAAAACACTGCATGAATTCTTAATGGACTTTATAGATATTCCTAAAGTGGGAAGTTTAAGGCTGAACGATGTTCTTTACATTACACTAGAATATACTAAGTAAGAATACACAGAACGGTGCTGAAAGGTTGGGATATTGTAACGTTAATTTTTGCTGCATATTTTCTTGAAACAGCAGCGGGGCTATTAAGCATTCTCGGTAATCGGCTTAAGGCCTGAATTTTGAATTAGTGGCACGTCATCCTCGTAGCACTTGAATGCTTCCCAGTACAAAATGGAGAAGGCACTGGGAGCTTAGTGCCGGGAAGACTTACTCACATTCTAGTAGCATTTTGAAAAATAATGTGGAGTGCACAATTGCCATCCTCAAATATTTATTGTTTGAAAGCGTGGAACAGACAACTACCATATTTTGAAGCGGATACTTTTCGGCTGCCATAGCTTAGTCATTTCCACATCGCTACCGCTTGTCGTGGCCTACGAGGCACCTTAGCTAGCCCAGCTGGTGCGTCAAACGACACAGAGAGTTTCAGGCCGCATTACCTAAGCCGAAAGCCACTACAGTAAGCGGGTGGCCTAATCAGGTTGTTACAATGACAAGCACACGTCGTCAGAGTAACTTGAATCTCCTGCTCGCAAGGCAGTGGTGGTGTAAAACGTTTTTCGGTTCTTCGCGATACACAGGCCATCCGAACTATCACACACCATGAATTAAAGAAAAAAAGAACGGCGTAATGCAAAAGGAAGCTGGTAGATATTGCTCCCAGTAAATTCAAGTATCCACCACCAATTTTCATTACTGAAGTTCAATTAGGAAAATTGGTATTTATAAGTAAAATAGTACTGACATAATTATAAAAATTTCAGTAAGGTGTAGGACGTATGTAGGTATGTTCGAATCACATTAAGCAGCGTCATTTTCTAGAGTGTACTAGTTCCATGCTCATTTGCCTCACTTAAAGAAAGCCTGCACTCTCACCCGCAGATGACAGGAACGCCCTCAAATAAGCTTTTTTAAGCAACCGTTATGCAGGTTTTCCAATGAAAGAGACAGCATCGCGCACTTTGGAAAAGTGTACAGGTTGGGTGCGAGCATGCGTGGCCATTATGCAGGCATTCATACCACTCCATTGGATGCAGCTGTCACTATGCAGATCTCGCGGGTGACTGTTATATCTGATTACGTGGTGGTAACGCTGTTCTGATTGCGGCCTGACTTTGTAAGACGAAAGCGGCGCGTTTTTAAAGACGATAGTCTTTGTTGAGGACCATTGACGCAAAATTTTTGGTCTCTGTGTCTGTCTATCAGTCTGTCTGTACACTTCTCTGTTCGTTCGCCCTTAACGGTACCATAAACGGTACCAAAGTGGCCAAACGATACTCCAAACCACCGACCACATCCGCAGCCCCCACCGAAATTGCTCAAGATTCAGCATTCATATTTGTGTGATTGTCAATTAGGAAGCAATTATTGCGCATATCTGATGTACAATAAAAACATGTCAATATTCTGTATGTGGGTCTCTTACAAGAAAAAGCATACATAAGTAATTCTAAGGACCGTATCGTTTATCACGTTGCCCTGATCATGCAACGCTTGGACGAAAAGGCAAGTGTTTCCAACGCTTTGCTAAGACGACACGGTGGTGGCACCCGTCTCTTTGAGTTCTACACCTTATCACCTCCGCAACGGGCGCACAGGGCGCGCGCGCTTCGTTTCCCAAGATAACTGCCAGATAGCGCTCATGTCTCACGTGTGACGTGACTTGATGCGCTCGTTAGCCTCCGCTGCATGCTCGAGGCTTTCTAACACAGCGCCTCTGGTATACCATTCACCTATTCTCTTGCGCAGAACATCAAATAAGCGTTTTGTTTACTCTCTCCAGACGCAAGACTATCGCCTTTCGACGACATTTGCAGAGTAACTTGAAGATATGGGGCTAATTTTTTTTCGATAGTTGAACTTCGATAAAAAATGCAAATATATATAAATATATATATATATATATATATATATGTATATATATATATATATATATATATATATATATATATATATATATATATATATATATATATATATATATATATATATATATATATATATATATATATATATATATATATATATATATATATATATATATATATATATTGGAAAGAAGTGTATACTTAAGGGCTCGTTCTTCCGTGTTTGACAGAATAATATTGATATCTAACAGACAATAATGCCCAGGAAAGTATAAGGGAAGGTATAAACCTAATAGTAATGTAAATTTGAAGAAATAAAAGTGGTGAGAAGATACCTTGCCGTGGGTAGGAACTGAACCTGCGACCTTCGAATAACGCGTTAGATGCTCTACCAACTGAGCTATATACCATGACGGCTATTCCCCTAGCCACATTATTGGGTATCATCATCATCATCAGCCTGACTACGTCCACTGCAGGACAAAGGCCTCTCCCATGTTCCGCCAGTTAACCCGGTCCTGTGCTTGCTGCTTCCAATTTATACCCGCAAACTTCTTAATCTCATCTGCCCACCTAACCTTCTGTCTCCCCCTAACCCGCTTCCCTTCTCTGGGAATCCAGTCAGTTACCATTAATGACCAGCGGTTATCCTGTCTACGCGCTACATGCCCTGCCCATGTCCATTTCCTCTTCTTGCAAAGGGGCAAAGCTGCTGGTGAGGATCAGGTAACATCAGATCTGCTGAAAGATGGAGGACAGATTGTGTTAGAAAACTAGCCACCCTGTTTACGAGGTGTCTCCTGGCGGGAAGAGTACCAGAGTCTTGGAAGAACGCTAACATCATCTTAATACATAAGAAAGGAGATGACAAGGACTTGAAGAATTACAGGCCGATCAGCTTGCTCTCTGTAGTATACAAGCTATTTACAAAGGTAATTGCTAACAGAGTAAAGAAAACATTAGAATTCAATCAACCAAAGGAACAAGCAGGATTTCGAACAGGCTACTCAACAATTGACCACATTCATACTATCAATCAGGTAATAGAGAAATGCTCAGAGTATAACCAACCACTATACATAGCCTTCATAGATTACGAGAAGGCGTTTGATTCAGTAGAAATATCAGCCGTCATGCAAACACTGCGGAATCAGGGCGTAGATGAAGTATATATAAACATTCTGGAAGAAATCTACAGGGGATCAACTGCTACCATAGTGCTTCATAGAGAAAGCAACAGAATACCAATCAAGAAGGGTGTAAGGCAGGGGGACACAATTTCCCCAATGCTGTTTACCGCGTGCTTACAGGAGGTTTTCAGAAGCCTAGAATGGGAACAGTTAGGGATAAGAGTCAATGGAGAACACCTTAGTAACCTGCGCTTCGCCGATGACATTGCATTGCTGAGTAACTCGGGGGACGAATTGCAACTCATGATTACGGAGTTAGACAAGGAGAGCAGAAAAGTGGGTCTTAAAATTAATCTGCAGAAAACGAAAGTAATGTACAACAACCTCGGAAAGGAGCAGCGCTTCGAGATAGGTAATAGTGCACTTGAAGTTGTAAAAGACTATGTCTACTTAGGGCAGGTAATAACCGCAGAGCCTAACCACGAGATTGAAGTAACTAGAAGAATAAGAATGGGGTGGAGCACATTCGGCAAGCACTCTCAAATTATGTCAGGTAGATTGCCACTATCCCTCAAGAGGAAGGTATATAACAGCTGTATCTTGCCGGTACTTAGCTACGGAGCAGAAACCTGGAGACTTACAAAGAGGGTTCAGCTTAAATTGAGGACGACGCAGCGAGCAATGGAAAGAAAAATGGTAGGTGTAACCTTAAGAGACAAGAAGAGAGCAGAGTGGATTAGGGAACAAACGGGGGTTAAGGATATTGGGTATATATATGAATTAAACGTGGGAGTGTCAGTCAGCGCCACCAGTAGCAATGGCGGCGAATGTGGCCCACTGTTTATGAGCCTGTTTAGCGTCTCGTTACACGTGAACGTATTACGAGCGGGCAGATGTACGTGGCATCTGCCGAATTTTTTAAATTGACAATCGCACAAGTATGAACGTCCATGCTTGAGCAATATTGGTGGGCGCCGAGGATGGAGTCGGCCGCTTGGGGTATCGTCTGGTGCCTTTTAGGGTACCGTTAGGGGCAGACAAACAGACAAATGGACTGACGGACAAAGTTTTTTGCGTCGAAGGTTCACAGAAAAACTCTTTAAAAAATTCATGCCGTTTAGTTATCCCAGCCCATGTCTGACAGTGCCCGACAGCAGAATATTGAGGAGTGCTTTATAATCTTCCACGCACACAGAGCAAAACTTTGAGCAAACAAGAACAATACTTGTCAAGTCTGTCCACGCTTCGAAAAAACATACAGATTTTATCGACAGCTTTCGGAATCGAAAAGACGATACAGTTGTATAGCATCAAGAACAGGCTGTCAGCCGGTGGAAGTTTTAGGAGATTCAGAATGACGAATATCTTAAATTTCCCCCTTGACATGTTTTTTTTTTCTCCACAAACATCCGGTGAATAACGCCAATGTTTGTCTTTCCGAATATTTGTTTGCTTATTTGATGGCGTAGTAGTAAGAGCTTCCCGCTAACCGCTTCACACACCATGAACACACTGGTATAAACATCGGTGCCTTTCAAATAGCATTGCGTGCACAGGTCCTTCGTTTTCCATCGAAGAATTGAGCGGTTCTCATTGATTTTGTTTCTCGCCGCAGATGTTAAAAAATCCACGTTCTAAGCAACCATGAAGGTTCAATAAATATTGAAAAAAAGGGTTTTAAAAATTGAAAAGTAAACAAGAGCGCAGCGTTTTAGAATTGATCCGGTGTGCAAACAACGAGAATTTGGTTGTGATTCCTTTTTATAATTTCGAACTTTTTTGCACCGCACATGAGGTTAGTTTGCTATAAGGTAAACGCGCAGATTACGCATTGCATTTAGCAGCACAAAAAAAAATAATATTTTCTAGCCTTACCTTTCTAGCATGCCACGTTGCCGCGTAAAAGAAAGAGAGATGTAAAAAACAAGGATAATAATCATTTTAATTGTAAGACGATTCGGGACGTTTCTACATCCGGCGGGATTTCATTTATCAGCATTTTTTACGTTGACTGCGTAGCTATACAGAGAAAAAAAAATGTACGGCAAGGAGGGTTCATAAAACAAGCTAGTTTTTGAGATATTAAAACGAGTCATGACGTAGAAGCGCGAACAGATAATCCATTCGGTCATGCGAATGAGCACAGCCACAAGATATAAAGAATGAAGTTAGTGTCAATGTTCTGACTGGTGAACAGATCTTCTCTGGAAATTCAGCAGATCCGAGGCTCTGTGGTAAATTGTGAAATTGGTTCCGTGCCAAGCAGTCGGCGAGTAAATTGTCTGTGCTGCATTTTTTTTTTGCCTTGAGCCAAGCTTTGCGAGGTGGATCGATGTGTTTAATACGAGTGGTGGTAGTGTGCACATCTTCGGCGTGATAAGTTGATAAGTTGACATTTAGAGCGTGACTTGTTGTGCGCACTCACATTAGTGCACAAAAGGCGTCCATACGATTGAAAGGAATTGCACCTTATAGTGTGATTATGTGTATATCAACCATAACATTTGTTAGTGTACTCGGGCGAGTCCGAGCAACACTTGAATATAGCTTGCTCGATCATAGGATTGAAAGCGTAATTTTCGTTAGCCTGTCATAAAAGCGGAGACAATACTACAATTAACGTTAACGCGATGTGACGTCTTGTAGGTGTTCATTCTTTCGCTCTAAACTTAGGTAGTGGGATTAGCAGACCCATTTGGCATTGTTCTGGTGTTACAAAATCATAGGGTCTTTTTCTAAAGAAGTTTCCAGACCTAGCCTGGCTATTTTGTAAAGTATCTTACTGTCACGCAGATTGCATGGAATATGTTCATACTGAGGTCTTGAATTTTTTAAAACTTTGTGGGTCATCGCGACCATGACCAATTTTCCTTAACGTCCTAGAATTTCAGCGATCACTGTCTGTTCTTGCCGTTACTGGGTGTTTGTTTAACTGTCAATACCTTTTCGCGTACACACGCTTACTGCAAGCCGTAGTATAAGGGTACGTGCTTAGAAAATACAGTAAAGTACATCATGTGTAAGTATTGCAGATAAGGCCGAAGAAGAAGTAAAATGTATTTAAAATTGCTTAGGGTAGATTTCTGTTGAGGGTAGCCCTGTACTTGAAAGAACGAACCACGAACGAAGTACTCAGCTCAGGATATTCAGCCATGAATGCTTATATTCATGCAAAAGCCTCACGTGTCGAGGGGTCAAACTCAAGAAACACAGATTACATCTGATAATCCCTGAATACATAGAGCTGGCTGTAGGCCATGTCTGGGGACTGTTAAAAGACTTGACTGATCTTTACAATCTAGCGCATCTAATTGATGTCTACAACACTTTCAAGTGTTACTCCTTCTTATCTCTTCTGCTGGTTTTCTTTCTGACCGCACTCCTTTCTAGCCGTGGGCAGGGTAACAAACCAGATAACTCGTAGTGCTATGATAGCACTGACGGCGCTTGGGTCAACGCATGAATGAATGAATGGCTACTCTACCTTGCACGGCCGTGTTCTAATCTTCTGCTTACTAATCATTAATTCAATCGGTCAAATATTTCCCTCATTATTGTGCATTATAAATATTAACTTGGTTCATCCTGGAACAACGGTCTTGTGTAAGATCATTGAAATGGCAAATAACAACTTAACACAATGCTTTTCACTCATGAGAATAATATATTCCGCTAAAAAAAGCCAACGACACGGCTCCTGACGTCATGGTTTCACAGGCGTAAGCCTTATTAGGGTTGTTATATTCGGTTGAAGCGCGCATTTTGCGTAAAGCCTTAGCTACGCAACCTCTAACAGGGACGGGCAATCCATGAAAGTCAGTATCAGAAGCCGTGTCAAGTGGTACGAGACTCCGGCAGAAACTTGACGGCTCGCTCGCAAAAGAACGTGTGCATGTCATATTACCGCGGACGCACTGCCATGTCAGGGAAGGGATTAGAACATTCGAAGGGTGCTTTGAGATCACTACTCCTAGGATAGACGAACGGTAAGCACTTTTTCTGGGTCGGGATTTTTCTGAGACAGGGAAACTGTATAATAAGGCAGGGCGAAACAAAAATTCATTCGTCATATCGAAGCAAGCAATTCTAGAGGATATGTACCGCGGAAATAGGGAAGGCTGTACTCCTTGAAAAAAAAAAAACTAAATGGTATTCTAGCTCTTTTTTTAATAGTCCTGGCTGGCCTCGTATATGACTTTATAATAATAATAATAATAATAATAATAATAATAATAATAATAATAATAATAATAATAATAATAATAATAATAATAATAATAATAATAATAATAATAATAATAATAATAATAATAATAATAATAATAATAATAATAATAATAATATCAACCTAATATAAATATTGTAAAATAATTGTTGGGGTTTTACCTACCAAAACCATCACGTGATTATGAGAGACACCGTAGTAAAAGGCTCCCAATATTTTGAGCGTCTGGTGTTCTTGAAATTTCATCTAAATCTAGGTACACGAGCCACAAGCATTTATGGCGCCCTCAAAAATACGGCAACCATGAGCAGGATTGGATTTAACGACCTGTGAATTGGCAGTAGAGCACCATCCTTTTTTTTTGGGGGGGGGGGGGGGGGGGGGAGGGCTTTATATTTTTATCAGAGAGTCAAGGAAACCAAAATATAATTAACGTGTTTTTTTAAAGAGAGTCAATTCAATTGACAAATAAAGACGACCTGAAAGAGTAGCAAATACCTCTCTTTATGTTGCCACTGCACCGTTTAAAACGACTTAAAAGGGTGTTACACAGAGGCCTATGAAGTGTCTCTCTTTCTACCATTAAATAAGACATGGCGCAAAGAATAGGCTGCATGGATCTCTTTGTCCACCTGTATCTTGCACGCGGCTCGATGGCTGCCTCACAACGAGAATAACCATAAAGTTACATAGTAAGCGTTTACTATGTTACTCTATGGCATAGCACCGCTTTCTGGTAGTACGGAATGAAAATGAAATGCATATATGAATGAAGCAGTAATCATGAGACATGGCGTTTCCATGGGGGAGGTTAAAAAAGCCTATTTACTAATCAACAGTCGCTACGCGAGGACGCTTTAAAGGTGTGAACTACGCAATGAATTAATTAAGAAACACTGTAAAAGTTTTCAGTTCGAGATACGGCAGTGAAAGCGCCAAATTTTCAGCAATAAGAAGTTCAACAACTCTGTCATATTGTTTGCACTCTGGGAATAAAGAAGGCACTTTTTGGTATGGCTGCTGTTCCCAATTCGATTTTTCTCTACCGATGAGAATGTGTGGTGCATTGGCTACAAAAATGCGTAAACACAATGTATGCTTTTATCCAGTTGCTCCTATCTCGATTGTTGTGGTTGAGATAAAAAATGAGAAAAAATCACATTTTAAAGATGTGGCGCAGCTGTGTCACGCCTGCACAACTCTGTTTCTGAGTGCATGAATCTGAAAGAAGCCATCCCTAGGGTTCTCTTCCTAATTTGGCATAATATATGTATGCGAACATTGTTTACGACAGTGAGAGGGAACATTTTTCGTAATGAGCAACTTCGGTCTAAGTGCAGGGAAATTCATTGATGAGTCTGCGTGCATAGGTTTGTGCTTCTTCCCTACATTGCGAGGGCAATTATTATGCAAGTGAAGACGAGTTGCAGGTGCCTCGCATTAACTTCCAACTGTCCTTCTTTACAAAAAGCAACAACAACAAAAAAAAAACGCTATTGGAAACTAAGGTAACTATAATAACTTCGTTACTGCTCTCAAGGAGTGAATGCACTTGTAAAGCAAACAAATCACGCGTCACCCTTTCTAAAGATGGTTTTATTTGTAACATGTTAATGCATGTGCAACGAAAGTATGCATTTGTTTCTTTTCCGCCTTTTTATATAAGGCAGCCATGTACAATAAGTGTCCGCTTTTCACTCTCTGCCAACGTCGCTTTAGTTAATTAACATGGCTTTCTTGTGGCAAGGCCAAATAATATATTAATGACGGAGGGAACAAACGCAACAAACAAAACAGAGCATTCAAACAACATACTTGTGAAAACGCTGATGAACTTTGCCAGGAGCGCTTAACAACGACAAGAACAATAACGTGACGCAAGCGCTCAACATCGCGACCATTCCGGGTGCATCTTGTTTGCTTCGCGATCTCATCGCTACACAGCGGAAGCTGCGTCGCCACGAGAAGCAGGCCGTCCTCACCAGGGCAAACTTAATCGGGAAAAATAACAGTGCCATCGGTACCAACAAGTAACAGCACAGTTGGGAAGGAAGCGAAGCGAAAAACAGAGGAGTGTCAACACGCCAGGGCAAACAGCGTGGAAGTTTCTTTCAGTTTCGTTTGGCTTGTGTTCCAGTGAAGCGGAAGTGTCCCCGCATTCAGAGGCTGAACTTCTGAAGCGAAAGAGGGTGACGAATTTTGTCGAGAAAGCTGAAACCAACGTCAAACATTAGTGACCTAAAACATCTAAAATGGAAATTCATAGCCCGCCTTTATTTGTATTCATGCAAAGAGCTTTGCGAACGTAAAGCAACAAGCTATCGTTTAAGCGGAAACTAATAGACTGGCAGTTTATTGTTTGAAATGCTGAAGTAGAAGTTTACAACAGACACAAGGTAATCGAAAATTCTACTACATTATTCTACGTCAAGCTTGGAACGCGTATGTCAGAAGTTTCAGAAATTGACTTGTCGTAGCGATAATGTTATCGTGATGATTACAGCCTTATTGACAAAGCTATAATTCTTGAGTTTTCATGAAATATTTTTCAATTCTCGGTTTAGTTATTCCCTCCAGTCTCTGTTTGCAGTAAGTAGCAAAAAAAAAAAAAGCTCAAACCCGGCTATCGCTTCTCAGTCGGCAAAAAGGGAACAGAAAAAAATTGGGAAGAAAGAAAAAAAAAAGCGACGGGTATGCTATAGAACATTCCTTCTTTCATTGGCATCCATAAATATTCGGTATAAAGAAAAAGAAAAGAAAGAAAGATTTGAAATCTTTATACGCACCTGCAAGGAGGTTCGTGCGTAGATTTCGTTTATATGAAAAGACAAAGCCAGAGCGAACAAAAAAATTACGTTTTGTACCGCAAGAACGCGTTAAAAGAACTCGATTGCAAGGTTACCGTGGCAGTTAGAGGTGTTGCTTCACCACTCAGGATCCTTAAAAAAGTGTTGTGAAGTTGCCACTCCAGAATGGGAATTATTCCGGAATGATTACGCGCTGCTTGCGCTGTTACGCCCAGCGCGAGCAGGACCGAAAGGAAGGAGAAAACAGTGCCAAAAGGAAAGAGAAATATAAACATATAGTCCAAAATACAAAACAGAACAGTGCGTTTCAGAAGATGGCGAATAAAAGATAAAAAATGAAAATTAGTGCAACAATGCAAAAATGTTATATGCATCGCTTTCTCTCAGGTACGAGCTGGCTACATGTGAATTTAATTGCACGCAGAAAGAAACATTCGCAACATATTCACCCTTAATTACTCTGTCAGTATTTGCGTCTGCATTGGCATGATTGTCAATGCGATCATGCTCAAAATTACTCGTTCAGACCATCAACAGCACACCAAAGAAGTGTACATACTCCATGTTGCCGAATATTCACTAGAACTAACGGACAATATCGCCATGGAAAGCATGGGGGATGTAATAAAAAGCAATTGTAACGTAAATGTGAAGAAATAAACGTGAAACAAAAGATAACTTACTACGCGAAGGGACCGAACAAGCGACCTTTGAATAGGGCGTCCGATGCCTTACGACTGAACTAAGGTGGCGGTAATACACCCGTCCACATTATAATGCGTACATGCGCACTTGAACGTCGGAGCGCCAGTCAGCGCCACGTGTTGCTATTACGGCGCCAATTATATTTAGGGCGATGCACTGAGGTGCCCATTTCTGCGTTGAGCTGCATCATCATTGGCTTCCATGTTGTCGGCGTAACTGATGAAGGTCATGAAACGCAGAGTCCGTAAATAACACGAGCCTTAGCCTGTGAACTTTCATCCCTTTGTGTAGATTATAAAATATTGAAATCCGAGTCATTCCTCCCATTTTTTTCCACCGCACATGCTTCTTTTTTGTCCATGCATTTTCAATTGTATCACTTTCAATCTTTCTTTTTACCTTATTGCAGAGTATCGAACCAAAACCTTCAATTACTGTCAGAGTCATTTCTTTTTTCTGATTTATATCGCTTTCAATGAATTAAGCAAAAAGATTGTTAAGTTTGTTTCGCCTCAAGAACAGATTATAAGCAGCGGTGCATCCTTTACAGGTGCAATGTCGCGTTTCTGCACGGCGACGTCGGCGCTTACTAATGCGATAGCGTTGAAATGCACGTGTCGCGGAAAATGCCATGTCGGTGTCGATGTCGTCTTCCACGTCCGCGGAATTGTCTTTGCACGGAAAAATTCTGTCCGATGCAATTATTAAAATTAACAGCGTGGGTAGCGACTCACACGGCATCTCAAGTTCCGGCGTTGATGGTATTGCTAGGGGGGGGGGGGGGGGTGGCGCTGACGGTCGTGATGATGATGACAATGCTGATAATAAAACAGCCGAGCTCAATGGCTTTTGTCTTGAAGTAGTGTTAGGCGAATTCATAAATAACCTTGTGAGTAATTAGCAAGAGCTCGAATATGATAAGGTTTCATTGACGTCTACAAAGATTAAGTTTACAGCTCAAGCTTGTCTTTAGCGCTAAGATTTTAGGCGTCATGCATTGCGTTAAGTGCCGTCGCTGCTGGCGTTGTCGTCCATGTCGGAGTAACCAATACAGCGAACGAAGATTATATCAATAACGCGAGCATGAGCCTCTGACCTCGCTTTCTTGCTCCGTCATGCGTACTGGCCCCTCGGTCGGATATCGTGCGGGTGCAGGGCTGCACGTGCACCGCGGCTAGTATCGCTTGTCATTATGGGGCTGACGGATTTCCCCCAAGAGTAAGATAGTAAACGTAGTTTCACTTGGTCCGCAACGACTGCAGTGCACAGAATGGTGTGCGTAGCACTCAAGTGCTGGCAGTGACACTTGTGGGAATGTAACGAATGTTACATTGCTACAAGTGCGGATAGCCAAAATTTCAAACACAATTGGGGTTGCCCGAACATGACGTCGGGTTCAGAATTCACATTAATGAGTGTGGTGATCGTCAGCATTTTCTTTTCAAACACGTGGAAGTGATCTCTCGCTCCATTACAGGCACACTTAGGAATTATCCCGACACGACAGAATAGTGGAGAACACTACCTCTCGCTTTTTGTCGAGCGGCCATGGTAAGGACAGCTAGCAGCATTTTCATAGAAGGCTACGTATTACTCTGAATATTTACCCTTCATTATGAACAAGACCTTTCACGGTAGAGTGCATAGTACAAGAAAAGGTCACCCGTTTCTTACTAAACACGGACCGATAAATGCTTCGCAATTGTTGTCAATTGCTACGTCCAACAATCAGAGACACTTACGCAAAGCTATCTCGTCGAAGATAGTTTGGTGCTCGAAAGCATTCTCACTTCTCCTGCACGCGCGAGTATTCTCTTTGCAGAAGCACCGGAAGCCATCTGCGGCATTCCCGACTGGCAGAGAAAGAAAGAGAGAGGAAGACAAGGAATATTACGGAGATGTTCACCGCAGCAAGTAATAGCTTTTTTTCTATGGAGCCGGAAATGTTGTAGGCCCGTGCACTCAGATTTGGGTGCACGTTAAAAAACCCCAGGTGGTCGAAATTTCCAGAGCCCTCTGATACGGCGTCTCTCATAGTCATGTGGTGGTTTTGGGACGTTAAAACCCAGAAACCATTCATCAAGTAAAAGCTTTGCTACCATGTTGTTTGTATGGGGAACGGAAACGTAAAATATTGAACGCTAGAAATCTGCGCAAGCAATCCGGCAAATATTATCTTAGTACGGAACAGCTACTGGGAGGAGGCTGATACAAATTTTCCTATGAAAACTTGAGGAGAAAGAGGGGCAAAAGAATGAAATGGCAAAGGTGTTAATCAGACACGCTCCCAGTTTGCTACCCTGCATTGGAGAAATAAACAAAGGTGCGAAAAGAGAGATGGGCAAAATCACGCCCACGTTTGAGAAAGCATGTACTTTCTACGAGTAGAGCTACTAGTTAGTATCCCTCACTATTGCAATCACAAAGGGGCACCAATCGCATTCACCATAATTCTCATTTATCATAACTACTCTCAGGAGCTCGAACGTACATAAGAGTGCTTGCTTAGTAATCGTACCCATAAAAAGCAAACTTTTTATTCCTTATTTTTCTCAAAACAGGTGACCCGACAGTAGCTGCATTTCTTATAAACGTGAACACCGTGTTGTCATTCTTTTGTGTCATTTCCATCTTGACTGCACTATATCTTTCGCGCGGCAAAATTAACAAACTTTGCTGTTTGTGAACAAAGTGATACAGCCCCACCGCGGTTGTCTAGTGGCTAAGGCTTTCGGCTGCTGACCCGCAGGTAGCGGGATCGAATCCCGGCTGCAGCGGCTGCATTTCCGATGGAGGCGGAAATGACGTAGGCCCGTGTGCTCAAATTTGGGTGCAAGGTAAAGAACCCCATGTGGTCGACATTTCCGGAACCCTCCACTATAGTGTCTCTCATAATCATATGGTAGTTTTGGGACGTTAAACCCCACAAATCAATCAATCAATCACCAAAGTGATACAGGTTTGACGTTTCGCACAATTTCCCCACGTACTTTGAGAACGCGGGAAGTTAGAAAACGTTTATATGCGAACGTTGTTACGACCGACCATCCGAATTGCGAAGCGAGTCTGGTTTTCTTTTTTTTTTATTTTGCAACAATACCCAAAGTACGTCTTAGGCTTTATTGTGGGGAGCACAGTGGTTCGTAGAATTAATCCACAGTCTTGCGGCTAACTTCATCGGCTATTAAGATATTCCATTCGGTAGTATATTGTGGGGAAAAAAGGGTGTTTTAAACAGATCAGTTCTGCGGTTGTATCGCCGTACTTTAAAATTTTGGTTATAACGAGAGGATGGATAATGTGCTGGTTTGAAATACTCTGATGGATTAAAGATTCGTTTTCATTTTAGAGATAAGATAGAATAGTTTCAGTCTTAGATTGCGTCTTCAATCTTGCAAGCATTGCCAATTGATGTCTTTCCTTATACATCGGGAGGATTCACTTCGGTGATTCACTTCGGTGATCCAGAAAGAATCTTGCTGCGATTGACTGACTTCGCTCAAATGCATGAATATGTACTTTGTCAAACTGATCTCACACATGAAAGGCTTATTTGAGTATTGGTCAAACGTAGGCGTAATAATCGGCCTGTTTAACCACTTTCGTTACATGTTTAGGATTTCTTTGTAAAAAGCGAAGGGCATTTCCGGCTGTGCTGAGAACGCTGCACAAGCGTTCTGGCTATTCCCCGTACTCCTAAAATGGGACATCCAAGTACTTGTATTTGTCTTCTTTACTAATGACTTGACTGTTTAGCATGTATGGACTTATAAACCAATTGAAGCTCTTGGAAAAAAGTGGCGTGAAGACAGTTATTAGTGTTTAGTACCATGTAACTATTTTGACACCATACCTCTATGTGAATAAAGTCATGCTGAAGTCATCCTGAAGCTTAAGTATACAAAACACCGTATTCTGCCAACAATTGATGGTGTATTTCACATTCTGTGTAGTTTCTACATGAAAACTTGCTTGTCGAAAACAGAAAAAAAAATTAATCGCGTGTAACATGATCTTCGAACTTTTTTACCCATTGGCGTCATCAAATTAGCTCAACCACACCAGTGGCACCTAGAACATGACATATGGTGATCGAGTCATCACGCGATCTTGGTGACAAAACACATCCTGCGGATAGCGGATGCTGCAATGAGAAGCTCCGCTAAATCTTTCATTTCATTTCACTTTATTTTCAATTCCAACATAATAGAACAAAAAAACAGTTGGACCCATAGCCAAAGGCTAGAATAGGGTCCAATGATGCGATACAAGATTGCACAGTATCCAAACGATAGCACAAGGCAACAGTAGCACATGTAGCAAAACAATAGAACAAGGCATTGAATCAAGATACAAGATGCTAAAACATTGCGGATATAGTAAAGAAGGTTAGGCATTGTACAGACATATATTGTCAGATACTCGAACTTGGGAAAGATAACAGAAACATCTTGCACTCGTGTACGCCAAAGACAGTTTCGAAACGGTGCGCGAGCTTTCTTCGGGGCCATATTTTCATACATAGGCTCATGCTCACTCTCTTTGGCGCTGTCGGTGCCTGCTGTATGACGTGGATGCCAATGTCAAGACATGCGCTAACGTAACATGTTCTCCGTGCCATCCCACCAAGCGTATAGCTTTGAGCTCACTACTGGCTCCACTGCTCTCAACGAATTTGTGAAATATTTACGACAAAGATTTAGTGAGGCAATTACCTACGATGCAGAGGTTATTCGGTCTTTAAACAAAGAAGTGGGTGCTCTGCGGGCGTGCTTATCGCGTGAGCAAACAAGGGGTGGGGGGGGGGGCGCTTATGATCGCTATGCTATTAGGGCAACGATCAGCACGCGGCTCTTGCTCCCACAGCAGGCGGGAGCTTCTATAGGCTGCGCTTTAAATAGAAAAATATGATGCCAATAGTGCACCTGGAGCAGCCGTCCACATACAGATGCCCTCTACTCAAAACAAAAGGCGATCAGTGGATACACACGACGTATAGCGCTTAGTACCAGCATGCGCTGCACACTGAAGGCGCTTCTCACCAATGTTGTCACTACGCACGAGCCTTGTTGTGGTCATTAACTGTGGCCGGGCCGCAGGAAACTTGGTTACTGCTTGGGAAGTGCATGTTTACTACATTTGTTAATGCTCCTAAAAACTCTAACCTTGCTTCGTTAAACATTCGAATATGTTGCTATCGCATTCATTGCTACACCTCCCTACTGAAACGTTCCGTATGCGAGTCCAATAATTCCATATGTTTCCTTGAAGAATACATAGGTTTCCTATATATTTTCCATATATTTTCGTAAGACTCTTACGGAAACATACGAAATTATTGGACATCGCATGCAGAACGTTTCAGTATGGCTTTTGGTTAAACTGTGATTTTTTCTCGCTGCATTGGCAAAACGGTAACGTCGCTGATGGAGAATGACCTTCCCCTCTCTGCACTCCCTCCCCTACCCCTCTGGAAACTTCTCATGTGCACTATTGCATGCACTATTCATGTCACTCACACCACTAACCGCAGACACCACAACGGCTGCGATCAGAATACCCGCTGCCTGGCTGACCCACGTCCGATGAGTAGGTGGCGGTTCACGAGCCACATTAATCACTCGGCACTTGTGTTGAAGCAGGCCGGAGGGCGTAAAAAAAACTTTTGAATATATATAACGCATCACACAGAGTCGTAATTGCACGGAATGTTAGCAGAGCGAACGCAATCAGGAAATTAAACAAACACGGAGGACAAAGATATTACAACGAGCTTAGGAGAAAACGTTGTACGCCAGCTATATAATAAAACAGCGCAGTGTGAGCCAAGCTTGCTCGAGAACCAGCGGAAGTGATTGGCAGAGCCGTCACACACTATTGTTACGCGTAATGACAGCAGTGGCGACGCCATAGTGGAGACCAACTACCACTGATAACCCTTCGGTACGATCGCCTCCGTGCCGTGCCATCGCACACCGAGAGACGGCACTGCACGATACTTGGGTGTTAGGTGCAGCATGGCAACGCGCGGGAAACGTACGCGTTAGCGCGGTTATATACTGCGTGGCGCGATTAACAAGCACGGTCCCGAAAATCGCCGGAGCGCGGGATATGAAGTGAGCCCGGTGTAATATGGCTGTATATGTATGCGCCGTAGCCTTGGAACCCGGGACGGGCCCGTCTCATCCCAGGGTTTGTGCGGTGCTCAGTGGGAGGCGGTATATGCCAGTGTTTTTTCACCACCGTTTCGCATGTTCTTCTTTTGTTTTTTAAAGGCACACGCGAGGTCAGCCGTGGTGTATGCGCGGGTGATTCGCGGAAGGCTCCTGACTGGATGGACCTGGGCACCCTGATTGCGGAGGCGCAGCATGAAACTTGTACGCCCGACCTTGTGATTTTAAATGATGTTCCCGTCGCGGATAGCTTTTCTTGAGAATGAAGAACGAGATGGGAGCGTGAGTTGCACAACAGTCATTAAACTACGTCTCTGTTGATTCTCTGCAGTGTAGGTCGTTGACGTAGAGGTTCAGTGCCCAGACGTTTTAATCTGCATCGTGTGTACGGCGCACGAACGGCTGTCAGCCTAAATGATTGCCCGGAGAAATCTAACCCCGAGATTGCTTTTGTTCTGGCGGGAAAAAGAAAGGAAACAAGTGACTGTATATTGAGAAGCTCATTGGTCTCTGAATAGCTGACGTGTGTGAATACGAACCCGGGAATTCCTCCATATCCTTTAAATGATATTGCTGTTACTGTAGCTTCTTCTCATGTTTACTTTGTTGAGCAGGTTGAAACTTTCTAAACACATCAATGCGTACACTAAGCACGCATTTGAGGAGCACTCGCGAATTATTATTACCTTTTTTTGCGTTCGTATAGTTTGTATGTTTTAGACACACCATGTGCACGTGAAAAGGCACGAAAAAGATATCAGGGCAAAGCATAATTGCTGTAGAGTACAGTGAAATCGATGTTGCTGCTCTAACGGCCGAATGTCTACATGAACTTACTTTAGCCGCCACTGTCCAACGCTTTCCGTCGTAAAGCGGGCAGCGGTCATCAATTTGACAGTTTATACTAACGATGGTCCTCGTTGTACTTTGACAAAGAGTGCTAGTAGAGTACCGTACATGTGATGAAGCCAGAACAGTGGTCACCACTTTTTTCAAATAGTTGTGGAAATTAGGAGAGACAATCAGAGATGGGGTAGCCTACTATAAATGCGCACCAGTGTCTATAGAAAATGAGATAAAGAAAAATATACACTGCACATACACAAGGTTTTTTGTTGCTTAAAGCCTTCCTTTTTTTTCGTAAGCAGAATAGCTGTCTTCAAGGGCTCACAGAAAATTGTGACAAAACCAATAAGACACTTGAGATAGCCCTGTGAAGCCACGTGTTATTAATATTCCTATCAACTCAAGAGTGCTGCGAACATCACGTCGTTAATATAGGGCTACCTGTGATGTATCTTTTATTTAAATAAATAAATAAATTGTCGCTAGAGATTGGTGACTGTTATCTTTTCCAGTTTGCTACTGAGACATAAAAAACATCAGAACAAATCATCCTAATATTCATATTCAGTCTTACGTTTGTTAAGTTCAAAAATTCTCAATTTAACTGAGCACAAACACAATCGCTGTGCTCACTTCGATGTAGTCCGCTCAATATCTGTTGCTGGTCGAGGCAAACAGCGCAAAAAAACGAAGACATAGTAAAATAAAGACCTTCCTTTACTCAATCTTTATTTTCTTGCGCTGTTTACTTCCACCAGCTATAAATTTTTACCAACTTGCCAGCTTTTAATTATGCAATATTTATCACAAAGTTGACCTAAGAGGATTAACCTAACATAGTTACTTGGTTCGTAATACGTCAAATGTGTTGCTTACATGAAAAAGTGTTCCTTTAGAAAATGTTTGCCCTTTTTGACCTCTTGCTTCGTAATTTTGCCGTTGCAGGCTGCGCCTGAAGTGTTCGGCTACAAAATACCTGAGGATTAGTGCAACGTAAGTCATGCTCGTTTGTTTATTAAGCATGGAACGTACACGGTAAAATGCTGACAGTTTATTCGCACAAAAACAGAGACTGCACAGTTGAGAAACGATCGGATACAGCTTGTGTGCTTAAGTTTCGAAAGCAATAAGTACTGTGAGAAGCTATTATAAAAAAACACTCGCACAGACAATTTTTAACTCAACGCACTTAACTGTAATTCGTAATCGCTGTAATCAATACAGTGAGTGCTAGAAGCAAGAGATGTAAGCTTCTTATCTTTGTAATGTAGCAGGAGGTAACCTGTTCAATTGAATCTACGTTATGAGTATGTACGAGGAAGGCCGTGCAATAAATACTTTATAATGGGATAGACCCACTCACACAAAAAAGCAACAGCTTAATTTTATCTAGCGGCCCCATGCCACCAATTCACCACGGAGGGACCGCCCTTCAAAACGACTGCGAACTTCATTCTACCGAGCAACAGGCTAAAAGTGCACTTGTACCTATTTATTTATTAGCTGCCTTGTGGCAGCTTTTCTCTGCCTCCCACAGCAGTGGCGAATGCTGAATTATTTCAAAAAGGCGGTGTTGAAAATGTCCTGCATTTATTGACCCCCTGATTCTTAATTTCGGAAGCACAAGAGCTGCCTTCAAGGGCCCATCTCAGACGTGAAACGACGGCTGACCCGCAGGTCACGGAATTGAATCCCGGCCGTAGCGGCTGCATTTTTGACGGGGGTGAAAATGCTTGAGGCCAGTGTACTTACATTTAGAAGCATGTTAAAAACCGCAGGTGGTCTAAATTTCCGGCACCTTCTTGTACGGCATCCCACATAACCAAACCATTGTTTCGGGACTTAAAACCTTAGCAGTTATTATCCGCGTGATAGTGGGGTGCCGTTTACAATGAATGAACAAAGCTAACGCCATTAAAACGATTCACACGTGAGATGGATGCTTTTCGAATGCTACTACTGTCATACAGGCCTACACATGAAATATCCTGCTAGCTATAAATTTAGAATGTTCTCTATAATCTAAGAAGTTGCTTGGCATGAAGAAAAAATATATTGCATCTTAATTGACAAAGAAGCTACGAATATCACATTGTGAATGGGTTCGATTAAAATGTTTCGCTGACTGTGGGTTTCTATATTATATACAGACGTTTATTTACACTATTCACAAGTGCTTTAGAAAGCCGAACATCTGTGTTCACTTGTTGTCGTAAAGTTTCTGTCACTGTCTCTTCGGTCACTGAACCACGCCGCACTTACCACTCTCGTCCACTTTTTAATTAGCCACGTGCTGCGCTGTCATGCAATTCAAGGGGTAGTCCTCGTCTAGCAGGGGGCATTCGTTCCGTTCTCCGAACATATACGCAGGCGTCCCAGTCACCCAGCCTTTTCCGTGGGAATGGGCGAGTGTTGGTTAGAGACTCGGCGATGGTTCAGGAGAACGGGAAGATCTTAACATCTTTGGTTGGAAGAAGAAGAGCGACAACATAATTTGCGAACATCCACCGTCCTTGTGCAACAGCAAGTTAGAAACTGCTGCGACTAAATTTAAGGACGAAATTGTATCTCATAAACGAGTACTGTATGAGTTTTCTTTCTAGATTTTAACTACCTAAAGTCAACGCTCGCGTTAGAACCAAACGCCAAAATGCTATTGTACAATCGAGCAGGAATACGATACACAAAAACACAGCTGAGAACTCTGGGGTTGTAAAGCTTGCGTATTATGATAGAGCTGTTATCTTTGTTACATCAAAAGACACAAGCCAAGTACATGCACAGCCAGAAAACCTGTTTGGCCAGAGTGTTTGCCATTTTCGTGTACGAACAGGTGGCAGTATTTTGTATGTAAAAGCCGTGGTTACGTCTGATTAGATTCAGAATACCAAATCACCGTGTACTTATTTCTACGCACTTCATTCGTCAACGCTAAGGCCACTTTCTTAAGTAAGGGTCGAGTATCGATTCTGAAGCGAGAGACTGAGTTACTGTACTTCCCCTTTCAGCTCACTGATTGGCTTCCTGCGTATCAGTTTCTGTCATTGCTTCTTCAAGCCTAGGCAAATTCGTTTTCTTACCATACTATACTATGCCTTGCCAAGCATTTCGCCATCCTCCACGATGCCTACACGTGAACTCAGTATGAAATCTATTTAGTTCTGACTTCTGCCATTAGGACTCCTCTATGTCCCCTTACAGTTCACTCGCTTTTTGTAAAATGTATTTAAAATCCGTAAAGTATTGCGTTCTGTGAATTGAGTTCTGCGAACTCCCCTCCGGATTCTGGTATCGATGTCATAATCCCCCACTGCCTGGTCTCCAGCCTGTTTCTCCCCTAACTTGGCATTGAAGCCGCCCATCAGTATAATATAACGTTTTTTTTTTACCTCATTACCTCATTCATTGCTGATTCCACGTTACCATATAGAAGCTTTCAAGTAATACGTCATCATGGCTGCATGTAAGAGTGTAGGCCAGTACCACCTTTATTGTGTATCTCTTACTAAGTTTAATTATGATACTTGCCACTCTTTATTATTGCTAAAGTATTATTCTATGTTACCAGATATATTTCTGTGAATAAGGACGTCATAGCCGAAATCAAGAAGAAGAAATGTTCATGGGCCGGGCACTTTGTACGAAGGCAAGATGAACGTTGGTTATTAAAATCACAGACTGAATTTCAAGAAAAGAGATGCAGTTAAAGAGAAGACAGAACGTGAGGCGGGCAGATGAAATTAGAAAGTTCGTGGGTATAAAGCAGCAGCAGCAAGCACAGGACCGAGTTGATTGGCGGAACATCGGAGAGGCCTTTCTCCTGAAGTGGGCGTTGTCAGGCTGATGATGATTATGCTCGTCATGATGATGATGACGAACTCCATTACTCTGTGTCAAACGTGCCAGCATAGGTGCACTAGGATCACCAGGCATTAATTTTATACACTTGCGCCGATATGATGATGTAAGCGGGTGAGCTAGTAATGAAAAGTAACATTTATTTGAATGTATTGGTGCCATTGTTAAGGGTACGAGCGTGAGTTCCAGACTACGTATTACTATGCAAACGGTAAATTGGTTATGGGGAAATTTGACCAATTGTAGTTATTCTTTCAGCTTAACCACCTGAAAATACAACTGCCTGTTGCTTTGTACAGCAATAAAAGATAGAATAAAACTGATTCTGCTTTCACGCATGGTAATGTACGTACGCAAGCTTTGTAGTAGAGCAACACTGAATGTTCCGAGTTATTCGTACTATAGGTTTTGCACTATGTCCTTACGAAATTTCTTGCCTTCCATTATTCTTTCCTTCTATGTTTCTCCTTTTCGAAAAAACAGTCCGCCGTTGCACCTCTTCGAGTGGCAGTTGCCAGCCTCTTCCCTCAGTATATTTATGTGTTCGTGTGTTCTGTGTAAATTCAAATAATAATAATAATAATAATAATAATAATAATAATAATAATAATAATAATAATAATAAACCTTTTACAAGGTCATATGCTTGCGCTCATGTGGAAATAATCATATGATTAACTTCATGATGACTAAACCAATTATTCATAATAATAGTATTAACATGACTCAAAATATCTGAACATACCATTGAAGGTGTTATGCTATTTCTGTACGATGCATTTCAGCTTCGTGGATGGTGCAAGTACGCTGCGCAGCTGCTAAGAGAATGCTGTCGAAATAACGCGTACTACAGTTTCTTGAAAGCCCTCAAGTACTTCATACCGCTGCGCTAAGCGCACCACGCATCCGAGCATGGCACACAGCGCAATCAGCCCTTTCATTATAGGCTTGCAGTGATGACCACCACTTCGGTTAAACGCACTCTATTGTCCAGAGAAAGAGAATTCTCGTCGCGCGCATAGTTGGTGTTACCCGCAAAGTTTAAGCGAGCCGCGACATCACATCCGCGAACACTCCGCATTAAACCATAACGTGTTGCCCAAACTTGGAAGGGGGGTTGAGGGGCGCTGAAGGTATAGGTGTCTTGTGGTGACTTTCCACGAATCCACATTTACCTTATGTCTCCTTACATGCTGCGTGATGCGATATCGCATGTTTAGCGATGCGGCCACCTGTCCCCACCAGTGAAGCAGGCCGCTTCAGTTGAGTCATTGCTAGCCCAAATAGAGAAGTCTTTTTCCTCGCTTTCATCCCTTCCGGTCCACTAAGACGCAGGCATATATAGCGTGCCCAGTACGCCGTTCCATCGAAACAGCTCAGGACGGACGGCGCGGCAAACGAGTGGAGCGTGAAAGACGAAGAAGGCGTTAGCCCGAGGACTTAGACCGAAGAAGATTCGTGGCCTCCTCTTCTGAGCTTTACATCGTCAGCACGGTGCTTAGTAAGCCTCACGACTCCTCGAAGTTTCGCCCCTTCAGTGAAGATGCTTCTTGCGTGCCACGAGAATTTGCGCCGTTGGCAGGGAATACAGACTGAAGAAGCTCCCCCCCCCCCCCCCTCGGAAACGCTGTTCGGATATCCATGCATGACAAGCTGAGCCTACCCAGTCTTGATGTTTTTATTTTTCTCAGCGTTCCTGGGGAGTATTACACTAGCTTATATCACTGGTTTTTTTTTTTGTTGCCACACTCGTAGTCTGTGCTATAAGCTGTAGAAGTAAGCATCGAGGCTATAACCTCTAAGCTGTCTTTCATCACAGCCCTGCCTTGCCTGGAGTAGCGGCTTCGGTGTGTGGTAAATCAATGTGATTTAATTTCAAAAAGTGTAAGAACACTCGTGTACTTCCTTTTGGGTACGCCTTCAGAAAACCAAGAGAGAAAAAGAGAGATAAAACTTTATTTTAAGAAATCAGTCAATCGCGTGATGGATTGCTCATCACCCGTAGCCGTCAGCCGGAATCCCTTTAGACACGGGAGCAGCAATGGCTTGACTATGATGTCTTGCTGGACGGTGGAGTCTGGGCTGCATAGCAGGGCCTTTCACGACTGTACAGCGTATGAACAATTGTTCTGATTCAGACATGTCCACACCAGGCAGACGGAATTCGCGATCCCATCACAAAGTTCGCACTGACACCGGAAAACTTCTCGGTGCCACGTAATGTAGAGTACCGTGTTTGGAAGGAAAACTTGCGTTAATTAAGGATCAAAATTAATCACATGTTGATAGTCGAACTGCTTCTTTTTTAGAATTCTTTATTTACTGCATAACTAACACTTATCTTACACCAGCATGCAGGACACATAATTACAGCGCCAAAAGCCGCACAACGCACCAGGAGCAAAGACTCGTGAAGGAAATGATACCCTACGGTACAGGCACATATCACACCAAACTGGAACTTCATTTGCATGTTCATTTGTGTTCGCGATAACGTTCACGAAGTTGTAATATTGCGCCATCTTTTTCGCTATCCCTGCTACATAAAAAAAAACTGTAGTTGACATCGTCGCAATGGCGTATATTCTGTCACATTGGCTGATATTTCAATAACAACAAAAATAAAGGGCAGCTCTCTTGAATGAACTTTCACTATACCACTTGGCGATGTTGCCACTTCTCTGAACTGCTTCGAGCGCGAATAGGTGAACAAATTTAGGACATACACAATATTTCACTATGCAAACCACATTTGGTCGCCCCTAACGTGCCGCGTTCGCTTACTCAGTTTCTCCTTTCGTATAACAAAGCAAGCACATAAGTTTAAAACGAAGTGAACAAGAGCTCTCAGTGCCGGAACGGAAGTAACAGCAGCTTTTATTTCCTTCTCGAGGACAGTCATATTTTACGTTGTTCGATGTATCTGGTCCTGCCCTGGTGGGAGATATAAAAACAGCCACCGTGATGGAGTAATTGTGCGAGTTCTAGGTCAGGTCATTATAACGTCCTGTTGTCTTTTTATTTAGTTCCATTTTTGTTCCCTCGACTTTTGCGGGCAGCTTGGTCGTTCGCGAATCGATTATCACATGTTAGCTTACTTCGTGTTTTCCGGGTTCCTTTTCTTTCTTGGCTTGAAGCTAACAGCCTTTCTTCTTGCTATAAGAGATCTGTTTGTGCGTTTTATTAGTTCAAACACGAATGATTTCGCTGCGAATTCAACCCTGGTTTAAGTGGAGGTCTCCCGTTTTGTTCTTTTTTTTTGCGTGCTAAAACATTCGATGAAGATTAGAAGAAACTGTCGCTTGTGAGTTCGTTTTGCCCTTTGTGGTCTGCCTTTGCTAGCATTATGTACCGCGTAAGAGAAGCTGTGATTGACTAATATGAGCAATTCTAGAACTCTGGCTTTTCTTCTAAAAGCGAACCTTCGCCCTTGACCGCTAGAACTTTGTAAGTGGTGTTTACCGCAACAGCGTGTTGCTTGCGCTATTTCATCATTGAGATGCAGGCGACTCGGGTGAACGGTTCCCTGCACACCGTTACGCGTAGATTCAAAAGGTATCGCTCAATGCGAATGGTGCAGTGACAGTGAAGGAGAACAATAAAGAAAAGAGTTGCGGTGTTAGAGTAAAGCAGTGAATGGGATAGGAACGAATTGAAGTGTTTTACGAAGTAAGGCTAGCAATTATAGCTTTGGCGGATTCGATCTCACGTAACTCAGGCGAAACACTGGTTCAAAGGGATACGGCCACTGCAGGGATCGAAGTGGTTTTAACGCGATAGCATTAAAGAGCTCGTTTCACAGAAATAATGGCATAAGTGTCGGCGTCCTTGGTTGTGAGTGCACGAAATAACGAGAACGATGCAACAGAATAACAGTTGATAAAAAAGAACCATTGGGCATTGATCCAGGGTTCTTTGAGTTCGGGTGGGGTTTGAACCCGGGTCGTTTGCGTGACAAGTGGATGTTTTACCACACAGCCTCACCTCTTCTCATAAAAACAGTAAAAAGACTTCCCCTACTTGAAAATGCAGTGGAAACAACTTTCAGGCATAACAAACACACGCGTCCTGTATACATGCTTCACAATGCAACATGAAATATTGCAGTTGTAAAGCGTGGTAAAAGCGTTCATTTCCAACGCAGGTGTGGCGATGTTGTCGCATGGACGCTCCGTGCGACAGAATTGTCTTACTGTTGTCGTAGCTGCTTCAGCCGCGTTCGTCCCCATTGCTTGCACTCGCGCGTGGAGCGTACAACTCGTTTAACGGCGTTGTCAAGTTAGGCCTTATACGAAGCATGACGGCAACGACAACGCAAGTACCCACTGAGAGTCTTCATATGATTGCTAGTGGAATAAAACAAAACTACCTTCATTCGTTGCTCGAAACTAGTTGTAGCAATTCAAAAAGAATCAGCAAGCCTAGTATTGGTAACTTCGGCTCAGTTTGCAGGCAGTAGTGGCGGAGACTTACGACTCCCTTTATGAAAATCGCATCAACTGTGCGTTTTAGCTCGCTTAAGCTCACATTTTTGCGAATGTTCGTGCTGTCAACTAAAACTTCTGTGGTGCTGCTGTAGCACGTCAGCTAAAGGAATTGGTCGGTACCTTGTTCGTTCCTAGGCCGCTGTGGTAGCTCAGTGGTTAGAGCATCGAACGCGTTACCTTGTTCGTTCCTTCTTCTAAAGACATATTTTAAGCAGAGATACAGCACTAGCTGCTGCAAAATTAGGAGATGTGGTGAACAGTAAGCCTTCTTTAAGCAGGCTTTGTTTAAGCAGGCCCCACTCGTGACTCGAATATACTTGACTTGTTATTAACAACGGCACCAAATACTATATCAAATATAACATACATGGATGGCTTCAGCAACCACCGGTTAATTCAAATGATTCTTAACGTCCCATTTCGTCTCGCTGGAGCTAAAACAAAAACAATTTGCGATTATAATAGAGGTAATTACATTGTCATAAATGATGAATTATGCACGTTCTTTGAGAGTGTACTTTTACCATCCCTTCATAATCGATCTGTAGAAGACAACTGGACACTCTTCAAAAACAAGTTAGCTTCATTAGTTAGTGAACATGTTCCTACAATCAAAATAACAAATGATAAACAAAATTCATGGTTCAATGAGTCACTTCACTGATTAAGAAATAAAAAAAAGAGATTGTATGCAGCGGCTAAACGCGCACAAACTGCTCCTCTGTGGCAAAGGTATAGAGACTTCTTGAATAGCTACTGCTCCGCGATACGCGCCACCTGTGATAAGTATTTTTCTCATGATCTACCGTCACTGCTCACCACTAACGCTAAGAAGTTTTGGAAACAAGTGTGCCCAGAACGTCACGATAACAAAATAACGTTGCCAAAATGACGACCACATTCCCATTCCAGATCAAGACTGTCCTAACGCTTTCAATACTTTCTTTACATCAGTTTACACCACTGAAGATCATACAAACGTCCCCGATGTAGCCGATCTTGACTATCCCTTTTTGCAGACCATTGAAATCACTGTTGACGGAATCGCATCTATAATAAATAATCTTAAACTGTCCAGGTCAGCGGGCGTTGACGAGATTAACACTAAGATACTAAAAAGTACAGCCTCACCCTCGAGTAAAATATTATGCCACATCTTTCAGCAATCACTATCAACAGGACAGCTTCCACATGACTGGAATGTTGCAAAGGTCATGCCCGTGCTTAAAAGCGGCAATAAAAACTCACCTCCAAATTACAGAGCCATTTCTCTGACATCCATCTGCTGTAAGATGCTTGAGCATGTAATCGCCTCTCATATTTACAATCACTTAGAGCAGAATGACTTTTTCTTCCCAAACCAACATGGATTTAGAAAGGCCCTATCATGCGAAACACAGCTTTTCGAAATCACGACTGACCCACATCATCACTTAGATCCAAACTTGCAAATTGACTGTCTCTTTCTGGATTTTTCCAAAGCTTTCGATCGCGTTGCTCACTGCCGCTTAATCTCTAAACTATCTTCTTTTTGTATAGATTCATCAACTCTGTTATGGATACGGAACTTTCTTACTAACCGGCAGCAATTCACCATTGTTAATGATTTTTCATCCTCACTTTCATACGTTTGTTCTGGTGTGCCGCAAGGGAGTGTTCTCGGTCCACTGCTTTTTCTTATTTATATTAATGACTTACCAAGTAGTTTATCCTCACAAGTGCGCATTTTCGCTGACGACTGTATAATTTACCAAGCAATAACTAGTACTTGTGATCACATAACAATCCAAAATGGTCTCGACCTCATCAGCGGTTGGTATAATAGTTGGCTAATGTCCCTTAATTCAAGTAAATGTAAAGTAATGTCCTTCTCTCGCAAACATTCTGACTCTGAGTTTTCTTACTTTATTAATGGCAATCCCGTATCTAGTGTTGACTCTTTTAAATATTTAGGTGTACCCTTCACATCTAACCTTTCTTGGACTACCCACATCACCAACATCTGCAGTGACGCCTCACGATCATTAGGCTATATACGCCGAAATCTACGTTAGACGCCCACAAATATACGTGCTTTAACTTACATAACATTTATTCGCCCTCAGCTAGGATTCGCTTCTGCAGTTTGGTCCCCTCATTACAGCTGTTTAACTAACATGCTGCAATCGATCCAGAATAGAGCCACTAGATTCATCTCACAAAACTACGATCATAGCGCAAGCATAACACAAATTAAAAAAAAAAAACTTATCACTTTCCCTTTTGAGCAGCCGACGTGATCTAAACCTCCTTTCAATATTTCATAAATACGTACATGAAGCAAGGCCATTATATATGACATTGCAAACATCTGCATTCACATCAAAGAGACTAAATAATCACCGTTCGTTCACGCGCATATATGGTAAGACATACATTTTTAACTCATCTGCACTCCCCCGTGTCATCCACATGTGGAACAGCCTTCCAGATGAAATCGTAGCTTAACGCAATCGAGAAAAATTCCGGCACCTTCTACTCACCCATTTCCAGAATAAACTGCTCGTTTTATTCATATCGAAATCGGCAACTACGCGTTTATTTACTACTAGTATCTTGCTTTTCTTTCTCTTACTTTAAACTTATTTTGTTTGATGATTTGAATGCTAACATGCCATTTAGTTCTGTTGTGTTTTATTCAGTGATGTTTTATTTTGAATAATAGAAAGTCCTTTCACAATTTGTGCTTGTTTTTTTAACTTGTTTTACGTCATTATCTCACGCGTATACTCATCTGATGTTCATTGCCGTTCTATTCCGATTAAAATTATTATTAATATTTTCTCATTGTTATTCCTGTTAGGACTTGTATAATGATTGACAATTAGTTCATGTTATTGTTTGTATGAAAACTGTATGTATTCGTGTATGTAATTCTTTAATGCTCCCCTTACACAATGCCCTGTTGGTTCTGTAAGGTATTTTGAATAAATATATAAATAAATATCTTTCTTTGAAAGGATACTGCTTTATACGGCTCTTAATCCGATGCATAAATGCTGGGTATATTGTCAAGCAAATGAAATTATGTGTTACAACATTTTCCTGTGTAATAACAACGATATTGAATAAACGGCATATACGTCGACGGTAAAGTGTCGTGTAACAGCTTTTTACGTAATTGTGATGCTTGAAAATCTTCCAAATATATTTCATATTTTTATGCATATTACCAATCGTCAATAAATTCTAACAACGTAAAGCGAGTGAAATATCAGTTTAAATGTTGCTCAGGTAGGGTACCAATAAACAACGATGACTAACAATACAACAAGTAAAAAGTCTGAAATGGGGATGCCGAAGTTCCAAACGACATAATTGAGCACGCAAGCGAGATATTTATTCAGACATCAAATAGCTTACGTACTTAACTTTATCACAGTTCAGGGCTTCCTGAGAAACAAGGTTGTAGTCATAATCACTTTGCAAATTATTAAAAGGGAAATACACGATTAACCTCCATAACATTCTAATGGTATTCTTCTCAGCCTGAAAATAATAGAGATAACTTTTCCAGCTCCGTATGGGGTGTGGTGGCTCACCATCGATATACATATTTAAGAATGTCTTAGACTACATCAAATTTACATGCCTCTTTAGGTCAGTAAAGAACCTGACCTGGAGGTATCACTTGCACTCCTGGGTCACGTGAGGAACGTCAGTAGCCAGTGGAACACTGAACTTAGGGCGTCCCCTTGGAGCTCATGACCCCTTATCCCAAACCCTTGCCAATTAAGTTACTTTCTCTACATATTCTTCAGCTGTGGGCATGTCACTATCAAAGATGTTTGCCGCGATTCGTCATGTGTGTGCCTTTCTGCACGCATTACTTCGTGCCGTTTCTCGTCCTTTAACGAAGCAACCAGCATTTTTTTTCCAGCGAATGGCACGCTCTTTAGGACCTACAACGTACTATACACTGTCGCTGATAGGAGTTTGGTCGACTTTTTTGGACTGTGACCAAAGCAAGATTTTTCAAACACTATCGCTTTCACTCGCATCAACAAATGCAGTGAGGTGCGTTCCTGGACGCCCAGCGAGGGGCAAAATGGCGTCGTGTCTTGTGCGGCGGCAGCGCCATTTCTGTAGGCGACACATAGGATTTCCTTCATTTGTCTTCGCGGTGCCTGGCTCTAGCAAAGCCGTCCATAGATAAGAGATCGCAGTATTGAGAGTGGTTTTGAGCTACTAATTCTATGAGGCTGATAGAAAGAAAAATGGAATAATCTGAAATATACTTTTTCGGGGCTGTTCCTGCCCCGAAAAAATTGACGTACTTGTGGATGTCGGTTACTTCCCATGCAAAACCAGTTGTTTTAAAAGGCACAAAACCTTGTTGGTCACGTGTGCAGAAAACATAGTCTCTCAGATATCTCTTTCATGTGGCAAGCACTCAATAGGACAAACTGGCCGCTGTAATAATGACCGGCTCTGTGAACTCGTTTGTAACGTCAGAAATGGTCGTGAAGGTTTCTTGGCACTCCATTGCAGCACAGCTGGCTCCAAACTACTTTTTATGATATCGTGCTTGTTGGTAAAAACAGAAATAATATGTCAAGAGGATTATCATGGCATATAGTATTTGTAGATAAGGGTATAACCGCATCCGCACTCCCTCTCTCGAGATTTTTCGAGAAGAATTGTGCTTCCTAAGATCCTAGATTTTCACGCATGGCATTGCGGGCTTCAAAACAGTTTTGTCTGTTTTCTGGCATTTTGTGAGTATATATATGTACGGTCTTCAAAGTATATTTTGTGGGAAGTTATCGCTTCCCTTTGTCCCTTCCATTGTCCTGTGTCTCACAATTTCTACGCTCTACGTTATAATTTATGTATTGCCAACACTGCCAAACTTCATACTCTCGCTGTGTAATGCTACCAATACATTCAGAGCTATAGGCATGCATCTGCACCGAGAATATTCCACACGCACGCAGGAACGCAAACGCACCCACCACACCCAACCACCCACCCTCCTCCCCCTCCTCCCTCCCCCACACATACCAACAAACGGCCGCTGCAACATGGTGGTGATGCCAGCGGTTCAACCTGTTTCATTTCGTTTTATTCGTATGACTAACGAGTGCATGAATGTTTTCCGGTGACCGTGTGACTATCAGCTGAAGAAAGTACCAGTGCGCAAGTTTGAAGCCTTGCATCTCTCAAAGGGCTGAAAACTGCCTATTTGATGGGAACTCGTGGCCACTGGAGCAAATATATAAGCGAGTGTTCTCATCTTTGCAACAGAATATCACACTCCGGAGCACCTAAGCAGTGTCCATGCTTGAGGCGCGACACACAAATAGATCGCCTCCAGCAAAATTAGAAATGTCGTCTCGCTGGTGTTTTATAAAAGGAATGTGTACCGGAGAATTCTATGTTAAAGACGTATGCATGCATAAGTATTGCTGCCATGGTGTTTTAAAACACATGCGTCCTCCACCAGAGTGAATGAATGCATAAAGAAAGAGCACACTAAACTGCTAGTATGTAACTAGGAGTAGTGATGCGGTAGGGATATGTAGGACACAACATGAACTGCAAAAAATGATGAAAGGAGGAACTAAGTGTATGACGTAGGTAACTAAAAGAAGGCGTGGTTTGCTATCATAAGTAGGCGACCAATTTTACAATTCTGTAATGTTAAACCTTCACTTGATACTTTGCACTGGCCTTCTACTGTTTCATCACCGCGTTTTTTTTACGCAGTGTACCTATTTATGAAATACCAACTTGGCCAATCGTGCAGCGTAAATATAGGGAAAGGAGGAGTAGAATGGAAAGAAAAAAATAGAGGGCGGAAATAGACACAAAGCGCGTGCACTCAAGCACTGCTGTTCATACAGCACCGACCATGGCGCTTTATAATTGTTTATAAGGGCTTCAATAGCACAATGTCATTTCTCCGCTGCTACGGCTCATAAGCTCGTCATTCTCCATCCTTCTTGGTGTCAGAAGAATTGACAGCTTGTATTAGTGACCATCTGACAAAAACGCATACTTAATAGATTTCACGATGATCCAAAATTAAGATTACCGATAGCTTAGAATGATGTACTTTTGCAGTTACAAACAGTGGAGAACTGTGAGATGTGAGACGCAATAATGGGCACCTTATACCCCAAACTCGACTGGTCTTTGTTGCTGAGTTGCTCCTTCGCTTTGTAGAAAACTTGGTCTGTTTTTCTGCTAAACTATCGCGCACCATCTCTGTGAGCTCCCACGTTTTCACAGTCAACAATTAGTCCTCTTGGTTGTACCAGATCAGCATCCCACCTTTCCCTCACTATCAACAAACGAATTTCCATGGCTCCGGCCTCTTGAGACTTCAACGTGAGGCGTAAGAGAGACTCTGATTTATTTTCTAAGAAATGTCCGACAGAATAACACATTGAGACGGTCAGTTAGTATTGTTGTGTAATTGGCAAGGCCGTTGTCGTACTGACTTTGCACCACATTCATGCACGCTTCTCTTGTTCTGTCGTAATTTTTTTTGCTTTTTCACAAGCACAGGGTAGCCAATTAAAATCGCTTCTGGTTCACGTTTTCTTGTCCTTACCTTTCTCTTTCTCACTTCTTCCTCCCCCCAAACTGTTAACATTCATTATTATCATACTATGCGACGAAATCTGCAACTGAAAAGGCAGTTTCTCAACAAAGAAAAAAAACAATCACAATTCTCAAGCTGTCGTTGTGTAATCTAAAAACTATACTTGGGATACAATGTAAATGTTAGAGTATTATAAGTTTTCAGAGAATGGCTCAATGTTTCTGCACATAACGTACATCATGACGTCATACGCCTAATTGGATAGCCTCGGTCAACGGTTGGCTTCTTTGTTTATTGATGCCTTCTTATGTAGGATATTGGCTGATATAAAATTTTATAAAATACCTCGTGCAATACCATGTCTCTGCCACACTACGCAAATGCTTCGCGCCGAAAGACTTTTCTTGGTAGGAAAATGGCCACAGTTTCTTAATACTGATTTTTTTTTCTTTTGCCAGAGGCCTGGCACGATCATATCCTCTTACGCGCGTGGTCCCACATGCAGGGAGCCACTCAGATATCCTACGCAAATATTGACCCTTACGTGGCCCGTGTTTTTCTTTGGCTGATAAAATGTGTTCAGAAACATGCAGATACTACGCCTTCTACGGATAGGGCTCCTCTAAAACTTTACAAAGCAAGCCCACCATCACAAAAACGCGAAACGATGGAGTTGTAGACAGCTTATGACGCGTTGCAAGGAAATTGCGAATGAGTACGATGAATTCGGAGGTGGGACTTGGCAGCCTGCATTGCTGCTGGGTATGTCAACAACACGCCACCGACTCGAGCTGTTCTCTAGTGAACCATGCCTGCTGGGTTTATGCCAAAAACGCACTACTCGTGCTTGATACGCCAGGAGAATCGCAAACACTCTGCGACGGAGGCTCGCACTTCCATCATCCATAGTGGTCATATTGTATTGCCTCGAGACCCTTGGCCGCACTTTGGGCTGAACTTGTTAAAGCTCGGTTGAGTTAGCGTATTGACTGAAGAAAGATAAATACAACGCTGGAGCTGTTTTGAAACTTCTCAGTGTCACGAAGTTACTACGATGCCTTGGTAAAACCCGCACGAGTATTAAAATTACGTGGTGCAGCAGTGCCTGGCGGTTCACATCTGTGGCCTTAGTAAGTAGTTATGGCAGTGTCCACTACGAATTTCACTGCTAACAAACAAGTCCGAAGATACATTATAACTAGCATTGCAGACAAACAGCACTACAGACCAGGTTTCCAGACCAACTATGTAATGTGGGGCGGTGGTTGTTGAAAACTTTCTAAACACACCTCTGCTGCTTTGTGTTCTTACTGAAATGCTTGGTCATCTCAGAAAATTTATGATATTCTCCTCTTTCTTTGCTAGTGGTATCATATTTTCGAAAAACTATACAGTGCCTCGAATACAAAATCAGCTTCGTAGCCTGAAAAGGTGGCGCCGCAACCTGGTTAGTTTAATCTGGGGGCGTTTAATAGGCATAAAGGTACATGAAGAGGTTTACAATCATCTCTTATTATTTCCTAGTCTTTTGTGATGGTTTAACTGGCATGGAAAATTATCTCATTTTGCTGATCAGCGAGTACTTTATCATTAGTGGCAATCATCACAAGTTAACGACACTGTGACGTTTGAAACCTGGTAACTTGATGAACAAGCTACCAGCAAGCTCAATAACCTGAGACAATGACACCTTCACAGTTGTGCTGAAATGGCGCCATTACAGAAAGAATATGGATACTAAGCCCTGTAGGTTACATCTATTTCATAATATGTATGCATGCCAACTTCTGAGACGCAGGTGGCTAAGCTGAGACGTTTGTTCTACAAAACTGTCTGCCCAATTGTCCCCTTAGCCTAAGTATGACCGATTCCCAGACATGAATGTTGCACATTTCAAGAAGTTCATTAAACCTGTGAGGAGTGTTTCAAAATAACGAGCAGCATGCTAAAGTCTGAAATATATAAGAGAAGGCACTGTTTTTACTTTACGCGAGAAGCTTGCTATGTCTTTTTAATATACTCGCCAGAGCACCGTTTACGGTATTATGCGTGATATTTCACCTATGAGATACGTAATGATCAGGCAAAGTGCAGAAATTCAATTGCATACGTGCACACATACATGACGTATAATGTCAATGGAGTTATTTTGCTAAGAAAGGGACCACATAAAAAAAACACGGGGCGCTCTGTCCTTTTTCTGTGTCCCCCGTCTTTTCAGCGCTGTGACGTCAGTGAAAGTAACCGACCTACTAGCCCAAGAGTGCTGTCTTGGACGTATAAGATATTTATTTTCAAATTAATGATACATACATATAAATGTCAACGCTTTTTGCTGAGGTGTGGCTTCACAGGTGAAAAAAAAGCCACAACATATCCACGGAGTGAATGATGATGATTTGAACGAAGCGCTGGAGGGTTTCATCGCTAAAATGTTAACCATCGGCGAATATTGCCCACTACAACATCAAAGACGTGACAAACAGTTTACGTAATTATACAATAAATTTTATTATTGGTAAGTGGTAGCTATACGTCGCTTCCGTTTCCCCTTCATTATAACGGCTTTATGGTCGGTGAAATGATGGATCGGGGATTGGGTGTAGCGGGATGTTTGCGAGGACGAAGTAGTGGGCAGTTTGCAAAGGTGGAACTGTAGACGGTCACGTAGAAACAAAGCATGGACAAAGTGGGAAAATCTATAGTTCTCTATTGCGCACCTGCATACAAGTACACGACCATCTTGCTGGCCATCATATTGGCTACTTCTCAATAGTATTGTCTTTATGGTGGCTGAAGTGGTTGCTCGGTGATGGTGTGTAGTGCGATGTTTGCAAGTTGGCTACGTACACCAACGGAGTAACGACAGACCCACACCCTAAGGAGTTCGCCCCTAAATGTTCACGATGCTGTAACGGCTTCAGCCGTAGTTTCCCAGTAATGTACAGATGCATGTTCTGGACATCTATGACATTAAAGGAATATAAAATGTGCATAGAAATGTTTTCGCAGTGTCAGCAAAGTTTGAACATAGAAGTGCCCTAAAAAGAGACACAATATATATATATATATATATATATATTTCATACTGGCAACTTATTCTTTCGGATTACCAATATCTCCAAGCTTCACCTCGAGAACACGCTTCCTAAAGAAAAAAAAAAAGATGGCGGGAAAACGGAACATGTCGGTCGCCGCTTTTCAAAAGTTCCGCACCAATTACTGTGAGGTCACCGACTTTCATGGCATTTGCTAGAGCTTACGTACCTTTCATTAAAAACTCCCAAGCATTTCCCCGAGGGTGAACATGATTAAATGCGAATACACGGGCTGATGCTATGAGGGGTATTTATTAATTCGCACTATTATATTTATTAATCACACTATGGTGCCTTTAAGGTGTAATGGTTTCTGGGAATCGGAATTTGATCACACGGGGGAGTTTACGTTAACTCACTGGCGAATGCCAAGGGATTTTACCTTTACTCCCCCTCACGACCCGCTCTAGACGGGAGACTGAGAGAGAAGGCGGGCGCGCGAGAGAGAGGGGTGCGCGCGCAGCTGCAGCGAGCGATGAGAGCGGAGGAGCGACACCGATATCAGCGTCGCGTCCGTGGCTTATTCGGTAGAGCGTCGCGCTGCGGCCCGCCAAGTCCTCTTTCTTTTAAAGATAGAGAGAAGACCGCGGACGCCGTCGACGGCGGTGGATGGTTTGGGGTCGCTTTTAGAGTGTATTCACGCTTAAAAAAAATGTTACACTGTTGTCTGAGTGAACCGCGAGACTTAAGATAGCCAAATTTCAGAAAATATTTGAAGTCTCCGACAGAAGCTGTCAATACTTCACTGCGAAATAACGAACATTAAAATTTAGCTTACATTTTCGCTTCTATTACTCAACCTATGGTAGCGAAATCACTAACAGGAAATTTTCCGGACAATTTCTTTTTTCAGTCGAGACCATAGTTCGACGAAAAAAAGCGGAGCTCACGCTGACTAGCTCAAGAAATATGTTTTCCTCTTAGTGCTTAGTTAGGCTCAAACTGACTCAAAATTTTCCTAAACAGGACTCGCACGGAATAAGACTCATTCAAATTTCGCTCAACTGGACCCACTGTTGACTCAAATTTGCCAAAATATTACAGATCCGGCACCACCCAGACTCAAAATCACGGCCAAATGTAAGATCTGCGTGAGTATGAATGAGTTTAATCAACAGAGAGTGCGCCGACTTATTGTCTAGACTGATTAATATTTTTTCCCTCTACTTTTTCTTGTAACGGAAGCGAAAATCAATTTCGGTGGAGCGAGAAAAAAGGAGGAGTACAGGCCTTGGAGACGAGATTCAGCTGCCCATAGAGATTTAATCTCGTGGACGTGTACAGAGCCCGACATTCGGCTTTCAGCGCGTTATTCATCCGCCCCATCGCAGATTGAATTCGATAGATTGGCAGCGCACACTAATCGACATGACTGGTCATCACGGAAACTTAAAATTTAGGACACGTAGCCAAATTGAAGAGAATGCCCAAATCTGTCCCGTGTTTGCAGAGTGGTGAAGATATATAGTGCATGTACAAGTAACGCATGCGCAGCTGCTAACTTCTGTAGTCTTGCAGTGTCAGAACTGTATGACGTTTAAAGCGGATTTTATTTTCACGCTTGATGACGTACCGGAACAATTTTTATGATGCTATCGACTGCGTTATATCGTTTTTATTCTGCATCCTGACATTTTGTGAATAAAATGTCTCCACTTTATTCGCAACACTGTATTGTAAGAATTCGTTTTAGACAATAGCAAACCGAATGCGAACCATAAGTATCTACACAGAAAAAATTGATCAAGTTTCATGCTGTGGAAAACCGTCGAAAAGTGATGGTGTATCTGCGTTTGGCTACTGAGATTGCGTAGTGTGAAAAATTCGCCAATGAATTTGAAATGTGCTTGCTTACACACCATCTTCATTACTATCATAACTTTGGGCGTTATGATGATCTTCATCATCAATTCCTTTGATTTATTCATTTAATCACTCCTCTCTCTCATTACATAACCAGCGTGACAACTCCTTCACCTCTTCTGCCTACTACATTACTATCTACTACTATTACTACTACTACTACTACTACTACTACTACTACTACTACTACTACTACTACTTCTATACTATTACTTCGAGAACGACATAACAGGGTAATAGTGTAGACTATGATAGTTTCCTTGCAGAACAAAAACATTTCGGCGTCTAAACAGGGTTGACATGTAATTAAATTCGGAATTTCTCAAAGAAAACCAATTTTGTTTCCAGGACATCCAGATTTCGAAGCCTATGTACTACAGGCGTCAAATCAAACATGGAAAGCGGCCATCATTAGCAATGGTATAGTGCGCAACGTTCATTTGTAACCATTGACAGGCGCTCAGAATTTCGCTTTGACAGCACTGCGCATTTCCGTGGTAATGACTTGACGGTGCGCAAAAATACTATTTCTGAAGCTTGCCGCTGCGCGCACTTAAATTGACGCCGATTGTACAACACGGTTCACTCTTAGAAAGAACACGCGAGTCTGTGGCCGGTGGTCTGCAGAGCGCTAACTGCTGGTGAGATTTTGAAATACGACACATGCGCACTGCTTCATCAAAGTGTTGCGCGCCCCGCATCGTCTGCTACTTTGCCCACGCACTCGGCCTGCGCTAGCAAGCAATGAGCCCTCGCGCTTTTTCCTACTTGTAGCTCTTTTCTATTGCACGCATCTCCACGAAGTGAATAATGACGAATGGGCAAAGCTAGGTTTTGAAGTTTTTAATGTCTACGTTTAAATCGCCGTCTAGCATGAATTGTCTGTACTTGTAGCTGTTTTCTATTGTTCCGTCACAATTATGACTGATATTAGGGTATTGTTAAATCATTTTTGTGTCTCACACATGTTACTCGAGCGTTGTCCCATATAGTGTGAGTTTGGTGACAAAGTGGCAGTTTGACAAAAAGAGTCGACGACAAAGTGTGGTATTAACGTCCCTAACGTCTAAATTGAAGATCTAGTATATGGGGTTAGAGGCGTTGTATACTGCTCTGTCACAATTATGATTAATGTTAGTTTATTCTTAATCTCTTTTGAGCCTCACATATGTTTCGACTATACCGTGAACGTTTCCCGAGCTTTTCCTGTATATTGAGAAGTGACTGACATAAAGTGTGTCGACGACAAAGCTAGGTCCCAAGATCCTAATGCCTACATTTAAGTCACCCGCTGATGCAAAGGGTGTGTGCTTGCGGATATTTCGCAATAACCTGGCACAATTATAATTGATGTCAGTCTATTGTTGAAGCTCCTTTTGTGTCTCGCATTACCCGTACGTCACGCGAGCGTTGCCCCATGTAATGTAGCCATGACATATGAACAACAGAGCCCCGACGCGGTGGTCTGGTGGCTAAGGTACTCGGCTGCTAACCCGCAGGTCGCGGGATCAAATCCCGGCTGCGGCGGCTGCATTTCCGATGGAGGTGGAAATGTTGTAGGCCCGTGTGCTCAGATTTTTGTGCATGATTTCGGGACGTTAAATCCCACATATCAATCAATCAATCAATCAATCAACCAATCAATCGATCGATCGATCAATCAGATGAAAAACAAACAAGCTTTGCCCCTAAAAGCTCTCGCGTTTGCTCTATTCACTGTCACCTCGGTTAAACGTTTCACTATCTCGTGTACAGTCTACTGCGAGATTGTCAAACGTTGATAGCGAGAAGTGACCAACCGAGGCCACGGGGCAGCGAGAACTGCGAAAATGAGGACCGGAAAGGGCACTCCACGTACTACCTTCTTCTTTTGAGCTGGGGTCCACTGCGACAGCCGAGAAATTTTTCGATGACCGCGGAGGAGAAATGAAAATAAATAATCAATAAGTAAGTGAGAGAGGGCCGATATTCAGGCAATGTGGGAGGAGGGATGAGAATAAAAGTCAAAGTTTTGGCACAAGGGTGAAGCAATGAACGTGACAGCAGCAAATTGGAAGGTCACGTGCAGAATGGAGCAGATCGAGACGTGCCCCAAGTGTCTCCCTCAAAAATTGACGCACGAAACGTACTCACAGGTTCAGAAGAACGCAAATAAGCGTCTCATTTGTTACTTCGCTGTGTATGAGAAGCGCGCTTTTTTGGCAAAAGGAGGCAGTGCAACGACTGCTGTGACCTTTGTGCACCCGTACCTACAAAAGAACTGTCCCGACGAAACCCATAGGCTAGCCAAGACGTACGGTTCTCCCCACTGCAAGATGAGGGCGCGCGAACGAGCGTACATATCCTTATTCTCTCCGCGGGCCAAAACACGCGTGAAAGATGAAAGCCGCCCCGTGCTCACTGCGCCATCGCACTGATAATGCTGAAAACACGATAGTCCCCACCCCACCCCCCGAGATACCCGCTCACACGGTAAGTGGTAGATATAAAATAGCTTGCCGTTTGAACGGTGAAGAAGATACCTCTCTGTGGCTTAGTGGTTAACGCCTCGCAGTAACGACGCAAAGGTCCGACGTTTGATTCCGCGCGCCAGAGTCTATTAAAGACGACAGTCGTTCTTGGGGACCTTCGACACGAAATTTTTTGTCTGTCTGTCTGTCTGTCTGTCTGTCTGTACATTTGTTTGTACATTTGTCTGTTTGTCCACTTTGAACGGCATCGGGTACTTGAAACGGCCGACCCCATCCACAGCGCCCATCTATGTTGCTCAAGGTTGAGTGTTCATGCTTGTGCAATTGTCAATTAAAAGCAAATATTGCGCATGTCTGGGGCACCATAACAACACGTATACATTCTGCATGTGCGTCTCTTACTATAATCCGCCGCGGTGGTCTAGTGGCTAAAGTACTCAGCTGCTGACCCGCAGGTCACGTGTCCCGGCTGCAGCGGCTGCCTTTCTGATGGAGGCGGAAATGTTGTAGGCTCGTGTGCTCATTTTGGGTGCCCGTTGAAGAATCCCAGGTGGTAAAAATTTTCAGAGCCCTCCACTACGGCGTCTCTCAAATTTATATGGTGGTTTTGGGACGTTAAACCCCAAATATCAATCAATCAATCAATCAATCAATCTCTTACTAGAAGAGGCATACATATGTAATTTTAAGGACCGTAGCGCTTATCACACGGCACTAACCATGCAACGCTTGCACGGAAAGGCGAGTGCCTCCAACGCTTTGCTAAAACGAAACGGCGGTGGCACCTACCCGTCGCCTTGCGTTCTACACCTTATCACTTCTGAGATGGGCGCGCACACCCGTCTCAGAGTCACGCGTTTTGTTTTGTAAGGCAACTGCCAGATGGCGCCTATGTTTCACGTGTGACGTGACTTGATGTGCTCATTCGCCTCCGCTGCACGCTCGAGGCACTCTAACGCAGCGCCTCCAGAATACCATTCACCGATTTTCTTGCGGTAAACATCAAATAAATGTCTTCACACGCAAGACTCTCTCTCCACACTCTCTCCACACGCAAGACTATGGTTTTTCGACGCAGATTACATGCAGATACGTGGCCAACTTTTTATCTGGATTTTTTTTCTTTCTTGCGTTTTCATATATATAGATACGTATACATATACGGTGCATGTCGTCGACGTCGCCGCCCACGCCGACACCGGCGGCAAAATGCAGCCGAGAGTGTCCATGTAACTGCTATCACAATAAAAACAGAAAATGACAAAAGACATTTTCCCGCCCGCATGACGATAGCTTTTATATGTTGATGTAGTTAATCGCAAGGGAGAAAAGTCGCTGAGAAGTTCGACTGAAAATGAGGTTTTTTCTGCGTGGTACCAGAGGCGTAGCAAAATGAATTTGTCGACCTTCCTGCCTGGGCATTACCGTCCATAGAAGGCCAATAGAAATTTAAGCATGTATGTACTATATATATATATATATATATATATATATATATATATATATATATATATATATATATATATATATATATATATATATATATATATATATATATATATATATATATATATATATATATATACGCTTCTCCGTGATATTTTGTGCCTTCTTGCTTTAATTAAAAAGAATGTTTAGTTACATTCCCTTTTCTATTTCACAACGGCTGCTGGAGGCAAAGTACTGTACGTAGGTGTGCTCATATCTGGGGGCACGCGAAAAAATCCCACGTGGTCAAAATTTCCGGGGCTCTTCATTAGAGTGTCTCTTATCATCACATGGAGATTTTGGGACGGTAAACCCAAGATATGATCATCTATTGTACAACGAGCTATCCATCTCTCAAATGAAAGCGACCAGCTGTAAGAAAGTGATTCAGATGAAAATCCAAATCTAGGTCAGTATTGACCTTCGTCGTCACTTATTCGGAGACACTATGATCTATGGCCTCAAGTATTCAAAATGAATCCATCGAAGAGCACAAGACTTTCTTGTCTTACGTCTTGTTGCACCTAGAGCCATCGTTTTGAGAGAAAATAACAGGTAACTTGTACCAGGAATATACGGAAGTTTGCAAGGAAGTGCTGATCACGCGACAAGAATAAGCTTGAATTTCATGCTTCCACATTGAAAGAAGTCGTAATATCGACAATAAATATTGCAGACAAAACGCCCCCACCACTGTAGGTTTATCCAACAAAGCCCATGTTATTGTGCCGATACGACGTTGTTGTCCAATCATTTCTGACATGAAGGCGCCTGGTCATTGTCTCAATGAGGAACGTTGGCGTGAGACGGCTAGTATTGGACGGGGCGACTTAAGTTATTAATTATAGTTTCCTGTATGGTCACCTGGGTTTATCGTACAAGCAGTGTAAAAACAGTGCAATAACAACAAAACGAGAAGGAAGGCTGAAATAAAATACCAATATTTCAAAAACATTATTGAAAAGCGATATCATAGATAATGTAAACATACCCGCGTATCGCAACACTGAAAGGCGTTAAAACGAGAAGCTGTCACAAGGCGTCGACACTGGACACAGAGAGTAGCCCATTACAGTGACAACTGTGCAATAAGGAACAAGGCATATAAAAAAACACAAAAGACGAGCGCTGACTTACAAGTGCAGTTGATTTCCGAACCAAAACAAAGTATAAATAAAACAGCACGTGAACAAAGATAGCAGGCCAATATTTGCAAAAAAAATCAACATGTGACATCAGCCTACATCACTTTCGGTAGTCACTCACGTGGAACAAATAGTGAACTTGTGTGTCCATCAAAGCAATGGATGGTATGCTCACGCAGTTATTGCCATGTCTCGAAACTTCTGCAGCCTCGGTTATCTCAAGCGTTCATTGAGAACCACATCGCTCCACCACTCGAAATCTTTTAAACAGCGCTGTGCACTCAGGAGTGTCACACAGGCTGCAAATTCTGCGCTTGGCTGTACTTCTTCCTATCCGTTGTCCCTTATTGCGATGTTGTCAGTATAACGGACCACCAAATTGCCCAAAAACTCGCACTCTTAAGATAGACCAATTTGAAAAGATTCGTTTCCGTGCTTCCAGCTAAATGCAGTTCGTGGGAGTGATCTCAGCCTAATTTTTATCTCTTTCCCGCGCTCCCGTTCACAACCATACGTGTTGGGTAACATCTGCAACTCTCTCTCTTTCGCACTTAAGACGATCAATGCGTGACAACACGTACCTTGCACCACCGTTGCATCACTTTTTGTTTTCTCAACTTTGACCTGACCGACGATCACCCTGATCGAGGTCGGCACAATACCGGACCCATGTGTGCGAGATGGCGAGCCACGCATGAAAGAAAAAAAAAAGAAAGGAAAGGGGAACGCATTAGATTGCCTGGGGAAGCTACCGGGGTGCCTAATAGATAGGAGCCTCGCCGAGCCGTAATTGATCGGTTCAAGTAGATTGACGCCTCGCGGGACGGAATTGCCTGCAGCTCCACCGCGATAACCACGGCGTTTCGCTTTTCCTTAGTTATTGGAACAGCATAGGAGAGGTGGGTGGGAGCAGCGTGGCCGTATCTTGCTGTCACGTGTGAGGTATGGGATCAAAGGTTCCATGGTGGCCCCTTAGGCACTGCTACTAACTCATTTTTGTGTCGACGGCTGACGAGTCGTGCAGAAACCTTCGCGGCCTCAGCCACCTGTCGGCTTTTCATATTCACTGCGGTTTTGGTTTTTACTCCATCTCGTTGATCGAACATTTCAGTAATAACGGAGAAAATGTGGCGAACCTAACAAAGATGAAGAACAAACTGATGTCGATAATGAAGTATGAGGACAAGATAGAAAAATAAAAGAGGGGGAGGGGTGGACTGCCACGGAATCGTGTGTAGCTATAGCTGTGCAGTCTTTCTATCTGCGTGCTCCCGTAGCGTGTATCTTGTAAAACAAGCCCGGCCGAACTGAGCAGGAGTATATTTTAATTGGTGAACCTAATCAGCTTTGACCGAGCGAGAGAACCGCGCTGGATGCGCATCGCACTTCCCTCTAACTAAATGAGTCAGTCGCAGATGCCTTCGCATTAAGAAGTTGGAGATAAAGCGGAGAGGATGGTACAGGGGGAAGTGGGTGGCGTATCGTATACAGGTAAGCGCTAGAAGATAACTCAACCGAGCAGCGCCCACCTGTACTTGGCGCGATCAGTGCACCAGTACACGGCGGCGAAGCCCTCACGACTCGCTCGCAGCCTCTGGGAGGCTCTATAGCCACCGCAAAAAAAAAAAAAAAAAAACTATTTGCTCCCGATTCTTGTTTCATTATTCGCACATGTCGTCTTCAGGCTCTCTACGCCCGCTTGTTCTTTTGTTGCACTTTTTGCGAATTTCATCTTCTGTGCCAAATTATTCTCGCCTTTGTTCACCAGCCGTTCCTTTTTCCTATTTACCAGCTCACGTGCTTGAGAAAGATCTTCCGCTGGCTTTGGTGTACCGCCACCGTCTGATCCCAGTGCGGAGCAGGCAAATCCGATGGACGGCCAAGAAAGAAAAACGAAGGGCTCAGCGAATTTCTAATCACTCTGAATTCTGCGCCCTTGCTTGTTGTGAACCTTTTCTCTTTTATATTTTCATTATTTTCCCTGACTAGCTCACCACCCTATGGCAAGATAGAGGCGGTGCCAGATAGCGATGTGGAGCCAGTAATGAGAACACCTGCGGTACGCCGACGAAGCTCACTGGACAGACGAGCTTGAAGCCGAGGAAAAGAATTGATTTTTTTGGTGCGTATCTGGAAGTGGGCGAGGCCAGTGACGCGGCAGAGCGTGTCAGAGACGGCGAAAGTGTATTGGAGCGCAAAGGGTCGGAGAAGGTGGTGGCGGGTCTTCGTGGTACCGGGCTTGCTTGAGCGTATATGTGCGGTCACTCGAAAAACGAAAGAGAATGCTTGTGTGAGTGTGTGTGTGTGTAAGCGTGTAAGGACGCAATGAAGAAAAAGGAAGAGGGAGTATAAAGGCCAGGAATTCCCCAGCGAGTTGGGCTCGCGGTCTCATTTCAAGCTTGAAGCAACGGCGAACATTGAGGTTGGCAGCTTTCGGACTCCAGACGGCGACTTGGGCAGACGTGGTGCTTTTGCTGTCTCGCGTTGGCGGCTCGTAGCCTACACTCGAGGGGTTATTGAGGCCTTCAGAATCTCCACGTTTAGAATTAAGGCGTGCACAAAGAGAAGCCACTGTTTGAGGTTGATGGTCAACAGTGCAGGTGGCGTGGAATGTTAGTGCACGTTTTCTTCACACTTGGCTCTCCTGAGAATGTCAGCTATCGGTGGATCCCGCCGCACTGGTGTTTTGAATTCGGCGTCGTTAATTACCGACTGCTCTATCCTCTCACCAAGTCCTCTTTCGTGGAACTGTGTTTGCTCCCTAGGACTATCTGGCGTGGGATGTTCAACGAACCTGTCTCTACTAGCTCCGTAGAAAAATATGTATGGTAACTAATTACTTCAAAAGCCCTGTGTGCCCGTTATCAGATGCTTTGTTCACACCTCATTTGGTGTTTTGTGGTATGCTTAAGGACAAAAAGCTTCACTGTTCAAACAGTCTAGAGGTACATCCTCTCGCAAAATGTACTTACGAGGTAACCGGCTTAAATGTATGAACTTGTGGACTCTAGATAACGTGCTGTATTACCATTTCGCGAGGTAATGGCAGGTATTTTATAGCATTTAGTACAGGACACTTATGTAAAAAACAGTAAAAGTAGGACGACAGGGCTTCAAAATGCCGGCGCGTTTACTGAACAGAACAGTTGCTGACTGCCACTATCTATCGGCGCTGATGGAACAACATTCGACCAAAATAACTTCACTGCCTATTTGGTGTCAACTTGCTGACGTAATAAACAATTGTCTGGCTTGACGTTCTTTGATGACGTAGGAGCGCTGTAAATAGCCCAATAGATTTGAAGCGGACCGCAAAGTTGTTGCTGGAGATATACACCACTGATGTTATATAGACAGAAGACGTTTTATTTAAGTGCGGGCGTGGGACAATACTGTATAATTGTTTAAAATTCGTAGCAGTCTAGTAGTTCAAAATAAACACCATGTAAACACGTTTCACGCAAACCCTTTAAATGCCTATCATTGTAGAGTCTAAATGATAAAAAAGAGAACATGACGCGAGAATATTGAGGCAAACAGTAAAAGAAAACAGGTCCTGTATTCGCATGTTACACTGCAAATTTTGTCGAAAGACGAGAGTATTGCGTGTGGAGAGAGGGAACAAAACATTTATTTCATGTTCTGCGTAGGAAAATCCGTGAGTGGTATTCTGAAGGCGCTGCGTTAGAGTGCCTCGAGCATGCTGCGGAAGCGAACGAGCGTACAAAGTCACGTCACACGTGAGACACAAGTGCTATCTGGCAGTTATCTTGGAAAACGAAACGCGCGCGCTGTGCACGTCCGCTTAGGAGGTGATAAGGGGTAGAATGCAAAGTGACGGGTAGGTGCCACCACCGTGTCGTCTTAGCGAAGCGTTGGAAACACTTGCCTTTTTGTCCAAGCGTTGCATGCTCAGGGCAACGTGATAAACGCTACAGTTTTTAGAATCACCTATATATTTTTTTCCAGTAGAAGACGCACATACAGATTATATACGTGTTGTTATAGTGGCTTAGATATGCGCAATAATTGCTTTTAATTGACAATCGCACATGTATGAACGCTGAAGGTTGAGCAACATTGGTGGGTGCTGCGGATGGGGTTGGCCGTTTGGGGCAGCGGCTGGTGAAGTTTACCATACCCAGTACTGTTAGAATAGACAAACAGACAAAGCTACAGACAGACAGACCGAATTGTTTGCGTCGAAGTTCCCCAAGAAAGGCTATCGTCTGTAAAAAACTAATGTAGCATACAGACAATTTACCAGCAGTCTAGCACTTATTTCAATGTATGGCCCATTCACAACCAAAATATGCGTAATTCGGCAAGTTTTTTTAGAAATCTTATAGTTCGCCTATACAGACAACTTGCATTTATTACGAACATTTGCCATGCACGTAAATTCAAAGTACCGCTAAAAATAAAAATAAAACATGAACAAACAATATTCTGGGCCACCCTGTAGGGCTAAAACAGCAAGAAGACAATCCATGCTGAGAATGCTGCGTATAGCTCATATCGCGGCACCGTTCACAATCAAATATTGAATCAATGCTCAAGCAGCGCCAGGTGTCGGCCCACAGCTTAGAAGTAAACGCATTACAAGTTTCTTACAAACATTTTCGATGAATATAAATCTCATGGGTCTCGCCAAGTCAAACAAAAACTAAGCAAGAATATTCGTGTTAACATTGAAGGATAGAGGAGGCACGAAAAAGTGTCACGCCTCTCAACCTTGTTGAGGAGAGTAGACTGAACAGCAGAGAGATTATGCGAGTAGCAAAACAGAAGAGGGGAGCAGGTATTTGGAGGCGTCTGTTGAGACACAACAACGGCGTAGGCGAGGAGCCAATGCTTTACGCCAATTTCTGGACAGGACCTTTAAGTGCGGTTCCTTGTCCCAGCTCAATGGCATTCTTACGAGCCACTTCGGAGGGCCATCATGCACTATGCTGAAAGCAGCGCTAGCTGATAACGCCATCCATCAATGCCCGGCTCACCGCCAAGAATGCTATCGGAGACACCCCTGAGAAGATGCGCCGCATTCGCAACACATAATGCTCAAGCATGACTACCGCGTCGAGACAGCGACTCGTGGAGATCAATACGATCGAGACTTCGGTATCCACCCCCTCCCCCCTAACGTTTTCCCTTTCTTTCTGGCCAGTAGACCCGGAAGTATGAATTGAATACGCTTCAGTGTCAGGGTTGCGAACAAAGTGGGAGCCGTGAAAAACAACACCCACTCGTTATGGCGCGATCACCGTAAGCAGTGGCGTGGTCATACGCGCATCGCATGGCATGAATGTCACTTGAAGAGGATGGGCGTTCACTGCCCATTCAGTTTGTTTTGAACGGGAGTTGGGAGAATGTGCGGATGGAGTTGACGGCTGTCAGAGTCTGTTGATATATTGAGCGCTGATGGTCACACTTGTTCACGGAGCGAAGGCGAATGGGCACACAAGGTGATACTCTGGCGAGAAGCCTTCGTTGTTGTACGAGGTTTGTCACCTCTAATAATAGACGTGAAATATAGGCAAGGTTGGTAAGGTTTGTTTCGAAAAAAAAAATAAAGCCCCTACCAATGAGAATATTTGTCAAGCTTCTGTGGTGTTTGCGGTTTAACATCTCCCGCTTATTGTTTCGTTCTTGAAAGAGAAGGAGAACTGAATGGGGGGCAGAGAAACTTTCTACGCTGAGCTAGGAGAAGGTAAAAAAGCATGAAGAAGGAGCACAAAAAATAACTAACATATCAAAAAGGAAAGAGTAGGAGCACGGCACTGCAGTTCCCCCATTACGTCAATGCTATGCAATGACATCAATACAAGCTTAACTGTTTTCCAGTGCGAGGGAAATTCAGGTCAGCGTTTTTTTTTTAACTGTATGATCTGGCAGGTGGCTGCCGTCAAATGCTTCACAAGAACACCTAAACAGCCTCACATAAACACACTTTGCAAGACGACAGAATGATTTTTTCCTCACTAACCATCACTACCAATCCAACAGGCGTTCTCTCCTCCTCATTACTTATTCCTCAACAGCTCGTGTAAATTGTCAGCACTAAGTGCCGAACCCATCAAGCTTTCACTCTTCTCGTCCACGCACTGTTATGAACACTTTAACTGGTTGCATGGCAAAGCAGTGTAAGGAAAAAACATCGTGTATATAGACAATTCGAGAGGATAAGCACTATATAGACGTCACGCGAATAACTGTTTTTGCGTCATGAAGAGCTCCACAAAGACGACAAATGCCAGGACAGAAAAGGGTACTCATTTTGTGTTGTGTGTGTGTGGGGGGGGGGGGGGGGAAGGAGGGCGTTCCTTCGGAACCTGGTGATGCATGGGAAAAGCGGGGCTTTAAAAGATATGGTTAGCATTCATTCCGGCATTGTTTTTGTCTGAACTGTGATTACAAGGTATTCTAAAGCATCCATACATCAATGCTAGGGATATTTTCCCATCAGGGCATTCAAAAAGACGTCTTCTACACGGAATATTTGCGTTTTTTATTGTCAGGGTATTTACTAAGCGGAATTCTAGAACAATACAGTAGCTTTCTAACCACAAGGCTCTTGTGAGTAATTTAAGGCCGATCTGCAAAAACATATCTGTCAAGAATCTCTGGAGGCAACTTCATGCCCTCCTAGGGTATTATGTAATAACACGAATGATTTCCAGGCACAAGGAAATGAAGGCAACTAAAACAAACGCATCGCACTCTTTGTCTGCCACCCATAATCCATTCGCGCTATATTGACATAACATCATACCATCGAATAAGAACCAGCCGATTTTTTTCATCACTCCTAAGAACTATAAAGCATCGGTGGTACACCTACTGGTGAAGGTATGTTTGCTCAACTTGCCCTAGAGACAAGGCGAGAATAAAATTAACATCTTGACGGCACTCGGTAAGGGTGCTAGTGTGCGCATGGTGGAAATTTCGTAGTAAACTTGGTGTCTGAACGCCATGAAAAAGTAAACTTGGTCCATTGTGTGTTCTTTTTTCTCGTTTTCTCCTGCGCTAAATGACTGCCTAGTGACTACAAGCAGGGTTGCAATCAGTTTTCACACCAGGTAAATATTGGTAATATTGTTCACAGTGGTGTTCGAAAGCACGCAGGTGTTGTTTAGCTAGCCATGCCAACGTTAACAAGAAAGCCGGCACCGCGACTATATTCCACCAAGGGGGACTTCTGGGACGAGAGAGAGAGATAAAGATGCAAGGAAAGGCAGGGAGGTTAACCAGACGCACATCCGGTTTGCTACCCTGCACTGGGGAAGACATAAAGGGGAGAAAAGAGGTTGCAGAAAGATGAGAAGGTAGACACAATCACGAGCACACTCAGGGAGCACACATAGTCTACAGGCGGTCGCTCAGGTTTGTTGACTTAAGGTAAAGTAGCAGTGCTTTAGTTGCTTTCTGCGCAACTGAGGCAGATGCCCAAGGTCCTAGTATCTTCTGCACACAAAATGGTAGGGGGTCAAGTCGATTCAAAACCATTCGGAGCTGGCATCGCTGTGTGTCGTAGCAAGCGCAGCTGCACAGGACGTGTTCGATGGTCTCTTCAGCTCCGCAGTAGTCGCATGTAGGAGTGTCTGCCATACCAATGCGAAAGGAGTACACCTTTGTAAATGCAACACCCAACCAAAGGCGGCATAACAGTGTCGCATCGGAGCGGGAAAGTTGTGATGGTAGCTTTAGCTTGAGCGAAGGATCCAGTTCACAAAATTGACACCTTTGGAAGCTGGTAGACGACCAGAACGTGCGTGTGAGATCTCGAGCCAGCAGGTAAAGTTGTCTTGCTGCATCATTCCTTGATAGAGGAATTGGGACTACACGGGTTTCTTCATGGGCTGAGCGAAGTCACTATTAGTTTGAACGAGGTGATCGATGTAAGTTGCTTACGAATCCCAGGTCAGAGGACCTGCTGCTGGTAAGTAGCCACGATTTTATTGGTATATATGGAGTTGTGCTTTGTGACTTTTATGTAAGAAGCTCTTCAATAAGTACAGTATATCAAGTTGCAAGCTTCAAAAGAGGTTCAGGTGATCAAATTGTGCTCATGATGGTAAATGGAGCCGTCATTTACACGATTTTCCTTACAAGAACAACAATAACATATTATGACAACGGACAACAACGCCATTAATAGGAAGATGGTGATAGTGGTAGTGATAGCGAAAACGACTATGACCGTGATGGCATGATGAATGTGGTAGTGTCATTGTGACGGGGCACAAAACAGGTGCACGTAAAGGGTTTTAATGACGTAGTGAAAATGATGCGTTGTCAAATGATGGCCAAAACTGACAACTACTCCAATAATAATCCGTGCAGTTAGAATGAATGTCACACTTTGCCTGAGCTGTTCTGCATGTTTAATTTGTTACAAGATTATTTACGTCAATGTCGACTACTGACTATCACATCAAACGTTTATGGTTTACATCACTATTCTACTGGTTCTCTAAATTCCTGATATTTACTTCGCATCATCTCTAGTTATATCGTGGAAATATTCTCCAATGTGCCACTGTGCACATATTTTCTACAACAGCTCAGCGCAGAAGAATAGCTGCTCAAGGTAATAAATAATAATCTAAGTTTAGAAAAATAGTTCCTACGGATCTTCCAGTTCAGCAAAGCTATATGCAGCACTATGTTGAAGGTTGCTAAGATGTGGAAACTTGTTGTGACAACTTAACACATCCAAATATCATGACATCTCTGTCGCTGACTGAAGAAAGAAGGCTTTGCTACACGGCAGCGATTGCAGTGTTGAGCGAACAAGAAAACAGAAATTATACCTTTATTTTTCTACAAAAAAAAGCGCTGTCACCGAGAAAAGGCCAAACGACCCTAACGACCTTGTAAATATCTTGAAGAAACCTTGTAGTTAGCGTTTCTTTCTGCGATAGCGGTTTGCGGCGTTTACTACTGTGACAACCGAAAGTATGCTTCTGCGTATACATCGCCCAAATAAATTTCGACTCTTTCGCTGATTGGCAAGTTGGTGAAGTGAGATTGCCTTTTATTGCCACAGTGGCCGAGTGAACGTAACGCAGTGGTCGTTATTGATTGCGCAATGATCAGGGTTGGCAACTTGCGTTGTACCGCGTAATAGATCAAATTTAAAAGGAGTGCCCTTCAAAGGTAGGTGCCGCTGCTGTTCATGGACTTTCTGACGTCAAACGGTATATAATCATAAGAGAGGTCTACAATACTACATAAATTTTTTTCACGTTAAAAATTCGGATTAGGGAACTTTTTTTTTGCCCTTTCATACTCCTTTCTTTATTTTTTAGATTTTTTTCTGTTTAGCTGAACCATCGCGGAATTCGGCAACAAAATTTTATGACGACTATAATGTAACTGCTCCTCATAATTTTTAGATAAAAAAAGCTTCAATGCGTGTACATACCATAATTTTTAGTTTTTTTTATGTATATAAAAATGCACGGACATCAGGCACTCAAAATCCCGAGCAAGTGCCCCTTACGGTCATAGATGGAGGTGAAGAGGGAGGGGGACCTGCTCGCTCAGGGAGAAAAAATTCGGCAGCAAAAGAGCCTCTAAGAATAAACAGGCACACACGTGGTTCTAATGAAACGCTTTATTGCATTTCCATTCACTCTCGCTGGGCAAATAAGAGCAGTGAGTGAAACAGCGGTAGCGATGGCAGAAGAAGAAGCCGCATATCTGATATCTCCCGAAGAAGAGAGGGGGCGCCTGCTCGGGTAGAGGCGCTTGCTCAGGATTTAACGGTATGGGAAAATGTTGTTCGTAAATACATGTCAATATGTATGTTCGAATTTATAGAGGGGAATATGTGCACACGTTTCATATGCGTAGACTCGGATACAGAAGTGTGTATAATGTGTATCGTATTTTTTTCTCAGTTTACGCGCATGATGTGTACTTGTTGTCAAGCCAACGGCGCAGGAACCCCGTCAAGTTGCTTTTGTACAGCTATTGGTTCCTTGCTCTCATACTATTTAAATTTATATTTCTTTGAAATAGAAGGAAATGCCAAAAAATCTTGAAACTTGGAACTGAAAAATTCGAATCGCAATAATTCTGTTTCTAGTCGCCTTTGTTTTACCTCCAATGTAGGGCAGCGAACCAGATATTCACAAAAGTAACCTCCATACTGTTCTTTTCTTTGATTCCTTTCTATCAAATAGGTGCCGAGAAAAATGGTATCGCAATAAAATGCGCATCGTAAAATGTCTTCTTTTGAGAGACGCACGTATTCCGGTTTTCTTGTTAAATATATAATAAACTAAAACACGTGTAGAAAGACACGCAAGTGCGAACTTGCTTGTGGTCACCCACATAAACTTTGACGAAGTATTTTTGCACAGCTCTCCTCCCGTACCTGAGACAGGCCTTCAAGTCTTCCCGGCGAGTAGCGAACTTGAAATCTAGGCCCGAAAACGCGGTTCAGTGGTTCGAAAAGAAGCCCGGTGATAAGCACGCTGATGCATAAAACATACAACTCAACTCCGATCTATCGGAAAGAGCACTCGATATATCTACACCGCAGGAAACGCCGGCTCATACAGCATTTCCAGCTGCTTCTGGGAAGGGCCTGTAAACGTCGAGCATTTTATGTTATTATTTTTTTGCGGCTTGCGACGCAGCTCGCGGAGATGCCTTAAGAAATGCTTGAGATGGATGCGCGTTTCATTGATTTAATGCGTTACTCGACCATGGCATGGCATGAATTATTCATCTTGGAGCGGATAAGTTGCCGCATCCATCAAGGTGCGTTTTTTCGATGTTGGAGTGGGCGCCGCGTAGCGTCGATTTTCGCTTCTGTTATCTCCCCGATCTAAATACTGGCCCATTAGACTGACACGGGAGGCGCCTGGGTGCGTAAACAGAGTGAAAAAACCAGAAAATTGCGGTTTATCAAGGCTTTATATCTCTACTTTGCTTGTTGCGCTCATGGTTTGTGTTAAGGTCTACTTAAGTTCGACCTAACGTCGAACTCAGAGCCATCGTGCAGTATTCCAAATGCTTCAGGAAGATGTTTTTAAACACAGGTTTTTGACAGCAAGTAAATCAGTCAAGGAGCCTGGGAAACCTTACGAACGAATGGTGACGACTGCAGTAAACTTTGTGAATGTCACTTCCTGAAATAGCGGCCTCCAAGTATTTTATTTCCTAACTGTTCGACACAGTAATACCATGGACTGTACTAGTTTTTGCGACACTTTATAGAACGACACCCTTAACCAGCTAACTATAGAATGTTATGCGATGGCACAAAATAACCTTGGCTTATCACGATTCCGCTAAGTCAACATTATCAGCTCTACGGAATATCCCCCACGCTTACCTCATTATTATTGTCTCACAGGTGTAATTTTACTATGTTAATATTGTAAGTTGATATGGCAATGGGATGATTGATACGTGAGCGAAAGGAAGCGACGTTGAACATAACCACCAGTTCAGAACTGGGCTAGAGAACAACAATCTCGCTGACACAATGGAAGTGTTTTTAGAGTGAAGAGCTTTCACTTTGATAGTTCAAGTTCCGCATTTCCGTTACTTCTTCTCCTGACATCGAGTTCACCTCGCTTTACACTTGAGTACTTGTGTCTTTCAGATGTCATTGATCATCACATTTAGCTTGGTTTTGAACTTCCTGCACTACACCCAAATGTGTTCGAGACAAAGTGTTCGAGCGAAATGGTGAAGTCTAGCACAAAGCCTCAGACCAGCGAATCAACATTAGCCCTTCGAGATCGCGCCTTTCGAGGGCTGGTGGCCAAAAATAACGGCATATTCGAGCAGCGCTTTGGCATATCTGCTTTATCTGCTTGAACACTTGATAAATGAATCAGATTCTCACCTGATTGATGACGTCTACGTCTTTCGCGAGCGAGACCATTCGAAGCAAGTTGAATAAATCACGTGTCGTGTCTGAAAATAAATCGAAGTGGCACGCTCCATGCTAATGAAGCATCAGCGGCCGCAACGATTAGCCCAGACAAAGCTTGCTGCAAACACGGTGTCAGCCAAATATCTACTAATTGGATCACTACGAACGTGCACATATAGAAGAAAGAAAAGTTTCCAAGCAAACCATCGTCACCTATTAGTGCAGAAACACTGCTTACCTGTAATAAGTGGCGGAAATACACAAAGTAGGCTGTACTCATGTTGGAAGTCGACATCTCAAGGCTGCATAAAAGAAGCAAGAAACAAAAAAATATACTCATGCGAATCAAAAGCGGGGGCATAACCCCAATACTGACGCTTCGAATGGTGGACCGAATTAACAGCGAGCGAGTTGAGTGATTACACCAGTGTTTTTTTTATTTTTTAGTAGTAGTGGTAATTTATTTTATTTATTGAAATGCAAGAAAAAAATGCTTCTGCAAAAGTCTTTTCATGCGCACGACAAAGGCCTCTGCACTTGTAGTTTACTACAGATACGCAATTTTTGTTTTTGCAGTTACAAACAAGCAAAGCATAATACACTTACGTAGTGGAGATATGCAAGTCATACGCATAAAAAGAGACAAAAAATATGCAGGAACAATACTGAATACATCGTATACCATAATGAAACGACACACTATCCGAACACAAGTGAATATGTCACAGCCCAATTGTACCTACGCTTTCTACACAATATAGATTAGCCATGATAACTTATTTCTCTTTTATCAAACTTTTTTCAATTTGTTTTTAAATGTCTTTAAACTGATGTCAAACTGCACGCCATTTTAAAATTCATTACCCATTTGCGTTAATTTGTAATGCAGCGTATGTTTTCCACAACTTGTCCTGGTTCTTGGTAAACTGTTTATGTTTTTTTTTAGCAGGGTAACGTTAGTCATTTCCGTTTTGCTTACACCACTTGTTTTGGTGTACCACTTGAAGCAGTTTAAAATATAATATTTAGTTTGCTTTTAGCACTTCACGTTTATGAAATAGCACTGAAGTGCGCAAATGGTTCCATCTACCCTGGTAATTTTCGTAACAGTGAAACATTTCCTTTCTCGCATTATAAGTTTGTTATATTTTTTCACTGTTGTCGTACCCCATGCTGGTACGCAGTAACAAAGCCTCGAACGTAATAGGGCTTTGTACTTTTTTTCAGCCACAGAGGAATGAGGGAACCAATTCTGTACATGCATCCAACCGTTGCCAAAAGTTTTTAACTAAATGATTATTGTGCACGTTCCAAGTTATGCCTTGACTAAACAGTACCCCAAGAAATTTTTTTATGTTTTTTCTTGTTTTATAGTGTTCCTATCGAAGCTTACCTTCATGTCATATTTGACATACCTATTTACTGGTCGAAATATATTACATCTCCACTTCTTTGCATTCAACTGTAGTTTGTTCGGTTTAAGTCAGTTTAAGAGTGGCGTACTGTATACATTTTTTTCTAGTTCTTTAGAGTGATTTGAGATAAAAAAATCACTTGATGTCGTCTGCATACAATAATAGGCTCTGGTGAGACGGATATACATACGATATTGTCATGTCGCTCCAGGGGGTGTCGACAAGGTTTATTGACGTCTAAGCAACAGGGCTCTAACCAAGCGCGTCGGTTGGGCTTGTTTGCCAGAGTGGGGGCCCACGCGCACTTCTTTCTTCTGTGTCGTGTGAGCCTTCACCTTGGCATACGACCCACTACTAGAGGTAGGTGGCAATATGAATTACATAAAGCAAAACAAGCGAAAGGCCCAGTATAGAGAGAGAGAGAGATAAAGATGCAAGGAAAGCCAGGGAAGTTAACCAGACGCACATCCGGTTTGCTACCCTGCACTGGGGAAGGGATAAAGGGGAGAAAAGAGGTTGCAAAGAGATGAGAAGGTACACACAATCACGAGCACACTCGGGGAGCACACACAGTCTACACGCGGTCACTCAGGTTTGTTGACTTTAGGTAAATTAGCAGTGCTTTACTTGCTTTCTGCGCAACTGAGGCAGAAGCCCAAGGTCCTAGTATCTCAAGCACACAAAATGGTCCGGGGTTAAGTTGATTCAAAATCATCCGGAGCTGGCATCGCTGTGTGTCGTAGCAAGCGCAGCTGCACAGGACGTGTTCGATAGTCTCTTCAGCTCCGCAGTAGTCGCATGTAGGAGTGTCTGCCATACCAATGCGAAAGGAGTACACCTTTGTAAATGCAACACCCAACCAAAGGCGGCATAACAGTGTCGCATCGGAGCGGGTAAGTTGTGATGGTAGCTTTAGCTTGAGCGAAGGATCCAGTTCATAAAATTGACACCTTTGGAAGCTGGTAGACGACCAGAACGTGCGTGTGAGATCTCGAGCCAGCAGGTAAGTTGTCTTGCTGCATCATTCCTTGATAGAGGAATCGGGACTGCACGGTTTCCTTCATGGGCTGAGCGGGCTGCATCATCGGCTAATTGATTTCCGGTAATTTTATGGATTAAGCTACCCTTGCAACTTATGATAATATCGGTTATGTGAAATCAAGTTCATCTATTCAATTACTGCACAACGACCAATAAGAAAAGGCAGAGGTGTAAAACCCAGCTTGGCATGACCTGGTTACATTTTCAAAAAGATAAAATATAGTGCAAGAAAACGATGACGAAAGATTGAAGGTTTTGCTCCAGGCAAACGCTGCACTATTTTAAGACTAACCAACCCGACTGTTACTTTTGAAGGTCGAAAACTAACTGTGCTACTAATTTCGCGTCCATTGGGAGCCGATGGCTAATATGTTCTTGCAGCCGGCAGCACCACTATATATGCTCCTTTTCATGCTTCCATGCACATGCACAACTCGTAAGCCAAGAACATGTGGTAAAATCATGTCATTGGTTTTTTCATTTATGCGGAATGCTATGCTTGTGCTGATCAGCAAGATGCAGACACCGACAGCTCGAAGCGTGTTGCAACTTCTTGACAGCATCACTTCAGTTCTCGTAAGCCTTCAGAATCCTGCTGCTTGAGAACGCAAGCTGCACATTCATGGCTTCACCATCGGCAAGATTTTAGGTGTATGGAACCGCGCATACACGTTAATGCGACGAATGTGCTCAATTGATTAAGACACGGATGTGACTCACCGTCGGTGATGTTAAGCACATAACTGCCGTTTTGTCAACGGCATGAGTGATATTCCTCTTCCTCTCTCTCTCTCTCTAACATTTATTCCCTTACCCCTCCACACCAGGCTACCAGGCTCAATCATAGTTAACCTCCCTGCATTTTTTTCATCCTTATTCTCTCTCTCTCTCTGAATGCTTGACGGTGCCACATAAATGAATAGTTGCTCGTATATAAAGTGTGTTCATAATAAAGAGGTGCGAAATGTTGTAACAGCATGACCTTTAACATAGAGACTCTTGCCGCTAAGACACAACGTAGTGAGACATGTGGGGAATAAAGTAGCAGTCGTTGCCATGAATCAGGGCATGTGAGGGTGACCGCATGCGCAGGAGAGAGCAGATGTTCATATAAAGAGCACCGCAAAATTGATGCGAGAGCGCATGGGAGGAATGGTGGCGTTCGCATCTCAAAGTTTGACGATTAAGCGATGCGTTATGTTGTCGTAAGCTTTATAACGCATAGCTTAATCGTCAAACTTCGCGACAGAGTTCCACAAAAACACTTCATCGGATTCACTGCATCACATCGAAAGCAGCTGGAGCTCGTACACATGTAGCTCGACAGCTAGTCCACACAGTTCTGCAGCCAAGAATTTTATTCCAGGCGCAATTTTAACGGTTAACTTTAGCCCAGTTGGCACAGTTTGAGACTATTAACTGTGATGCTATGCGCGCAATACCAGCGTTACCTCGCATCACTCCCATGCCAACTTTACAGGAGCACGCCCAGCTTAACACAATCGCAGAGCTGGTTACGCGAAGAGAAAAACTCGTGAAATCAAAAGGCAACTTATACCGGTTGTTGCTGCGTTGCATGCTCACTTTCAACATGGCTCTCGCATTGACAACCAGCCCGAGTCTATGCCTCCCTGAGAATTCACAACCATCACATCTAATAAAACAACAAAGTTACGGCGCTCCCAAACACCATCTACAATTGGCGAACGCTCCATCATCGAGGCCCCATGCGCTAACACCTGCAAACTATACACAGATGCTGCTATTCTACAAGACGGCGGAAAGACATCATTTCTGAGTAGTATACGCATACTTTTGTCGGAGGCAACCAGCGTTATCTATCTACGGAAGCCACTCCTCTTGTGATAGAGCTTCAACCTATCCACGACGCAATCCAGGATGCTACCTCCAAGCTGCCCACAATTAGGCAGATGGACGTATACACTGATTTCTTAGGAGCTATTAAGGAGCTCAAGAAAGTACTCAAGGCAATGGAGATCTGCGAAGCGATTCATAAGCGGAACCATAATACGGCTACTTGCGTAAAAGTACATTGGATTCAAGGCCATGCTGCGAACCCACACAACATTGCTGCTGACCAGCAGGCGCACTGCCCTCCAGACATAGACTTTCCAGCCATTCCCCTTTCACCTCAGCCCCTAAACTTACTCCATACCCGTAAATATGTTCTCCGGCAGGATACACGTGCTCTCATTCCACTGTGTGTCTGCTCTCTCCCCCCTCACCTTTCTAGAGAAGAGGAAGTTGTGCTTAGGAGGCTTCGGGCAGGGGTGGCCCTTACACCGGCCGTTATATCGTCATGAAACTGGTCACCTTTACGAGTTGGTGATACGTGCTCGTATTGTCCCACTCCTGCAATGCAAGCAGATATATACCACCTTTTACGGACATGTAAAGGGTTGCAGCCAGAACGCTCCCGTCACCTCGCTCAAGCCGGCCTTCACCACAGCGACACAGCCAATTACAACCGCTGGATACATGAAAACAGATTCCACAAGACAATACTTCACTTCATACACAACACCGGCCTAACAGCACACATTTACCACAAAAATATTATGCCTCAAAGGCAAGTCTTCGACGCAAGAAAAAAAGAAAGCGATGCGTTATCCCATTTCTCGAAGCAAAAGGTGTTAAACCGGCCGTAATTTAGCGCATTTGACCACCTTGCGTCTAATTGACTGAAAAAAAGCATCTAAAAGCAAAACGCTTAACTCGGACGGCTATCTCAAAAACGTTGTGAAAGACTGGGGCTCTTCTCGGCCGCGAAAATTATGGGAACAAGGCATCCTTCAGATGATTCATCACTCAGATCGTTGCATGCTATCGGGTACCATAGTGTGAACTTTAGATAAAGTTTTCATTTACAGCTGCAGTGTCATCTGGTACATTTTCATTTGAACAGCCCTTGTATTAGAAAACACCCTCAAACGATCTATGATGAGGGGTTGCTTATGGCCGCGGTCGAGTGGTGGTTCCACATGGACGCTGTCTTGTGCTGTATTGTGTCGCGTACCTATACTTTAATATTAATATTTGTGTTTCGACGCCCCAAAACACCGACAATATTATGAGGAATTCCGCATCGGAAAGCTTCAGAAATTCAGGCCAGCTGGGTTTCTTTAAAATACACTGAAATCTAGCAGTAATCTGGCAGTAATCATTCTGCCTTCATTGAAATCCAACTGCAGCAGTCAGGATCAAACTCGTGAACTTCGGAACAGCAGCAGGGCACAGTAGTCACCGCACCACCGTGGTGGGCTTGTACTTGCTGATTGTACGTTCACTTCATGGTATTTTTGCGGTGCTACATGAACAGAAGGTGTGCGAAGATCCTGTTTTCATTTTTAGGGTCTTGAACTAATTGTAACGTCTGTTTTTTTTTTATCCCTGTGGTCGGCTGGGGTGCTTACTCAAGAAAATTCGACAAGTTTTAGCGTTCTGGACACCTGTATTTTACGGATATTTGCATAGCTCTAATTTGTTTCAGAATAAAACAACAGCAAACTACTGTCATGCTTACCTTACTATTGCTACCTGTGATACAGTAGTGCGGTGACACAAGCTTTTTGTGTGTGTGTGTTGCCACACAAATGCGCACTCAATCTTGGCTATCGCAAAAATATTTTCTCTCCAGTGCAGCAGTGCCTTATCTTTGTTCACTTCATCAAACATCCGTCGGCGAAAACAAACCAAAATTGTTTCGTCGGGGGGGGGGGGGGGGAGAAACACAGTGTTTCCCATTGAACAGCGTCGGAAGGGACTTCGGAAGCGAGAGGGAAACAAGAATAAAATCCGTTTGGCTTATTTCGATTTCGAAGAAACATCGTTTTGTCCTTCGTTTCTTGTTTTTGTCGTAACTGTTGTTGCGTACCCGCTTCGCAGTGTGCGAGAACGCCGGGAGCAGAACGCGGCCGGCACACTCCAGAGACACAGTAAATAGTGGCCCGGCGCCCAAGATAGCTATTTTTCCGGCACTGTGAGCATGGCCAGTCGGAGGCTCACCCTCCGTTTTCTGTCTCGCTCGAAGCAGAACAATTGTATATAGAGGAAACAGTGAGCTTCAGAGGACAACACAACACAAAAACAACAAACTTCTATGTTATTTCAAAAAAAAAAGTGGGAAACAGAGAAACGATTTGTTCTAGCTCGTGAAGTGGCCTCATGTTTACGTTTGCCCTGGACCGTTTGTTGCGGCAAAATAAAGCGCATCACCTAAAAACAAATACCATGCTTATATGATGGGACGCATCTATTCCTAAACAATTTGTTCGAGGCCATTTGTTCAATATTTAATTTGAAAATAGAATTTTCGTTAATTGGGCTTAACTGAGAGTATATTTCTTTATGTCTTCGCAGTATGACCTATAGGTGTAACGCCTTGACCAAAGCCATCCGATGGACCTATTGAATTGTTGAGCTCTCGGAGCTATTCCAAGGACTTTAAGGTTACTGTTTTTTTTTTCATGACGACACTAAACGACAAAATGAGTACGTATAAAGTTTGGTTTCATTTTTGTGAACCGAAATGCAGGTTATGGCTGAAGGACAAAGACCTTTTATTAGGTACTTTAATGGCTTATTTTTCGCTGCACAAAATCAGCGCTCGTACATCATGCTGACTTTATCAAGGTATAAAGTGTTCTTATCTTACCATCAGAGATAATTTCTACAGCCTTTTCTTGCAAAATTGTTGCAACTTTTTACGTATGAATGACCCGCAAGATACTAATAAATTTGAGATTTATATTAGACTGATACATTTAGATTGGTTATCAAGGTAGCAGCACTAACAAGGTTTGTGTACATATACACCTTTCTGAAAGCGTTAGAAATAGTTTCGGTCTTTGTGCCATGAATGCGTCAATATAGGCTTGTTTAAGCTCGTGCCATAAGTAGCAAGTATGATATCGTGTTTTGATGCTTCAACTACTGTGATTAGGCAATGTATTGTGCCCCTGTCCTCACACATTACTCCTGCTGAAATCTATAGGGGCTTTGTAAATAAATAATTAAATAGGTAAAATGAATAAATATGTAAACATACCAGTTCTGCGCACAAACGAAGCTTGATGTGCGCAATACGAGTCCGGATTGAACGTTCTTCACGCTAAGCATACCTTGTGATCCTTAATAGGGTATTTCTTATCCAACCCTGAAAATAGCAACCGATTACCCTGTGGCTTCACTACGTCTTTTTGAGAAAGCTTGCAGGACTCTGACATCATTTCAACTTTGTATCATTGTCCTCTTCTTGATATGTGATGTTTAGCGTTCCAAAAGCACCATCAGATTATGAGAGATGCTGTAGTGGGGGGCTCCGGAAATTTCGACCACCTGGTGTTCTTTATCTTTAACGTGCACTCAAACCTCAGCACACGTGCTTACAGCAGTCTCGCTTTCATCGAAAATGCAGCCGAGTACCTTAGCCACTATAGACTACCACGGTGGGGTGGTTGTCCTCTTCTAATAAATGAATGAATGTATCATCAAATCGAAGCATTACTGCCCCATTTATAGGAGTGCCTTGGGTATGTCCCCATCCTACACACGGAGGACTCGAAGCATGAGATCATTGTTGTTTACTTGTCTCCGCCTCGGCTTTTTTCTTCTTTTAGGTGTTTCAGTGGACAAACTACGTTATTAACGTTAGTTAATGCAATTTGGATATGTTCTAAACGTAGGGGCATGAAATATGTATACAATTTTTCATGCACTGAAGGATATGTTGCTATAGGAGGCTTCAGGTGCAGGCGACCATTAGAACGGCTGTCAATTAACGCAATAGCGCTAGAGAGCTCGTGTCGCAGAAATTGCGCCAGCGGTGTCGGCACCATTGGTTGTGAGCTAAAAATCGAGAAAGAAGCAAATAAAATAAACCATAACATTCTTGGTACCATTGAAGATCGAACCCGGGCCATTCGTCTGGCAAATGAGGTGCCCTACCACTGAGGCACAATATTACTAGCAGCTACTTTGGGGAAAAAACACTATACAGAAATGCCACGTAATGGAAGGAGTCTCATTAACACATTTTGTTCTACAGGTGGCACGACAAAACGAGCCCATACAGCGATATGTAGGTGCATTTAAAAAGCCATCAAATTTCGTCGAAAAAGGCCGAGATAGTGCAACCATCGCGGCTAAGAACTCGCAGGAACTTTCAAAACTTCTCTAAAAATAAACAACTATCTCCATCTAGCGGAAAACATCTAATTCATTTCCAGAGGCGTTCATCAAGAAAACAGCAAACGCTAAATAACGCGCTGCCTCCTATGAACAATAGTGAGACTCTTTACAGCCTCCGAGATGGCGAGCACACGGTGTGTATCTTGGAGGCCATGTGACTCTTGCTTAAGATCAAAAACCGGTGTGTACCAGTCGCACGCTCACCCACTTGTGTGTGTGTGTGTGTGTGTGTGTGTGTATAGGTGTGTGTGTGTGTGCGTGTGCGTGTGTGCGTGTGTGTGTGTGTGTGTGTGTGTGTGTGTGTGTGTGTGTGTGTGTGTGTGTGTGTGTGTGTGTGTGTGTGTGTGTGTGTGTGTGTGTGTGGATTTCGCTATCGCGTTCAACTCTTCAAAACGAAGCTAAAGGGTCCCCCATTTTTTATTTGTTACATTGATACTCAACAAAAAGAGCTAGAGGAGTAGCTAGAGGAGTAAAAAATGAAGGCAGCTTCGCCCTACGGGCAAGCGGAGTTGGGCCGCCCCGCCGCGGTAGTCTAGTGGCTAAGGTACTCGGCTAATGACCCGCAGGTCGCGGGTTCGAATCCCGGCTGCGGTGGCTGCATTTCCGATGGAGGCGGAAATGTTGTAGGCCCGTGTGCTCAGATTTGGGTGCACGTTAAAGAACCCCAGGTGGTCGAAATTTCCGGAGCCCTCCACTACGGCGCCTCTCATAATCATATGGTGGTTTTGGAACGTTAAACCCCACATATCAATCAAAGCGGAGCTAGGCAGTATACTTTGGTTCTTATAGGTTTTTCTCTCTTTTCTGTCTTTTTTTAAATGCGAAGCATTTCTTGGCGAACTTCGGCGACTTTGAGCGTATCTATCTATCTATCTATCTATCTATCTATCTATCTATCTATCTATCCATCTATCTAGCCGCTTACGACTTTAGCTCTCCTGGCCGTTTCATTCATGATATCAATACCAAACTTCGTGTGGCATAACATGACTGTATGAAAAATATATTCGACTAGTCATAACAAGAAAATCATGACATGTATGTCATGAAAGTCATGATTCACAATTCATGATCTTGCAGCTCTCGCGGTGGTTTCGTTCACATGACATGTTGCAAAACTCGTATGGTATCACATGACTGCATGGTGAAAGCAAGCGACAGACCCTAACGTAGAAATCAAGACATGCATGTCATGTAACAACATGATTACATGCCACGCTCATGATGCGCTCGCGGCCATTTCCCTAGTGTCACATACACCAAGTTCGGTATTACAGTACTTGAATGGATGACAAAGGTATGTGACTGGTGCGAATATGATAATCATGAGATACGTGTTATGTAACAACCTGACTACACGCCACGCACATGATGCGCTGGCGGCCGTTTCGCTAGCTTCCCATGTACCAAACTCGATATTACGTGACGTGAACGGACGACATAGGTAAATGACATATCCAAACAGGATAATCATGATATGCGAGTCATGTAACATGACTACATGCCAAACTCATGGTGCGCTCGCGGCCGTTTCGCTAGCTTCACATATGCCAAATTTTGTATTACGTGACGTCAATGAATGACGAAGGTATGTGAATAGCGCAAAAATGATTATTATGAGATGCGTGCCATGTGAGAACATAACTACATACTACAGTCAAGGTACCAATACGTTTCGACGTGACGCGGTGTGCGTGCTCGCTGGCGTTCATTTCGTCGCGTCACGCTGGTCTTGCGACGCCAGGCGCCGGTCTTGCCATATACTCACAGGCGTGTGCACCCTTCATCCCTCTTTTCTTCCACCCCTCCCCTTATCCCCTGTGTAGAGTAGCAGGCTAGAGCGAACTAGCTCAGGCCAACCTCTCTGCCTTCTAATAAATTCTCACTCACAGGCGTGTGCCGTGCTGCGTTGCTTTGACGCATGCGCGTTTGATCGCGTTCGGCGTCCCTTCGTCACGAAAAAAGGGACACGCAGTGTTGTCTGGGTAACGCATCGGCGCGAAAAGCAGCGTGGTACAAACATGATAATTCTGACAGTCGTGTCATGTAAAATATGACAACATACCACGCTCATAGCGTGCTCGCGGCCATTTTGCTAGCTCCACGTACACTAAATTTGGTATCACGTGACGTGAATGGACAACGAAGGTAAGCGACACATTCAAACATGATAATCATGACAAGTAAGTCATGTACGGCATCATTTACCTCCACCTCGTGACATTATGCTGATTTTAAAGTTACATATTAACCTTCCTCATTCGTGCTTCGCATATTGTCGATTCCCACTGTACGTGGGATCTGCCAATTGTTTTTCACTGTATACTTATACTTCCTTCTTACTCTCCATTGGTTTCTTTTTCTTGATATATCTAATTTTCTTCCTATTCTTGCATTTCCTTTTTCTTTTTTCTACTTTCTTGCTTGCTCGCTTTCTTTTAGTTATTTTTGTAGTTGATGTGGTCTTTGTTACTCCAGTTGACGATCGAATGCGACAACATACGACAGTCCGGGTAGCTAGCGTGCTCCGCACTTACAAGGCCAGAGGAAACTAGTACTTCCAGCCCGGTGCTAAGTTGTGACCATATTTACTATTTAAAATATCTGCAATATGACAATACGCTCATATAGGTTGCAGTAGTTGCGCAGATGCGTCGGTATACGAGCCAATTAAATATGGAATGGCTTCTTTCGGATGTCCTGATGATGGCCGTGTAGTGGATTACCGCAGGCGCATGCGGGTATGCCCTGGCCATTTAGGTCAGCAACTGCCTTGCCTGAGCTTCCCTCGCAACGTCATGACGTATTTTTATCCCTTGCTCAACAGATCGGTGCCTCTCAGATACGGAAGACAATGCCCCGCAGATTCCTTATGGGAAGTAGTATAGGGGCTCTTTCCGAAAACGCAATCGGTTACAGGAACTAATGCGGAAGGTTTCTTTTTTGGAATTCTTGAAGAGCGTTGCTTTCACAATTGCAGTTTGGTGATTAGTCAGCAGGGAGGGGGCCCGCACGCCGCGAGGCTCTGCCTGTACCATCAGAAGTTTTCTGAACAAAATTGCAGTGTGATAGTTTGTGCGTCGCTGATTTTTTTTTTACTTCCGCTGAGCTGCGCTTTCGTCACGTATGCTGGTACGTTGGCACGGAGATGCTCGCCTGGCTGGATCCTTCGCGCGATTTTTCCTTCCATCCCTTGTCTCTTTTTGTGACCAGAAGTGCCACAGACAAATATCAACACTATCCCACAGGCATACAGCCTTTCGATTGCCTTGGCTTGCTACAAGGCGGTGAGGGCACTTTGCAAATGAAATTAGCAGGTTCTCGTGCATTTTTCATTCCCTTGTTTTTTTGTCTTTTTTTCGCGTACGTGAGTACGCAAAAAAAGAAACAAAAAGAAGAAACAAAAAACACGTGAACTGCTGCCACGGAAAGTTCCACGCATGCGAAAGCGTCTATTTGCCTCAGGTTACCTTTGTCGCCTTCCCTGTGTACTCAAGCGACCTGGGCAATTATAATATTCATGGGACGGTTCTTTTACTGTTGTAATCTTCAATCTTGGATGTCCTGATGCAACTTTTTCTTTCATGCCCCTCTATGGTTAAATGCATACACACCTTCTCCTGGTGTTTCTTATCCGCTTGTTGTATGACACGAACAGCTGGCAAAAACAAATTTTGGTTCTTTGTAAGTTTTTTTAACCTTTGCAGATGACTAAGCTGATGTACATTGAATGAGAGGCGAAAGAGAAACACTAAGGCTTACCTAGTATCGCATGTATAGAAAAAGTATGCGAGAAAGAATTCAAGTGAACAATACTAAAAGTCATCAACTTTTCGGGTTATCCGGACAAAGGCGTCATTTAATATTTTTCTCTTCGTTACTAGAAAGGCTATCATTCTAATATCAGTAGGATGCTTTTTTTATTTGTCGCACTCTGAAAGAAGGCTATGCAGATAAATTATGACCGAGTTAATCAATTATATATATGCAAACTAGATTCACACATTTATTGGATATGCGGTGCCTCAAGTATTAGCAAGCTCCGTAGGATATGCTTGTCTTCTTTAGTAGTGCTCTGAAAGAAAGCCTTGCATATGAATTGTGATAAATATTATTGGTTGGCCCATTCCACAAAATAAGCACACGAAAAATAACTTTGTTGATGAAAGACACAGAGTGCTCGTAAGTCGAAAAAGATCGCTTTGTGAAACCTTTTGACTCTAATTGTGTATCTTTAAGTAAAGCTGTCATAACTCAGTGGATTGCACTGCAATCGAAGTTATGATTTTTTTTTCTTAGTGTGCTCAAGAGGTTAATCAGAAGTGCTGAAGCCAGGATGAGTTGGTCATCCATGGACTTGGCTTGTATTAGCGCGGTAGATATAAGAAGAAAATACAGCTTTCCTTCTTAGATGTACCGCACTATTATAAGCTGAGTATTAGGATATATTGTACCGCGCTAACACAAGCTAAGTCCATTGATATTGAGTTCTGTCGGGTCTTGTACGTAACTCTATTATGCCACCTACTTGTCATAGCAAGTTTATCATATGTCTCCTTTCATATAGGCTCAGTGCCCGTCACCTTCGGCTGCTCTCTTCAAGCATGGTAGTGCCACACTCTTTGATAGGAAAACAGAAATGCTAGCGTACCATGATTCATTTCGTTCAAGTTCATACGGCCCCTGCGCCCAAAAGGGGCACACAAACCTACACTAAAGTAACTCAAACAGCTAGTTTGGATACAATAAAGAATGTATTGCTCCATGCATAGCCCCACTTTCTGTGCTAATAACTGAAAATATGGTAGAGTAATCAGAAGCACAAATTAACAGACGCCTGTAGATAATGGTATTTGAAAATGACGAATATCCCTTCTCACTTGCTCTGCAAGCACTTCCTAGAATTCGCATATGTGATAACATGTGAACATTATTGTGCAGTATCCTTCTTATAATGTTTTTGACGGTATGAGTGCTCAATTTAACCGTGCTTCTTCCTTGCTATTTTTTTTTACATTTCAGGAGCAGTTCAGGACATGAATGGATATGCCAATGCTGCAGTGGACACCAACGCCCGTAGGAACTTACTGAAGAGAGCCAACTGCCGACGTAAAACTTTGTTTTTGGGAACGGAAACGCCGTGTGGAAACGATAATTCATCGTGAGGAAAAGCGACGGAAAAGACATTCGTGAGAGTAGAAGTCAATACGAGAGGTGGCCATGAGCGTCAGAATTGCTCCGGTCACCACTGAGTGGCCAGCGGTGCTTGTGGGCGCCAACCCGCACTATGCCAGCGTGCTCGTCGAGGGTGACGACACCGGCCACCAGGACAACTGGAGCAGCGCTCAACAAGACCCGTGGGTGGCGAACGACACGACCAGCATGCAAGCCAATCTCAGCCAGTCCTGGCACGAAAACCTTCCGGTTGTAATAACCGTCTCCCTGCTTCTCTGCTTGGTGATCATAGCCACCGTGATCGGCAACATCTTCGTCATCGCAGCCATCATCTGGGAGCGCAACCTGCGTACCGTCAGCAACTACCTGGTGCTCTCGTTGGCCGTTGCAGACTTGATGGTGGCTTGCCTGGTGATGCCACTGGGTGCCGTTTACGAGGTGACGCGCGAGTGGAGAATGCCACCGGAGCTGTGCGACGTGTGGACGTGCTGCGATGTGCTGTGCTGCACCGCGTCCATCTTACACTTGCTCGCAATCGCTGTGGACCGGTACTGGGCGGTGACCATCGTGGACTACATGCGGCAGCGGGACGTTCGGAAGGTGGGCATCATGATCTTCTTGGTGTGGAGCGTGGCCTTCGTAGTGTCTATAGCACCGATCTTCGGCTGGAAGGACAAGGACTCGCGCAGCCGTGTCCTGCACGAGAAGAAGTGCCTGGTGAGTCAGGACGCCGCGTACCAGGTGTTCGCCACGTGCTCCAGCTTCTACGTGCCGCTCATCATGATCCTGCTGCTGTACTGGCGCATCTTCAAAGTGGCCCGCCAGAGGATTCGCCACAAGCCCGGAGCCAAGGCAGTGCTCATAGTTCACAAAGAACCGTCGACGTCGTCCGCCGTGGCTTCCAACGAGAACACGCCTCAGCACAATGCTACCGTCGCGAGCTCACCCGTGCGCAACAGCAGTAATCAGTCGTCGCCCAGCAACGGTATGAACAAAGCCATGCATGGTGGCATCGGCCGCCTTCTCGTGCTCACGAAGCGCGAGAAGAAGCACGTCGAGGAGACGATTGAGTCTCGGCGGGAGCGCAAGGCAGCCAAGACGGTGGCCATCATCACCGGCGTGTTCGTCATGTGCTGGCTGCCCTTCTTCGTCATGGCGCTCGTCATGCCACTGTGCGAGACGTGCGACCCCGGAAAGCTGGTGTTCAGTTTCTTTCTGTGGCTGGGCTACGCGAACTCGATGATAAACCCGATAATATATACCATATTCAGTCCTGACTTTCGCAACGCCTTTAATAGAATACTGTGTGGCAAGAAGCCGCCCATGAGATGACAGGAATGAGATTGCAGATTTGCAGCGGTTACACTGTTGGTTTTTTATCAAGCTTCAGGCCACTCTTGGTGACCTCTATATATGAAAAAAAATTATAACACGTTAACGCATTTTCGCCATCACTTCTGTCAAAGATATTTTTGTATTGACCCGCTAGAACAGAGTTTAAGTAACACTGCACATTTGCTTTCGCTTTTGTGCTTTTCTCGAACCACACAGCTTCAGTTAGCCAAGCCCGGAATGTATTTCATGTGGGTGTCGGGTGGCTTCTTCATGTAAACTATAGTAAGACACTACCCCTATCCCGTAACGAAGCAAAATTGCTAACGCGTCCTTTAGTGCATGTGGCTTTAGCCTTTGGGGCTCTGGCGAAAGTCACAGACACTCCACGTAAAGGGTAACTTTGACTTGCCCAAAATCCTGTTGCCTCACACCGGAATCCTGTTGCAAATATCAGCAGGTTCAGATTAGTATATCAGGTCAACAGTATAAAGGGTGCTCAGCTTCCTTGATATAACTTTTAGGTTAGAATTCTTCTGTAGTGATTGCGTTAAACCTGGTGCCAAACACAGCAGAAATGCCCTTGGCAGACTATTCTGCAAGTTTCGTGGGAGGTTCCTACAGCGCATGGGGCTCTGCGCTGTTTGTTAGCCTCCTTCAACGCGCCTTTCTCATTCGCTCAAGCGCAGCGCTTATCACTAAGCACATTCTCTTCATCGACACCTACTCTTCAAACTTGATTACCGCTTTTTGCTTGCATTGCATCGCTGGTTGTTAAAATTTCTGAAGTTTTTGTGAGGGTGTTCATTCATTTGGAGAGTGTATTTTCCGAAGCCACAAAGGCTTCTCCACCAACTCGTCAAGAAGCGCACATGGGCAAGCCTATAAGAAAAAGTGACGAACTCGTTCAGGGGCTGCTTCGAATTTGTCAAGGGACAATGAATCACGTCGTTTACCACGTGCTGGCTCTTCGCCTCACTGACATCAGCGAACGCAGTCAAACTTCCAGAGAAGTGTCCCAGCTCCTCATCAATGTACAGTATATTCATTGTGATATTATCGGACGTCTAGTGTTTGAGTGACAGAAAAAAATGTCTACGTCTTGTCATGCCCAATATGACTGTCACCGTGTAGCAGTTGCACTTTCGGTGATTCGCATTTTGTTGTATAACAATGTCACTGGTTAACCATATGTGTGTTGAGCATCTGTATTTTTCATGTTTTTGTCGCTATGAACTCGCATATTGTACTCACTCTTCTAAAGGTACTAATGTGATACGTTGCCTAACCATACACCTTTTTTTCGGGTGTCCTCGATGTCCCATGCCCTCGTCAATGCATGCATTTGCCCTCTCTAAATCTACTGAGCCCTACGAAGCCGACGTATATAAAAAGCAAGAGCATCGTTTCTCGTGGAGGTAAGTTTTTTTCCAGCAGATGTTAAAAACCCGTACGACGACAGCTTTCGTTATAAGCACACTCGGAATGTGTGTAAGAGAAATTATTTTATAAGGTATGCTGGCATTGTACGCCTAATGATGTCCTTATTATTCTTTAGGAGTGCTAGACTGATAGGTACAAATTCACTGGTATCTAGAACACCCATGCCACCTAATAATGCAAGGATAAGAAACATAAAAAAATAAATTTAGGCGTATGCAACGGTTGAGTGTGCCGTTGCTTACAGAACCGCGGCAAACAATGTGGGTGTTCTTTTCTCATTGAAAAATGAGGAGCTCCTAAACATTAGAACATGAAGACGAAACTGTTCACACAAAAGTCAAGAATTTTCCGCAATGCAATCAGCTAAATCAAACTTTAAAAAACATAGGACATAAGGTACAGTTCTCGGCGAATGAATTATGAGACTCCAAGCGAGTGGTTCTTGGCGGTAAGGGGACGGTGACAGCGAGAGGGCTTTTAAGGGGTGGTTACTGTATACGGAAATTCAGTCTGTGGTGCGCGGTGGACTGCTACAGTCCTTCGAACACATACGGCAAACCAGTCTGTGGTTCGCGGTGGACTGCTGCAGTCCTTTGGAACACGCGCCCGCCACCAGCTCCAGTGGTCTCACGTGGCATGGCCGTGATCGCAGCGCAGTATTATTGCGATAGCAATTACATCACCAGCGAGAGAGCGTGAACAGCGCGCATTAGAGGCGCTTTAGTTACCCCGCTCCTTGCGATAGGCGCTCTTCCTACCTTTAATACCTGTGCTTTGCCCTACGATGTGTGTTCACCCGTGTGCACGATTATAGAGTGATGGGGGCGGTTTTGTACGCCATCTCTTCACCGCTATGCTTGGAGTTACAAATCGCACAAATGTAACTTCACTCGCTGCAGCAACCACATTTGCGAGGAAAACTGACCACTTCGAAAGTCACTGCAGTTTGCGCTCGTCCAATGCGTGTTCTTTTTGGGGCGTCCTTTGTGTTTGACAAGGGCGCTCAACATTTCAAGCTGCCTTGTTGTACTTCGCTTGGCATTCCAAGTACATTCATTTGCTTCTCGCATGTGGTGACAATGGGACTTTTTTTCTGGGTAAGGGGGACACACCATGGCAAGCAATGATATGCTGGTACCACCAAGAAGCGAGACTGATCGGTTGCCTACCGAATGCAAGGACCACATGTCACGAACAGCGTCACGCTCCTCATCAACCTTCCCGCCTTCAGCGACGTTCTCCGAGTGTCATGTTTCAATTGCCGAGTACAGTACTTTTAGAAGCTAGCATAGCACAGCACAGCTAGTTTTACGTATTATATTAAGCGCAAATTGAAAAATAAAACATTAGGATATCAAGGTGCTTGCCTCAGTAATATTAACATAGTTTTTTCTATGCCACGCTAAGAGTTTCCTCCGCACAAGCTTTATTACCAATGCGATGTTCATAAGAAACAAAAGCTGTTACGCCTCCCGTATAGAGAAGGCGCTCTTTCACGTCAATATTTTAATTTCTTGTAGACAGTCTTCTTATCTGTCGAAGCATCACGCCGCGTACACAGTAACGTGTGATATTCGTTGCATTATTGAAATGACGATTTCCCATCCCTTGCTATACAAGACACTCGCTTCAAGTAGTGTCTCAATGTAGCTGCATGCTTTAGACTGGCAGCTTTCCTATGTAAGTGCTTGAAGGCGTCAGCAGAGCAGGTACGCGTAGGAGCCGAATGGTGGCATGTCCAACAGTAAATACTCAAACCTCTCCATCAGCATCCCGTATCAGACTTAGCGTCGACCATCCTGTTCGTTGTGCTCCAAGTTGGTTACCTACATTTATCCCCTCAAGACTCCCGCTGTCTTCCTGCATAGTAAGAGCCTGTTGACAAAGTGTTTCCCTAAAAAAAAAAAAGAGCGCGCTTAGCAAAGTGAGCAGTACCTAAGTAGCAAGACTGCCAAGGCTTTTCGCTCAAGAAATTTCAAAGCAGTCGTGCTATGTAAAGTTGGCATTGTCATTGTACAGTAACATATAGCTGTTCGTGGTTGTCAGTCTCTTCGTGTGGGTGTGAGAATGAGTGTGCCAATGGATGTGTTGTACGCCAATTTATCGTCCCCTTTGACTGTGCTGCTCCCTGAATCTTCAGTGTACATGCTCAACTGACCATATTTATTTTTCGGTGAAACACACTAAACGAGCAGCATTTAGAAGCGTGTTTGTGGTAGCGGGAATGTGCAAGCAACATAGAAGCTGACATGACTGCTTTCTTAGAAAGTAGGCGGGATACCAATACTGAAAATGTTTCAATAAAAAAGAAGCATTAAGTTCGGCCCGTTTTACCACGAGAATTACCTTGCTTGTAAGTTTACTGTCTGCCCTCCAAATGATGATATTCACAAGGAACGTCATGTGGTGACAAAAAATCGAGTGATCGTAAAACAAAGCGGTAATGAACATGACAAATAATAAAGCTTAGAAACGCGCGGATGATATTATTTAAAGTTTTTAAGCAAAAAAAGATGAAACTATGAGATAAAGAGAAATGAAATGAAGTAACCGGAAAAGTAACTCGACGTCGATGTGTACCGAACCGACAACCATTGATTTGAATGATGTGGATTCGGTACCCACCTGCGCCGAGTAATGTTAGTTGTGTTATGTTTATGTGATTTATTATGTTAGCTATTCTATGACAATGACACATTATATTGGCACAGTGTGTTTTATGTGCCCTCTCATTGACATAAAAAGTGCAAGGACCTCTAGATTAAAAGGAGAAACACGTTTTGGTGTAAGATAGTGAAAGGGTACTTTTTGCAACTTTTCTATGAATATTTAAAGGTAGTGTGGCAGTTTTTTTAGTTTGTCAAGCTCATAGCGTCTTTTTGGGGAGTAGGGGGGGGGGGGAGAGAGAGAAAAACCATTTATTGAATGAAGCTTGTGAGGGAAGCTGGGAGGGTCCGTTATTCCAGCAGGAACCCTATGGCTTGGACAGCCCACCGAGCTCGAGCGACGAGTTGACGCTGCTCGACCAGGTCTGGCTGAGAGATCGCAGCCTCCCACGCTTTGCTGAGGGGGGGAGTAAAGTTCTTTACAGCGCTCAAGGCGCAAACAGTGTCATGGCGTGCCATTTCCTACTATTATCGCGATGGAGGTCTGTACGAGGTTTTGGTTAATCGGTGTTAAAGATGGACGCATACAGCAACATGAACAGGAACCGACGAACAGGAGTGGATAGTGCGTTTGAACCTTTTGGTTATCACTGGCTCTTGTACCATTGACGGTTATTTCATGGTATTCCAAATGTCTTTGCGTTGCGTACTCTGCTTCATCTCGTGTTTTGTTATTCTGTGTCCCATGATAAATTGTGTATTTTTTTTCTTTGATTGCGATACGTGTATCACTAAATGCACACATCTTTGTGTAGCAGCATGTGCGTTTTAATGAAGCAGGTTTTTTCAGGTGTCGGAGCGATGGGGAATAATAGAAGCATGCGACTGTTCAAGGCGCTGAAGTCTGACTGCCTAAACTCATTTTGTTAGAAAAGAGCATGTACGGCACCGGTTCTATTCCCAGGATTGGCGGACAACTGTATGTAGCGGCGCTTCTCAGCAGATAGCAACGATGTACTGTCATAGCTGACTGAGAATTAGTTGGAAAAATCAAACCTCTTGAAAAAAGCTTCGATTTTCATATGGCAGATACTGAGTGGAAAGTTTTCGTCAAATTGCAGCATCGCTTTACAAAGGACGCGATTACATGTGTTTTACAAATTATGTGTGGTGTGCACTTATCTGAGTGGTGTGGACATATTCCTGTATTGAAAAACTTGGGCTGAGTGCGTAAGTGTTGCGCTATGTATAGCCTTTTGTGTGTTATCTAATATGCGGTGTCAACTTTTGCGCAAGAGAAGACGAGTAGCCGGTGCCACGCCTTGGCACCAACCTCTCCTTAAATGCACTTAACAAAAAATAAAGTCATGACTTACAAGAAATATTAAGCACCGCCCATTTGAAATACACGGGGCCCCATTGTAATATATAAGACAACATGGGAAGCGTCAAGTTTTGTATAGGGACACTCTCATTTGACTAGATTATTCAAATAAGACTCTGATGTATAGAACCGGGAGGCATTTTCGATAACAACCTTTTTTCGCCAGATATTATTTCTCTACGCCAATTTTTCATTCAATTAGGGCCAGCCTCCATTTTTTTCAACAAAATACGGTGTTCCTTGTTCATGCAGACAAATCCTGGTGATATTTTTGCGCGATATTACCGGTATAATTAGATGTCAGTGATTAAACCATAAGATATAGTGGTAATACGTGATGTGCCATCGCTATTGCTTCAGTTTCGTACAAATCAAGGTAACGACAGCTTGCCTCGAGGTGCCGAAAGGTCACGCGTGAAAGGGTTCATGCAACAGAGTGACTTTCTGAATAACTTGTTGCAAGATTATAGTCGGTACATGGTGCGAAGCGTGATTGCCACTGAATTACCGAACGCAGTTTTATCAGTGGTAAGAACGATTATGGCTCCCCCTAAAAAATATGCGAATGGTCGGATATTGACCAAATATGTGGAATATTTGTTTGTAAGACGAGCTGTGTTCCACATATTTTCCACTCGGAAGGAGATCTTCGCTATTCCCACTTTCGTTTCACTTTCGGGGTAATTGTAGAGGTTCTTTTTGGCAAGGACGTCGGAAGGTATTGTCTTCTTTTGGTTGCGTAATACTCAAGTTGTTAATAAACTCTCCCGAGTAAGCACGTACGTATTTAATTGTTGAACTTCTTATTGCTTTTATATATGAATGTCAGTGTATGGCAGATTGGTATGGTAGAGTCGCATGTATAATGATGACATGTAGAATGAGCATGTAAAATGCAGGATACCGAGATCTCTTTTCAGTTCTTACAATTTGGAAAAAGATATATCGTAATCACAGCCATTGAGGCTGACAGATGAAGTCACATCTGTTAAGCGTACAATTTCTGGTAAGTCACATTGTCAAAAAAAATCATGCGTTTATTTTACATGTAATGATGCGGCAAATTATAGGTTTTGTGATTCTCTACACTTGTTAACTTCTCATACGTTAGTGCTAGGGGTCTGACACTGAGCAGTATTGCCCACGAAGATTCCATGACAAATTTTTTTAAAACGGCCGTTGTAATAGGGAGATACGTTTACCTCGGTGATCTTTACTATTTCCACAGACAACAGCGCGGGCCAGATCGGGATACATGTGTAAATAGGGTAATTGAAATTGTATAACGTTGCCTGTGTGAGTGACTTGAAGATTACTTATTGTTACAGTAAATCTTTGTTGTTACAGAGTGTGCATAACACGATTGTTACCTACAATATCTTGGTCGAGGTCATTAACAATACCTTGACACATATCGATATCTGCTTGTGTATATTAATACATACGTGTGTAAATTAATACATACAACACAAGGTTCCCGAGCTTCAATTTCGTGCGTAGCATTTGGGTTTTATTGTTGCGGTTAAAAGAACAAGGTGGTGTGTACAAATGCTGGATCTGCGGAATATATAATTACATATATCTTCGGTATATTCATTCATGAATAAAGATTATTCTGCCTGTTGAATTACAAAATACAGTTCCTGTTTTATTTAAACTTCATGATTGCGAAAGCGTATGAAATGATATTTTTATACTGGCTGCCAAGGTCCGTGCAAAATGATTGTCAGTTGTGCCTTGACAGCACCGCACTTCCAAGCAATTGATATATACCGACTGTTTTCGCATCTTTCATGACAGCCGGTTTTCGTATCGCAAATCATGATATTAGTAGCACGAAGGCTGGCCACTGGCCGGATCACAAAATTGCTTGAACAACGAAAAGTTATTGTGTGAGACACATTGACGAATATATAAGAGAGACAATAGGATGAGGAAAAGGCAGGGAGGCTAATATGAAGTTGGAGCGTATGGTTTGCTATTTTGAACTAAGGGAAAGAGGAATGGGGAATAAAGATGAGAAAGAAAGCGAAAAGTGAAATAGACGCGCGAAAAAAGGAAAAAAAAGTGAGCGGGGATCTATAGCCTATTCACAAGGGCACTATCACGCAAAAAATTCAATAAGGCCTTCACTATTCTTCTGTGTGAAGACAGATCATGACGGCTTTCAAACACTGACTGTTCTGACAAGGGTATGTCGTTATGCGGGCTGTCTTTGCCCGCTGTAACGGGGGAGTGACAGAGAAGGTGCTCAATTGTTTCATCGCTGCTGCAATGATCGCAAGCAACACTGTCGTCTATGCCGATTCAGAAGGCAAAATCTTCAGTGAAAGCGACACCAAGCCACAGTCCGCAAAGCACCATTGTGTGATGTCAAGAAAGTCCGGACAGTGGCCGAAGTTGACGAGACGGGTCCAGCCAATGCAGCTGCGTGTGCCGTAAGCACTCAGCGTTTCACAGAAATTTTACTTTGTCATTAGCATTTTTTTTTCAAATTTTCATTGCATATACTATATGCGGATATCAGTATGTGCTAGAGAGACGATTCCACGCACCACAATATTAATAACAAGGCTAGTTACAATGTTTGTTCGCTGGTGCAACCGTCCCACGACAAGACATGGCCGTTCTTTGGAATTGGTTGTGCGGCTGATGGCGAGCCATTAGAAGAACAAACTGCTTATGGAAGTAGAACTATAGTAATTGGAAAATCCGCAGCTCTCACTACGTATACTCGCACTTTGTAGTTCCTGTTTCTTTGAGCTGTACCTTACACAATACGTTGTCGGATGCCTTGTTAATTTGCATTATACATCAACGAAGCTTGTATAAGTGATATGGGCTATCGTCCTCTTTCAGATATATAAATGGATTATTAGCGGTAACTACAGCTAATATCATGCGTAAACAGATTCATTGACCTCGGAAATTCATGCATTTTGACACCAGTAATGTCTCCATTGCTCGCACATTGCAAGGGCTGTAACGCGGATCTTGTGGTACTTGCACTCTTTCGCGACCCACCATGTTAGTATAGCAGTTCGCGTGTCATACATAGGCATGAGTTCAAGGTATACGCCCTGCACACGGGACTTCATGTTAACCCCTTAAAACATCCTTGGCTCTTTCCCTAACCTAAGTAAACATGATTGATCTATCTATTCTATATTTATGAACACTTCCGGGTGCAAGCCGTGGTGGCTTTGGCTCGGAGCACTCGGGCAAAAACCACGGTGGAGGAGGAGTTACGAGATATAATGCTGACCGAAAGGTTGTGTGATTGAATGCCGGCCACGGAGGCCGCATTTCTTATGGAAGCAAATCTGCTTGAGACTCATGCACTTAGATTTTAGGTCAGTGTTCAAAAGCCCCTGGTGGTCCAAATTTCTGGAGCCTGCCACCACGGCGTCCTTACTAATTATATCATGGTTCTGGGGACATTATACTCCAACAGTTATTATCAATATTATTACTCTCTCGTAACCAGTAACTTTTCTTTTCAAATGAACTGACCACCACTTATTTTTGATTTCCCAACAATCTGGGTATCGAGAGGGGTTGCAGCTTACGCATACTACGTTTCATTAGCTGATATGCGAATGGTAAGTTACTATGTGCTTTAGCACAGCAGTCGAGCACTGAGTAGTTGTACAGTCGTGATATAGAAAAAATACCGCAGCTTGCTTGAACCAGAGGCCTAACGCTAAAGTGACAGTGGAGCTGAAAGACATCTTTTGAAGCCCTGGCTGAAGCTGTTTAGCTAATTATTGTTATTGTTCTCTTTTTTTCGTTATAGTGAGTAAGCATTGGTAACAGACGCTGCATTAATTTCAACCAGCGCTTAAAGAGCGCTTGACGGTCGCGAAACCTGGTGTGCTAAACGAGACACGCAATGCTAAAGAGGAGACGCAAGACGTGGGAAAGAATAGTGTTTACTTTTCTCCGCATCAAGTGTGACAACAGTGCAGTGTACCTGAACCATTCAGTGAATACCACCGTGCATAGACTATCTCCATTCTAGCTCCCTGTAAAAAAAGACTATAACTTCTGGCTCATCATTATGGTAGTTTACTGTCACGTGGCAAGTTTTAAGTGATTTTTTTTGGGAACGTATCTACTAGCTGTACGTTTATTTTGCGTCCAGTGAGTTGTGTTACGCGATTAACATGTCACGTGGCAAACGCCACGTTATTTTTTTGGCGGAGCCCGAGACATGGCTAGTGTTACATCATTTTGGCGAGAACTTGACACGTGACTTTCATTACGTGATTTTAGGATGCGTGATCTATAATGACTTCCGTCACGTGCCTAGTGTTAGGCAATCTTGGTATGAAAACGTTTTACGTTTTGTTTGTATTTTTTTTCTTTTTCAATTCTTTCAATTCATTTCTCTTTCTTTCTTTTTCCTCTTTCTTTTTGTTTTTATCTATTTAATTTCTCTCCTTCTCTCTCAGTATGTTCAGTCTATCGCTTTCATAATTATTGCAACCTACGCCAACTCAGCGCACGTGTACTTGCAGTGAAGGAGGAGATCAAGAACAGAGGAAAGCCCACAGATGCCTTGCGCCTTGCGCATCCTTTTGCTCTCGTATAAACGACTAGATTACGTGGATTCATTTTTCTCTGTTTGCGTCACGCAATGATGCGAAAAGCTTAAACAGCTGAGTCGTTAAAGCAAAAGAATGAATGTCGAACGCACGAAATGAAATACGGAAAACGAGCTTTAGTAGAAACTTGTATGAAACTCAGTGTCCTCTGAAATTAAATTTAGTTCATCAGTACAATACAAAAATTTTAACGCATTGTCTTGGTGCCTTATTAAGTGCCTCGATGTAGCGCTAAATTGTCAGGCAACTCACTAAGGAACAGAAATATATTATGGCAGTAGGTGGACTAAAAGCTTACCAAGCTGATGATCGGCTCCTGCAGACGTATATTCCATCAGTTAAGTGACACCCTGAGACTATCAATTAATACTAACTCCCCGGTTTTTTTTTTGCTTCCCAATGACTTCGGAAGTTCTATCTGATGGCGAGCTTTCATACTCGGACATGGTAAAGTTAATTTCAAGAGAAAGTCAGAGTTCCTATGTATAAATATTTCTAATTGGTGCGAGAATGGTATAAAAAACCACCGCCCCAGCACTCTATACAAATAGGTAACCAACGAAACCTGAAACGTGTGGCTCCGGTGTTTACAAGTGGGTTCAACCCGATGTGAAACTGAAGCCTTTCGCAATTATTGGTTATATGATCGTGCTTCTTAGTGAGTTTAGACACACGTTTGGCTTGGGTTTACCACTGTGTTTATTTCACATGCCACACATTGTGCTTCGCTTTGTGGAGGTCATGGAGAAAAGTAGTGAGCGGTTGAATTCAATCCACAATGCGCTCATCATAGTAGTTACTCTCGAACCAGAAGCGGTCACAGACGTCACAGCGGAAGCCAAAGTGCCGCTGGAGAAACTCCCGCCGAAAGCGGGTGTTCCCCGCGAACGCGCTGCCGCAGTCATCACATTGACGCCTCAACAACGCGTTGTTCCAAGTGTTTGACAACACTAGCTGACACGGCGGCGTGGAAGCGAGAGTCGGATGGCCTCTAAGATACACGCCGCGCGCTGGCTATCTCGGAGGCCATAAAGAGTCTCTCAATGCCTCACAGATGACAGAAGATTATCTAGCGTTTGCTGTTTGCTTGATCAATGCCTCTGGAAAGCCATGATATGTTTTCCGCTAGATGGACATAGTTGTCCATTTTTAGAGCTGTTTGAAAGTTCCTGTGTGTTTTAGCGGCGATGGCTGTGCTACCCCGGCCTTTTTCGCCGTAGTTTGATGGCCTCCCAAATGCGCCTACAAATCACCGAATGGGCTCGTTTTCGTCGTGACACCTGTCGAACAAAATGCGTTAAGAAGACTCTCTCCACTACATGGCATTTATGTAGTGTTTTTTCCCAAATCAGCTGTAAGTAACAATGTGGCCTTGTGGTAGAACACCTGCTTGCCACGCGAACAGCCGGCTCTGATCCTTAACCGAAAATATTATTGTTTATTTTTTGCTTTATTTATCGATCTCTTGTTCACGGACGATTTTTCGCTCACAACCAACGGGACCAACGCTTATGGCGGAATTTTAGCGGCACGAGCTCTCTAGCACTATCGCGCTAAAATGCGCCCGTCACCGGGACTTGCATTCCGGTTCACGATTTAGCGCAGCTCGAAAAGCAGCTGGATCATCGTTACGCAGTTGCTGCCAGCACTCGGCCTCCTGGTCCTGCTTTTGTGCCCGGACTGGCGCAGCGAATCCGAGCTCTCTCGCGTTTCCACTGTCGGCGCTCTTCTAGAGTTGTCCGTGGCATACTCATGTGAAATGATTTAGAAGGGACTGATGCGTGCATGCTCGGCGCCACGACTGCGACGGGATGAACGACGTCACTCACAACGTAGCCAATGGCGCGCTTGCTTTGGTACGATGCTTCAAACGACGGAACTGAACACAGGCAACGGAGACCACTCGTGGCACCACTGCAAAAATTTTTGTTTCTCCTAGTCCTATACAGCTTTGGCTGTAAGAGTTGCCACCTGATAGTGTGCGCACATTTAGCCTAAAACATGTGTCTGCTATAACAACTTAATTATCTTATGTAAATTAAGAGTAGTAAACCTCAGCCAACTGATAGCTATGATTACCTCGCATCTAGCCAACATAGCAGTGTACGGCTGCGTACCTTGGAGCCTGATCTCCAACTACGTATCCCGTACAGCCTACTACAACGTGAATGTACCTGACGGTAGTTAAAGCGCGAGAACAGAACGATCACAAAGAGACAAGATGGAGACTTCTTGCATTTTTGTCATCGTCTTCTTGTTTCTTGTCTCTTTGTCAAGAAGGACAACCGCCACACTTCTGATTTACTATACCCTTCTGGACCGTCTGTAGCTTGGAGTGGCCTTCTGAAATGCCTGATCATTTATTATTTAAATGTCTGATACACCGTTATGTGAGGTCTGCGGGCGCAGCAAAACAATCATGCACCTCTTCTGTGGCTGTGCCCACTTCAACCGCGAAAGAGCGGCCTTTTCAGCTGCACTAAAGCAGCTGGACAACTGCACTCTCATGGAGAACAAATCACTAGGACCCTGACCTACCCTGTCTTCAGCACGAGTCGCTCTGAAAGCGTTGTGGCGGGTCCTTCAAAGAACCAGACTTTAGAAAAACTGTGACTGTTCTTATATATTGCTACTTTATAATACTTGAACGGTGCTGTAGTCGTGACTTTGTCTTGTTTCTTTCGTCACCTGCAGTAACAAACTCTTCTTCTCTTTCACTTTTTCACACCCTTTTCCCCACCTTACGTACAGAGTACAAAACTGGAAGCTTCCTCTAGTTGATCTCTCTCTCTCTCTCTCTTTCCTTTACGTTTTTTTTCGCTCTCTTTGAAGATGTTCGTAATCTGCAAGTAAATGTGGTAACTGAACTCAGTAAGATGTAGTCCCATATTGTGAACATCATGTTCTTCTGAGCAAGGTGGATGGACAAGGGTCCAAAACTCACTGTTCTCTATAAAAAAAGCAAGTGTCGATTTATCATAGAAGCCGTCAACTGGAAGCTGAGGGCCCCAGCGAGTCCTTACAGGTTATTCCCGCAGGGCCTCATTAAAGCTCTTTGTCTGTCTGTCCACCGATTTAGCAGCAAACACGAAAAACATTTGTCGACATATATCTCGAGGTGCTGCCCCAAAGAGGCTTATTTTAAACCTCCTTGTGCTGGTCCGTTTAGGACGTATTTTTGCTAGACTACGAACCATGGCAATAGTATTCAAAGCGATTTAAATGCCACGAGTGGGAAAGCAGGCACCGTATATTAATAGCGTATGAACAAAATCAGGACGGCAGGCCACTATTGTTCTCAAAGCTCATCAATCGTTTCCATAGTTATAGCGCGAGAACAAAACGACGACACAGAGACAAGAGGGACACGGAAGACACGAGGGCTCGTGTCTTTCGCGTCCCTCTTGTCTCTGTGTCGTCGTTTTGTTCTCGAGCTATAGCTATCGTCATGCCATACCAACTAGCCCAAGCTGCCACACTCATCAATCGTCTCAAGGCGTGGCTTGTACGAGAGAAGCCACAAGCACTGTGAAGGTGCTCACTTACACCATTGCGTCGGCTGCTTGTTTTACTTTGAATTGCAACAAAATGTGAGGCCCACGCAATTCTGTTCTTGCTGTTTCTGCAGGCGCAAGCCCTGACAACGCTTGGTGCGTTTTGGGGCGCATCGTCCCTGATAGCAGTCCCAGTGGTGTGACGTCTTTTACTGTGCTAATAGTCCATGACCCTCACCATCCTCCCTAAGGGGCGCGCTCTTGGGGATCTAATACGCATATAAAGGCAGCACACCACAGAAAACACTAAAACTACACAACACCACCACTCGCATGGTTGGGTATAACGCCTCGTATGTATTGACTGGACTGGGGCACGTCATGCGCACTTTCCCTTGCGTTCGCAGGACTTGTTGATGCGTCTGCGTATTGTGGTCCTCCGACTCTGGCACGGAGGAAGGCTGGGAAAGAATTTCGCTTGTGAAGGCTGCACGCACGGGCTGAGTGACAAACATTTCAAGCTCGTCTCCTGATTTCATGGCGCTCCAAACTATATCTTGGTTCCGCTTGTAACTGACCGATTTCAGAAATTCTTCAGATACAGCGCTTTTCAAAGGGCACGTAACAGATTCTATTGATTAACCACAATTTCCTGTGTGCTCTTATGAGAGGCCCATTAAACGTGTTCTACTCCTCATTATAAGGCATGTGCCTGTGACGCATGGATCACTGTTTCATAGCAACTACCGTCCACGGACTATTGGATAAATGAACTCTATGTTATCAGGTTCAACAAGCACATCCGTTGGGCACCTTAAGTTCATGAGCTATGTCAGGAACACAATTCTAATCCACCAATACCCTGTGAACCTCTTCTACATTAAGGGTAGAAGTCTGATAACGTTTGCTTCAGACAACGAGCTGCGCTTGTTAAATGATGGCAGCCCAACATTTTTACGTGGCCCTGGATACAGCAGTTGCCTTGACTTGGCTTTTGTTTCTCGAGGTCTCGTCAGATGTGCCGGATGGTTTGCGGACATAGAAAAACATGGGAGGGACCACATTTCCACATATGTCAAGATCAGAGGATTATCACCTTGCAAGGTACGCGAAACTATCCAAAGAGTGGACTGGACCAAGTTTGAATCTCTCATGGAAGAACGCTGTCAAGAGAACACCTCATTTGACTTAGAAGAGGTGATCAAGTCCACAGTGCAAGACACAGTGTGCACGCTCACATGCTCTTCGAGAGTAACCAATTTTGATGTGGAATTAGAATGACTTCGGGCTCTCCGACGGCGTGCGGCACGAAGGTACCGACGCACGAAAGCAATCGACGATTTACGAATCGCTAGACGTCTTCAGAAGAAAATACAACGCCGCATAGACAAGCTAGAGTCACAACACTGGGCAGCCTTCTGCGCTTCGTTAGATCCTCGCAAGCCTTTATCACACTTGTGGAGGACAATAAGAGGGCTCCGGACATCTCCCATTCAGCGGTCTCTATTCAAGACTCTAGCCCTCTCTCAACAGAGATCGGAGGTGGACGTGGCAGAAGAGTTCTGTGCCAACTTATCTGGTCAACTCACAGATCCCAACATCTCCACGCTCTCACGTGGTAGCACGACATCATACGATCACCACATGGACCAATTTTTTTCTATTCATGAGCTCAAAGCAGCACTGGCTTTGTGTAGACGGACATCAGCAGCCGGGCCTGATGGAATAACATACAGAGCACTGTGTCACCTTGGTGAGTGTGCGAGGAGTGCCCTCCTCGAGATATACAACGACTCGTGGCGAGCGGGCACCCTCCCAGCTAACTGGAATACCAGCTATTTGGTTCCATTACTGAAGCCTCGCAAGTCACCATTGGTGCTCACATCATACCGCCCGATTGCACTGGCTAGTTGCTTGGGCAAAGTGATGGAGAGGATGGTGATTGGACGGCTAGAATGGTTCCTGGAGCATCACAACATCTACCCGGACGCTATGACGGGATTTCGCCGTGGCCGGTCATGAATTGATAGCGTCATAGACCTGGTCAGCTACGTGCAACACGAAAAAGGCCGTAAGCGTCTCTGCGCTTCTTTATTTCTTGATGTTAAAGGGGCGTACGATAACGTCACACATGAAGCTGTCCTCACCGCTCTCAAGGAGGTAGGAGTGGGTGGTCGGATGTTTCAGTGGCTAGGCAGCTATCTCTCTGAGCGATCCTTTTTCGTGAGAACCGAGGATGGTGACACTTCGCTACATTACAGCCACCGTGGTGTTCCCCAGGGTGGCATACTTAGCCCTGTACTATTCAACCTGACGTTAATAGCTCTCAATGAGCATCTGCCAAGTACTGTCAGATTGTCAATGTACGCGGACGACATCTGCGTTTGGTCGTCTGCAGTAACACGTCTACAGCTGCGAGCGCCACTTCAGAGAGCTTCCACTCAAGTTGCTATTTACCTCCGTCAACGAGGTCTGGAAATTTCCTCTGAGAAATGTGCACTAGTGGCATTTACGCGCAAACCAATGCATAACTGCAGCGTTCTGATAAACAGCGAAAGAATACGTCACCTCCAATCATACAAGTTCCTAGGTGTTATAATTGACAGAGACCTCTCATGGAGCCCACATGTATCATACATGAAAAGCCGATTGACAGGCATCTGTCATTTGTTCAAGTTCTTCGCTGAAAAGAACTGGGGAATGTCCACAACTGCTACGTTGCGAATATACAGGATTCTTTTCCTAGGATTCCTTCGGTACAGCCTACCTGTGTTAACCAACGCAAGTAAAACAAGCATACGAATGCTTCAAAGTGTCCAGGCTCAAGCACTCCGGATATGTTTAGGCTTGCCCCAAAGTGCGTCAACAGCGGCAACTATCGCCATCACAAGGGACAACCTCATCAAGACCCACATTAATGTGGAAGTGCTGAGGACACATATACGACACCTTGCTCGAACCCCTCGACATCACCTAGCCTCTCTACCAGTGGTCTGACCATGCACATCTTACTGCAAAACAGTGACCGCACATGGTGAGTCGATTCCAACTTCGTTCTCTCCTGCCGCTAGACCTGTGACTCCGCCATGGTGCCTCGCTCAACCAATGATTACTATTAACATACCTGGCGTCCAGAAGAAGGCCAATTTGTCGTCACCGGCTCTTAAACAGCTCACACTACTTCTCTTGTATGAGAAATATCAAGACTCCACACATATCTACACTGACGAATTGGTTCAGCCGGACAGCTCTACAGGAGCAATAGTGATATCAAGGTTGGCCACAACAATTAAATTCAAGACATCCCACGCAACAACATCAACGGCAGCAGAATTGGCAGCACTTCGTGCCGCGTTGCAATTTGTAGTTGATCAACCTACACGCAAGTGGACTATTTTCTGCGACTCGAAGGCGGCACTTCAGTCTCTACTATCAGCCTTACGCCGTGGACCACACGAGCAGCCGGTACTAGAGATAGCAGAGGTTATACACCACCTGACTGAGAAAGGGCACCAAATTACACTTCAGTGGTTGCCCAGTCACTGTGGAATCATCGGCAATGAACGGGCCGATCAAGCTGCCCGCTCAGCCCACACAGAAGATCATAAACTGCGACTTCCACTTTCCAGGACAGATTCTGCCCGAAAGCTCCGCAGACTTGCTCGCCAGCAAACTACATCGCAATGGAATCAGCCACACTTCAAGCATGCCCGACTGTACTCGCTTGACCCTACGCTAAGTGTCCCGTCGAGGCTTCGCCGAGCAGACCAGACCCTGTAATGTAGGCTGTGGTTGGGCGTTCTTTTACCAACGCCTACGCTTTCCGCATTGGGATGGCCGACACCGCAGCCGGTGGTCACTGTGGCAAAGAGGAAACCATTCAACATATTCTTTGTGAGTGCCTAGCGTATAGTAAACAACGACTATGCCTTCGCAAGGAACTCAACAAATTAGATGATCAACCTCTGTCGGAGCAGGGAATTCTGCAGTATCGTCAGGATGCGACTTCATAGAAGAGGGCCCTGAAAGCGCTACTAAACTTTTTTCGATCGACTGGCTTTACTGAACGGTTGTAGCTAGGACGCCCTTCCTGTGTGTGTTTTCGTTTTTTTTTATGAGTGCGCGTGCATTTTTTTTTCTCTATCTAACCCCTCTTTCTTGCCCCTACTTCCCCGCCCCAAGCGCTGGGTAGCAAACCAGATGCCAATATCTGGTTAACCTCTCGGCCTTTCCTTTCTCTCTCTCTCTCTCTCTTTCTCTCCTACATTATCGCAGTGTCGAGAATCTACGGGGTGCCAGTTACTCAGTGGTAAACCAATTTTACTCTGTCGTCGCTAACCTGACATGTGTCACGCACTGTGCAGCCAGTTATGGAACGACTTCAAACGTTAGCACGTATGTGCACATGAAACTTACCTCAGACCATGCACTGACTTCCTCATAAGGCCCCTAGAAGGCACTTTGAAGGATGAGTAAAGCACGAGAAGAGCTCCGCTGCAGCACACGTCTCATGCACCACAATGTGCCTTGTGTCACTCTTACAAAACACCCTAAAGAGTCATCGTCAGATGGTGTCTACCAGATTGTACTTCTCAGAAGAAGTGGATGCGGAATGGTGTTTGACGTAAATAATGTTGTTAAATCTCTCTCTCTCTCTCCCGACAAGGACAGTTGTTGGTCCACCATCTGCGCATGATGAGGAATACATCGCGAGACATGTTGCGGTGGTGTGAACATATCATTTGCAACTAAATTAAGTATGGCCCGATGATAGGAATTTTAGTATACTATGCATCTATTGCAACTATATCAAGCCTAACTAAATGAGCTATTCACAGAAGCAATTTAATTCCACGTGTGCCTTGGTGGAATAGTCCTGGATTGAGTTTGCGACGCGAAGGTTGCAGGTTCGATCCCAGACGTGGTGGTCGCATTTTCATGGAAGCGAAATAGCAGAAGCCCATGTACTGTGCAATGTGATTGTATGTTAAAGAACATCAGATGATGGAAGTTTCCAGAGCTATCCACTACAGCGTCTCTCACAATCATCCCGCGGTTTTAAGACGTAAAATACCTGATATTATTATTATTAATTCATTCCCGAAAGGAATGGTTCTATGAATGAGGTTGGAACCGAGGGGGTGACGTTGAACAGAATGTCATCTAATGTTGCCGTTTGAGAGAACGCTTTTACTAAGTTTATTCATTTATTTAAATGTCTCATACACAGGTCATTTCTGGAGGAATTCGGCGTCAGGACTCCAAAAACATTTCACTACCGTTCACGAGAATAACTAACATCTATAGAACGTGACTTTGAAGTAAAGAGTTTTAGTTCAATGGCTATGTTTCAGGAAATGGTGGCCGCACCCAAAAAAAAGAAGTGCTAAAGAACTTTACGTCACAGTTGCTTATCTGATCAAAACGTTATTAATCGTTATACTCTAGAAAATTACGCATCACTTGTAAAATACAAAGCTAAGTTCCTCGTGAAGCCAAGGACAGCTAGCGAAAGGTCAGCGTGCTGCTTGTTTGAAAACCATGATCACGGGTATAGATGCAGCGTGTGAACTAATCTACTTTTTCACACTCTGTACACGCAAACTCACATCATTCCTTTAAGGAAGATTGGTCAGTTCAACCATAACAGTCGCTCTAATAAGAGGGAAGATAAATTACGAAAACATAACGTAACCAATTTGCATAATGCTTTTTTCTGAGTATATAGGCACGTAGAACAACTGCCCCATTTTCAATTGGTCTGACACTTGTGTTGGACGCACGGCACGCATAAACCAATTAGATGAACATGCTGCAGGTATAGCAGTTTCAATGTTGCAAAATTTTGCAATGTTGCAATGTTGCAAAGTGAGGCAGATGTTTCATTCTTCACGGTGTAGTTATACTTTTTCCTTCTTAATAATACACATGCCCGATTGAGGCCACCTTGCTAATATTTATCATTTTGATGCACCAACAACAGCAGCAAACACTCAGCTGGCTTTTTAAGCAGTCGACAAATGCTTCCGCCGTTCAGTACACCTTGAAAAAATTTTGGAAATACAACTTCTTTAACTTGCCAGAAAAAAAAACCTTATGGAATCGACTGTTTATTTCCTTTGGATACGGAGAAACCCACGTCAATTTCTTGTCATAACGAAAGCACGGTAGATATATCAAACAGATTGAGAGAAGGGGAAAGTAGAGAGGCTAACTAGGCACTGATATCCGGTATGCTACACAGCACTTGTGTGGGGAAGGGGGAGATTGGGAGCAGAGGTGAAGAGGAAAACAGAAGTTTTGAATGAATAGCCAATACAAAAGGAAATACATGAAGAAAAAGACGGAAGTACAAAGAAGATAGCCAGTGGAGAGAGAAGAAAAAGGCATAAGTACAGGTTGGGGTTAGCCAGTAGAAAAGAAAAAAGAGGAAGATAAAAAGCGAAGTACATGGAGGGTAGCTAGTATTGAAAGAGAGGGAGGAAGAGACAGACGAGAGTACATGTATGATAGCCAGTATAGAGATTGAGGAATGAAAAGAAGGAAGTGCAGGGAGGACACCCCGTAGAAATTCAGAATTAGAGTTCAGGGAAAGAAGCCGGTAGAAAAGAAAGAAGAAGGAAGCGAAAGATGAAAGTACGAGGAGTATATCCAGTAAAAAGAAAGAGGAAGATATAAAGGGAAGCATAGAGAGGATAGCAAGTAAAGAAAGAGATGGAGGACAAGAACAAGAGAGCAGGCAGGGAGGTTAACCAGGGACATGCCCGTGTTGCTACCCTACGCTGGAGGGATGGGAAGGGGGAGTATAAAGATGAGAGAGAGAGAGAGAAAAGAGAAGAGAAAGAGGCAAGAGAATTGTCAGTCAATGGGCTGACGCATATGCAGCGGTGGCTCTAAAGAAAAGGTGAAGGCGTTCACATATATCTGTAGTCCTCAAAAAGCGCAAAACGGCTTTGACTGCCTTTTGGGCCGACGAAGGATGATTACGGTGCTCCTGCAGCATTTGCACAGAGAGTGGCCGATCGTTCAATTGTCACAATGTGTCAGAAAGCTATTGTCTCTCAGAAGCAAATCGAGAGCAACGGCATAGCAGACGGTCGACGTATTCTTCGGTGCCGCAGACGTCGCATTCCGCACTGTCGGTCAATCCAATGAGGGTTGTATATGCTTTTGTGAAGGCAAGCCCTAACCAAAGCCGAAAAAGAAGCGAAGCTTACGTCGACTAAGCGCCCAAGGGGGTCGAAGTTCCAGTCGAGTATTTATTTGGTAGAGTATCGTATAGTCTTATGCTTGGGGAAAGAGATATACAGCATTAACACGGGAGAATGTAGAATACCTATGTGGACGCCTAATAAAACGTGCCATATTCCACACATTCTGTCTGCGACTCAACCACTTCCACGACTGCTCCTCCTTCAGAAACGCCCCTATCTCCGTTTGACACATGCTGCCGTGATTAATAATCGCACTACCCTCGCACGTCCGGCCGACAAGGATACCGCTTCACTTGGTCTCCAGGGGCAAGCCGTGAGCCTCGAGCTGCGATTAACTGCTGCACGAAGCACGTCGAGAGATAGAGGCAAGAAAAAATGAAGCGAAGGACGACGTCAATGGAGTGCACGTACGCCCGTGGCGGGCGACAAGAAGAGGAACCAGGACTCGGGGAGGGAGCGTAAGGACGGAAAAGGAAGTAGCGATAACAGTCACGTCTCGGCACGCCACTCAAGGAACCAAAAGCTCGGCGGCGTCTTCCGAGAGGATACGCTGGCATCACCGAGCACACTCCGTATCCACATGATTAAAGACTAGAGATACGGGACGTCGGGCCTCTCGTAAACGGGTGATGGGACGCCTATAAAGCGTGAAGAACTCATTGAGGCTTCCCGTCTATCCCCTATAGCTCAAAGGAAAGTAGGATCGGTTGCAGAGAACAACAGCAAGAACAACAACTACAAAAAAATCATCAAGTCATAGAATCTGCTGGCGAAAAGTCAACTTGTTCCTCTCTTTTTTCCTTTCATAAGCTGCTCTTTGGGTAAACTTTAATAGAATACCTGGGGATGATATTGCGAATTAGCGGGGACTTCGATATGTAATACTGATACTGATGAAGCAGTGGAAACAAGAGACAGCTCTGACCAGCAATGGTGGTTAACACGTACTGAGCATAATGGAAAAAAATATTGCAGTGGTTTAGCTTGGCTATGCCAGGATATACGTAGCGTTAGCAAAGACTCAGCTGATTATTCTTAGCGTTCCTGGTTGTCTAGATTGTGTAGGATTAGCTTGATTGTCACGCTTATTGCACTCACATTCAAACGGATTGTTTACGAAGTGCGTATGGAAGGTCTGAGCCACTCTGGCGCTTTCGCCGAGTTCCGCAGTATATTCAGTCGACCGGCCAGCCTTCACGTTATCGATGGCGTTCCGTTGTTGCTGCAGAAATGGTCGGGCCGTCGTTCAGCCTCCGGGTGACGCCGCTTTGCTAGACGTTCGTCCCTTTGCTCCAGTGTATACGCAGCACGTTTAGCCTTCCACACTGGTAAACACCAGTCAGGAGCGCAGCGGCTCCTGCGCAGTGTCAGACGGCGACTGCACAGCGAGGGCGTGCCGGCGCCAGTGCGTCAACCCACGGCTACGACGTCAATCCTCAGGAGTGCAAAGACCGGTGGCGGCGGAGTGCGCGAGAGGTGCCGGATACGGTGGCTCCGGTGCGCAAGTTGTGTGACATCACTGATCGTTGAGCATGCGTAGCACGGCTCTTCATGTGCCGCGCGGAACGGGATTGGCTATGCCAGATTAGCTAACGCTACAAAGCCTAACTGGTTCCTCTTTCTAGGAACTGGTATAACACTAAAATAAAAGGCGTCTTAATAGAGGTAGCTTAGCGTTTATTGGGCATTGTTTCACCACAAAGGCGAACGGATTAATAGTACCGCAAAAAATTGTGAACACAAGTGAAGAACGGCACGCAGCTCGAAACTTGACGCACGTACTTGAAGCAGAAAGTACGCACAAAATAAGCATACAAAAGATCAGCGTGGATGAACACCTGTCCCTGCTTAATTGATGAGAACTAACAGGCAATAATGCCATGGATGGTATACGGGCTGTTATTAGAAGTAACTGTAGTTTAAATGTCAAGAAAAAAAAGTCGATGTAAAGATAACTTCCTACCGGCAGGATCCGAACCTGCGAGCTTCGTACAACACTTCCGATGCTCTACCGCTGAGGTACGGTCCCATCCGAGCTTGTTCATATGACTACAAGTGCCCCCCCCCCCCCCCCAAAAAAAAAAGACGGCTGAATTTTCAGTCGACACTGCAGGAATCGAACACAGTACGTACCGGAGAGGATCACTCCCTCACTCACTCACTTCAAACGGTAGCACGGATAATTGGACTATTTGTTATTGGTTGATCTTATAACTGAATAAGGACGCACTCACAGACACGTACAATAAAAAAAGAAAATTACACAGACCAAGAGCGCTTACTCGCAACTAAAGTTTATTCGAAAAAAAGGTAGGTATATATGTATCACTTCTGTTACATTCTTATCTGAGCTGAGGCACGTGTTTTATAGCCACATTTTTGTTTCTTGTTGTTTCACCTGCCAATTCATGTGACAGAAGTGATATATATGTGCCTACTTTTCTTGCGAATAAAGTTTAGTTGTGTATCGGCGCACTTGGTCTGTGCAATTTTCTGTTCTAGTGTCCCTGTCTGTGTGCGAGCCCTTATTCAGTTAAAAGATGAACACTTCACACAGGCTCTTTTTTCGGAGCTGGGTCTCATACTTCTGCTGTGAAATGCCTAATCGCATTCTACATTTTCTTTCTCACGCTTTTGCCTTCGGTGCGCAAAGATATTTATATGGGCTGTATTTTTCACGAAAACGATGTGACTAAACAATCCTCAATATTTTTTGCCACTTAAATGTTGAATTCATGGCCTCTAAGTACATTTTCTAAAAATATGTGCTTAGATTCTAATTATTAGTCAAAAAATTAAGTTCGGAGCTACGCAACAGAACTGAACCACACTGGTATGGCCACCTTTGTGTCGCAATAAAGGGCTTTTTTTGTTATAATCTCCTGAAATAAGGAGAATATTGGCACGCTACAAAGTTTCAGGTGCACTAGACATTTCAAACAATAAAAAACACTTTTCTCTGAGTTGGGCAGATCAGTTTTCCGTTAACTGAACTAACATCCATTGCGCAGGTTCACGGCAGAGCTCGTTTGTATACGACAGGCGCTCACTTCCAATCAAAGGTTATTCTGCAGTTGAAACTGATCTACGCATAAAATTAAAGCCATAAAAAACGGAATTACAGTATAGCGACTGCGCGTGGGAGAGCGGGGATCGTTATATATGCAGTTACGCAAGTTCTCTCGCCGAGAAATTCAATGAACACCACTGAGGACGCTTACAACCGCGCTTCGCAATCATGGACTTTCCTGTGGCATCAGGTGCGCTATTATCAGATCGCTGTGCTGACAACAGCAGAGCCTCGAAGCTTCCATTCATAGCGAGCAAAAGTACTGAAATCAAGTTGCTGCCACAGCTTTATTTTACTTCGTTCACGTCTTCACTACCAGGCACTTGCTGTCTGGTTAAGCTCCCTGCCTTTCTTTATACCATCTCTCTCTCTTTCTCTCTCTGACCTGATTGTTGACGCACGGCTCGGTTCCTTCTACGTACGTATGTCCTTTCTAAAATAAACTTAGGACACGATGATTCATGACACTAGAAAGTTGGACAATCTTTTTTTTTCATACATTGTACGGCGCGTCATTTTGGTTGAAGATTTTACGTAATGCGCGTGGCGTACCTTTCACATACCCCATATCGTATATTTCGCAAGATGAACAAGGCAGCTGACAGCTGACGTTGCATTTTTCTGCCTGAAGGAAACGTGGTAGCTTACGCGTAAAATGACCGGGTCTTGTTAAAGGCAGTTTTTTATTTTTTTATGCGCTTGTTTTGAGACACAGGAATGTTCAAGTGACATCAAGTGATATCTTCAACGAGAGGATGGGTAAATAGGCCATGTATAATGCGAAGAACTGGAAAGATAAGGGACAAGTAAATCACTGCGCCTGTGGAAGCAGGTGCATTCAAGCAAATGTTATAGATAGCTTGCACATAACGTCGGGGTCGCAGCTTGATAACCTACTGGTTCACAAACGTGGCAGTTTGGACGGCGTAGAGGGAGCATATTTACATCGCACTTGACCTGCTTCAGTATAATAACGATGCAGCCAGTATTTTGTCGGCATCTGGCTGTCAATAACGAAAGAACTTGCAAGTGCGGTAACGATAGCAGTAACGCGTGACATCGCAAACCTTTTTTGTGCCCGGTGGTTTGCCAGTAGAGTGATTTCAGTGACGTCAGTGGAAGTCATCTCTAGGTCCACACACATTGTAATGGTACACACAAAGGGTTCTTATGAAAAAATGATGAAAAAACATATATATATATATATATATATATATATATATATATATATATATATATATATATAATTTCTCATTTTTTACAGGAGCTTTCCCTCATCTCTAACATTGAAAGGCTGCGTAAATGCAGAAATTTATTCTCTTTGTTGCCGTGGTTTGAGAAGTATTTCGTAGGTCTAGCGGCAGTGTTCATTAAAGTTCATAGCATTCCTAAGCTTGATGGCCATGTCATTTTCGGCTCGCAGCTCCTCGTTTGCACATAATACAAACACCATGTCACGTAGCGCGGCCTACACGAACAGGCCGTTCGGCTTTTCCCGGTGCTAACTACAGCCGTCCCCTAAAAGAGTCCTATACTGCTGACGTAGCAGCTGTCTTCTGGTGTTTCGACGAGTGCTTGGCGCAGCGCTTTCTGGGGAAACAGTTTGGCTCATTTACAGGACTGCGTTACGGATTGTTACTTTTGTATCTCTTCCAAATAGAGTAGAAAACCACAACCACTAAAACTTCCACCCTTGCCTCACCGCTTCTTCTTTTCGGGAAAGTTTTTTGTGTCGATTTCAAAAGAAAATGGGCCACAGAGGCGTTCGAACGAAAACAATCCGAAAAACTGTGCAGCGAAAAACAATGGTTCTTCATAAGGCCTGAACACAAAATATCATGTCTCTCTTTTTCGTTATTTTTTCTCCCAAGTAGACCAAAATGCGATTGGCCTGGTCATAGAAAGAGCCGTTACCCGGACGAAAGAAATGCAAGTCGTCTGAGACATCTCATTGACGTAGATAGCATTATGAAGAAATTCAACAAGGTACACAAAGTTGCAACAAGGCAGCTTAGCTTGAAATATTTCCATTGGGATGGGTTTTCTTAGTTAGAGACGCAGCAAAGAGCCTTGAAATGTCGCTAGACGATTTTTCTAAATGACTGACCAGAATTTGAAGGAATCCTCTGCAGCAACCCGTTCTAAGAGTCCTGCCGCAACGGCCATTCCCCGCCTTCGGAAATGAGATGCTCGCTGAAAGCTATGGCGCGAGAGACCAAGGAAACAACTATACATAGGCAAGAAGCTGCCAAAAAAGCAAACTCTATAGCTTACGCATAAATGCGCTCTGAAAGTTCAAGAAATGGTCCGACTCAGTCTATAGCTATATGAAAACTGTTCGAGATCGAAAGTTGAGAAACGCGGAGAAATATATGAGGAAAATGAAAAGCAAAGGTGGTGGCCCTGGAGGCCACCTAGAATCACAATGCAGAAAAAAAGGGTAAAAAACGCAGCCAATCTTTAAGTAAAAAGCAACAAAAATGAAACATGAAAAAAAATGAAAGGCTCCTTAACCTAAACTTCAAGCTGTGGAAAATTGTCCATGAGTAAACTGGCAGGATGGTTGACAAGTAGAAAACGTGAAATTTGCTCTGATAACCTGTTCAGCCGGACGAGAGAGTCCTTTTTGAGCAGCTGCCATAGTGCTTCAAGGACAGCACCTCGAAACGCTATATATGGACACGGTGTAATGATCTACAAATGCTCCAGGATTTCTCCAAAGTGCATTTGTAATATATCGACTCTAACTTTCGTTTTTGTTTGCCATCAAACGATGCAAATGTGCTGACTTGTATGTGACATTTAAGAATGTATGTCTTAACATGAAAGGTGGCCCTGAATTGGAGAAAAGTTGAAACTATCACTTATTCCCACTTGATAAAGGTACTTGCCATGTCGAAAGGGGCTATCGAAGTTCCTGATCCTTTTGCGGAAGAAGTCCTAGACTGTCACATTAGCTGGGGCTGCTCAAAGCATCCCCAACACCGTACGCACACAGAAATAACACCAATGTGCATGTACGTGCTCTTGTCCAGCTCTGACCTGGGCGACCAGCAAGTGCAGTTCACCCAGGTCTAAAGGGTGGCCAAGGACAGTGGGGTACTCAACTGAGACTCCTCCCATAAGAATCACCTATACTTCAATAATATTATCTATCTATCTATCTATCTATCTATCTATCTATCTATCTATCTATCTATCTATCTATCTATCTATCTATCTATCTATCTATCTATCTATCTATCTATCTATCTATCTATCTATCTATCTTCATCTTGATATCAAGCTCGTGGGGAGCAAGGCTTCCCTAAGCAGGCTTAAGCACAAGCGCGGTAAAAGTAATTTTTTTATCAGGCAGTTTTTTTACGCAGCACAGTACGCAGCACTTTACGCAGCACATCCTCTCTCACGGTCTCTTCTCCTATTAGCAGCCGCGATACACTCTACTATTATTCAACACAGTGGTTGACGAGCCACGGTTGCTCGTTTGTAGAAAATTGGAAGCGTTATTCGAAGGTCGCACGTTTGGTTACTGTAGGTGGCAAGCTGTATTAAACACGAAGCAATCATTAGCGAAGTTCGGTGATTTTGAGCGTATCTATCTTTCTGTTTATTTTTCTATTTAGTCGCTTACGTTTGGGAGCTCTCGTGGTCACTGCCTTAATTTGGCGTGAACTAAAATTAGCATAGGAGAGTAAGATGGTTTGACGAATATGACGCGCTGGTCAAGACATTATTAATGTGACAATCCCGTCGCGTACATTGTCAAACACTTCCCGCTAGACAGTGGCACATACCCATGGGCGGTTATGTGCCGCTGGTATGCGGGTATGTGAAACAGGTGATTGACACTTAGTATCTACCGAGGAACGACGAGAACACACATGGGCAATTTTAACGCGCAAGCAGTAAATAAAAACCTGACATCGGTAGCGTCGACCCGACGAATCAAACCCAAGCATTCTGCGTGACAAAGAAGCATTTTACCACAGGGTTACACCAGGTCTCAGAAATACTTTTCAGATACGCGCTAATCTTCGTGAAACGTCAGTACTGCTTGCAGTGTTGCCTACCCAATTTTATTGACATTACATATGTATTGGTGTGAAACAGTCACCAAGTCGGGTTAACGTAAATTATTATTAGTTGCCATGCACTGAAGTGGATTTATATAGCCGTTTCCAGCGCCAGCATCCTCGCGAGCATCAGCGCTTCATATCAGCTTTGGGTGTTGCTAACACGCACGTTCCAGTTGACATCGTTGCGCAAGTGCAAGCAACTGGTTGTATGAACATTTGCGACTCTTCAATATATGTCTGTGCGCGCCACATTCGCACATATATTTAGCGTCACTTCATGACGTGTCACTCAATAAAAAATGCAACATGATCACCTTCCCTCCGCATGCTTCGCATAACGTCGATTCCCAGGTACGTGGGATCTGCCGAACTTGTTTCGTTCACTTTTCTTTCTTCTCATTTATATTACAATTACTTCTAATAACAAACGCTATTATTTCCTTGGCGTAATTGATAGTTCTCGTATGTATTTTGTCTAACAATGAAAACACGCCCTTATATTTTAACTTCTTTCTTTGTTTAATTTAGAAGCCTGCAGGCTTCTAGCAACTTCGTAATAATGACCAAAGAGTCAAGCAGTCACTGCAAGCAGATCCCGCACCTCGTATGAATTGGTTACATGTAAAGAAGCCGGCGAATAATTGTATACGCCAAATTCCCTTGGCTTGAGGCAAGTGTTACGATCTGCCTCAAAGTATACAGTAGTTACCCTCCTATCGTGCGTGTACGAAGAACAACTGCTGCACTGTCGTCCACTGCTCACTACTGCACGGTATACCTGTTAGTTCAAGCACACGAATAAACAGAAAGGAAGAGAGGACGAGCACTTTCTTGCAACTAAACGATTTATTAGAAAGGGAAGAATATACACTCAGGCAATCACAAAACAACGCATGCGTGTGCAGGCAAAAAGTACACCCATGGCACCTCGAGAACACAGGGTAAAAGAAGGAAGATTATCACGGAACACAATCTAGAAAAGCTAACTATTGCTCACAAAACTTATTAGAAAAGCTAACTATGCTCACAAAAACTTATTCTAGGATTGAATTTGCTCTGCGAGCATGGAGCAGTTACTAACTTTCGCGACCTGCTAATGACGTTTTCTGACGACCATACGCCCAGACAAGAAGGTACTCCTGCGCAGATCACAGCACTTAGAATTCCTGGTGGCACCATTGCCCTTCCACCGTGAGCCGATATATTGGGAACTGTGGAGAGCGACGGCGATAACAAGAGTTGTGGTATTGCCGAAACTTGGCTCTCGGTGCTCTTGGCTCGGCCAATATGTCCCGCGTGGAGTATCGTTCGACTGAAACGTCGGATGGCTCAGCTTTTTTCTACGGATTTCAGCGACGAGTACCAACACTTGGCAAAGCAAACAGCGATCACAAACTTCAAAGACATTGATGACAAGGCATGGTATTATATTGCTCCGATCTCCATGCACTGCCGCCGAATGCAACACTGGATTGGCCAGCCCAGTTGACGTGAACTGCCAGCTATCCCCCGCGCAAAAGGAGTAGATACACATGTATAGTGACTTTTTTGCGTCCGCTTGAAAAATCAAGCAGAGACCAACCATCAAGCACCGCATTGTGGTTGCTGGTGTGGCTATGCAACTTTACAAACATTACCTATATACCCCGGTAACACAGCCGTCATGTCGGGTTATCGTCAATTGTAGTTAGGTGCCGTTCACTGAAGTTGATTCGTGTTGCAGTGTCCAGGACTACCACCCTCGCGAGCACCACCGGTCCATATCAGTTTATCAATTTTCGTGTTTATCATATTCATGTTGTTGTTGCCACCGTGATGCAACTGTAAAAAACTGCTTATATAACACTTCTTATGTTGTTATAAAAGGGAAAAGAAGAGAAAAATGAACCCCGTAACTCTCTGCATCTGGTGCGACACCTCAACAGTAGCTCACAAAGAATGGGGATAAGGAGGGATTAAAAGGATACGATTAAAAGGTAAATAGAGAGAGAGAGAGGCACAGGGACAGGGAGCGACGGAAGTAAAGAGACGATAGGAAAGATGAAACACGGTCGCAGGAGTCCGAGGACAGGGTACCACTGGCGAGAGCTCTTGTCGGCAACAGGAGATGGCATAGGGCTAATCCAGTCGGCCAGAGCAACGCTGTCGTCATTGTCGGGGACCGGCGCCAGGAGGTGGCGTAGGACCAACCCAGTCTGCCAGAGCTCCACTGTCGTCGGAGATCTCGAGGACACAACAGGTCGGCACGGAATCCAGTGATCGAGTGTATATAAAAGATATGCGGCTTTTTAACGTATGTTTGTGTGAGCATTTGTAGATATATTCAGCGCCCTTTCGTAATGTTTCGCTCAAAAATAGTTACAACGCAGTCACCATCCATCTGCACGCTTCGCATACCATCGAGTCCCAAGGTATGGGCAATCTGCCGAATTTTTGTTTTACGTAGTAATCACAAAATACTATAAATATTTGAAGCAGTGCAGTTCCGACAAATGTAGTGGCTTCTCTTGCGCTACAGATGAACAGTGCAAAGTATTTATTACGTGCCAGTGAAGCATTCTTCTGAAAGATCAAAAGAATGTGAGCTTTCTTGTCTATATCAACCCGTTCCTCCTGCTCCCCCGCACGTGGGGAACGAAGTTTAAGCTGAAATTAGTTTTCATAGTCGACTTTTGACTATCATACTGTGCTATCCAACGCAAAATTGATAGTGTTATCGACAGTTTTTATCTATCATCGATAGTTCGATAGCTACTCAAACATTCATAGTATCAATACTGATATCGATAGTTCTGCATTCCTAATCTGTGTACACGGTTCTCGCGACAAAAGTGTTGATATTTTCACTTTATTTTTATCATTGAGCACCGCGTAGACTTTTTCTTATCCGAAAGTGATGCTTCAGTTTTGGCTAGGCGACACGCACTGATGGAAAGAATAGTATTTGTGCATTGATGTATGCATCGTTTCGATAGGAATGGCGTCTGCCGCTCACTCCAGATAGCTGTAGCCCCACGCCTCCATCGAATTCCGAGGCACTGTGCTAGAATTGGCCGTCACTGTAATTCTCTCCGCGCAACCATGGCAATCTAGAGGGACGGGGTTCCCGCCAACAGCGGCACCCCAGAAGAGAGATGAGAGTGCAAATGTAGGGACAACAGCGAGGCGGACAAAGAGCGATGAAAGCAAAGGCGTCAAAAGGTCCGTCGCGGAATGTGGGCCGCGTTAGCAGCCTTATACATATACGCGGCCACGGCAAGAAGAGCACGATCCTATTCCCTGTTGAACAATTTGTGCATGACCTCGAAGATAGGCCAATCGGCCCATGCCAACTCATTCGCCGTCATCGTCTCGCAGTTTTATTGTTACGCTTTATGGTCTCACCTGCATTGTGCTTTCTATAGATTTTGGTTTCCGCTGTGGTCATGCAGCTCACTTTCATGGCAGTTGTGTACTTCCTACGAAGCAATTAGTGCATTGTACTGCATATGTTCGTGTGGTGTTGCACTCTAACTACGTTCTTATACCTGTCCGCAATACCATCGGTTCGAGAAAAGAATATCCTAAGTTACATTATACTGTAAGTAAAGGTGTTGAATAGTGAAAGCGGGAAGATTCAGGATTATATATTGCGCGTAGGGATATAAGAATATGAAGCTTTGAAGTGCGAAATGAATTCCAATAATGAAGGTCTTGTGAGAATCAAGTACTTTTCGAATACTTTCAAATGCGAGCGGTGATACAACTACGGAGCTTAGCAAAGAAAATTTGTTTTCCAAAATGCACTTCTGAGAAATGGTGTTTTACTGCAAATTATTTGCTGAAAGTTTAGTAACTGCACAAAGCTAGTGCGCTAAGTACCTTATGAGCAGCTATTTAGTGTTATACCAAAGGATAGATAGCTGGTTTGTTTGAATGGGGAGCAGCGACACTGCTTCAGCATGTCATCTTTCTTTTCGAATAAGAAGAACAGCAACTGAATAAGCATCTCAATGCCAAAGTGGTCATCTAAAGTTAAATTCTCTAAGACTGCTTTCTCAGTTGGGCAAAGCAATGACGAAAATCGGCAACACTTTCATTTCCGGTGCCTCACTTTGCGAGAACAATGCATACATTCTGGCTTTTGTCATCCTAACTATGTCTTTTTATTTTCAACTCCTCCCCATCAGTCTCGGGGATTTTGTTCAGTATAATTTCGATGCTCTATCAAAGATACATGCTGGGTCTTATATACATTGTGATTTCATGCTCGAAACAATACAGTTGAATACCAGCATAGAATTGGCAAAAGTGAGCTAGAGGTATGCAATGCGGTAACTATATACTACTGATTTGACCATTTGCACATGAAGTGGTGCAAAATTTGCTGCCATCATAATATTTTACAGCCAATTTGTTAGCTTGTGGTTTTCGAGTATTGCACTCAATAAAGGTGTCTTGTGAACATAATCGAACACCGAAATAATTGAACCAAATATTCGCTCAGCTCTAGTGTTGTTGGCTAGGTTGTGTAAATGTGTTGTGGTTCATGACAGGGAACTTTTGCAACTTCGGCTGTGTAACAGCGTAAAGACTATCGCAGGTAAGTGCGCTAAACGCTGACAAGTTAATACGAATACTTCATGATTACAGAGGTGTGAGATATATATGAACAAGGAGGAGGAGAATAAAAATGGTAGGTCAGAGATGTTAGCCAGTTCTCAGACCAGCTGGCCACCCTGTGCTGGAGAAGAGAGTGAGAGGATTGAGCAATGACTAAAAAAAAGGTTGGTAAAACAAGGAGAAGAATAAAAAACACAAAAAACAATACATTAGACGACACTGCCTAAAACCTGTCTTTGAGTCTTGTTCGTGAAAAACGCTACTACGCTTTCAAATCTTTTCCTGCTGAGGACGTTGTCGGCCAGTGTTCTAAGACCATTTCCTTCCACAATGCGCAATGGTCAAGTCTGCCTACCACTCTTGACAGTTCTTGTCTTGCTGCATTAAAGCAAGGACTCTCAAACAGAAGACGGCTGATTGGCAGTTATCCCATGATGGACTACTGGCTAATTCGATTTGAAAAAAGTAAGCCTTCGTGAAGGCCACCCCGAAGCATAGACGGCGCTGGTGCGTCTCCTCAGTTCTAGTTAATCTCGGTGAAAAATGGAGCTGTATGTTAGGGTCCAACTTGTGAATACATGCGTTGGTAAATTCCATCGAGTTCAACTGTGTGAGTGGCAATGCACGTGTACGCGATCGAAGCCTTGCAGCGGCGCCCCTTCTTGATAGCGGTATAGCTTCGCAATAGAGAGTATCATGAGCAGATCGTGCGGATTCTTATGCGCTGTTATTTTCCTAGATACCGCAATGGCCTGGTATCCACTGATAGAGTATACCTTGTGCTGCTTCTCTACAGCTCAACAATAAAGCATTGTTACGTCAGCGACTTACTGTTTGTTTGGTCCACAGTGATATGGTAACCTAGTGTACTTGATGGCTGTTTTGTAATTGGTGAAGATTGACCATGCCTTTGGCGGTTTTTCAACTACGAACTCTAGAGTAGCACGCATTGCGGTGAATTCTGCAGCCACCGATGACGTCGAATGCGATGTTTTGAATCTTATAGTGACAGCTATCTAATGCAAGAGTCATCTGCTATAGTGCAGGACTTAAAGTGCAACTTGAACATAAGAAAAAAGCGCCGCGAGCAATGATGCGAATGCGGGTGCTTTATACTAAGCTACCACGTGACAACAAGCTCTGTTGAAGTGATTGAGGTGGAAAACTACAGAAAAAAGGTGCTTGCACGCTTCATTCACATATACTGGCACCATTCAACGACGTTACAAAAAACTGCTCGCTTGTTCAAACAGCCCTAAGCCGTGAGGATAGTTTTCTCAACTTACGCGGAAACCGTTTTCCGGAAGAAGTACACTTAAAATACCAAATAACAAAACTATGTCATTCCAAGACAACTTTCTTATACTTCCATATAGGGTAAATCAAGCCGAAAGAGAAATTGGAGAAAAGATCACTGATGTAGGACAGATTTTATAGACCAACTGACTCCCGACGCCTACGTTCCTGATTTTCGCCCACGATGCTTAACCATTGAAGGCGGTAATGTTGGTAATTCATCACAAAGCAAGCACAGCGCCTTCTTTAGGTCATTGTTTCTTGTATGTCTGCTTTCGCACTGTGCTTGTATTACCTATAATATCCAAAACCCACTTGATCCCTTCTTTCCTGATCGCGTTTCTATAGTAACTGAAGATTACCATATTTTCACGCGACGATGATGACGTTTAAGCAGCTGCCGGCGTGTTGAGTACGAAACTCTTTATTCGGACGAACTCGCGCGGTGTACATGAAAAGTTGGTGCACAAATTCACTGTAAACTGACAGCAGCGAGAACAGTTATCGTCTGCAGTGTTATTTGATCTGTGGTAAAGTGCGTTGCCGTTTGTACATGTGGCATCGAACATCGGAGTCTGATAGCTGGTGGCTGCATTAATTCCAAATAAACTCGTGTTCGCATTTGTGCGCTCAAGCCTATCGGAAGATGCTGATATAATCTGGAAAGCTCTCATACGTTGGGGCAAGGTTTGCGCTAGATGGTGGTTATACGTGTAACGAACTGGTTGCATAAAAATACCAGGCGTGCGTAGTGATATCATGCCTTATTATGATTGTACGTAAAATTACTATGTACAGTGTTTGTTTATTGAAAATTATTTGTGATTTTGCTGGTACTACTTAATTTACCAAAAAAACAACAAAAAATCATTTATTCAATCTGGTTCCTATGTTAGGCACATTAATAATGAGAAGTGGCGTTATATATGCCTACATAAGACCGATAATTGCGTCCTATTTGAGCTTATTTACAGTACAATCCTAGAGCATGGAAGGTTCCCAACTAAACTAATTGAGTTAACAAAATGCTCGCAATGAAACATTTTTTTCGTGTGTATTTGTGCACACAGTACCATATGATGTAAACACTCTAACATTACGGAAAGTGATTTGGAAATGCACCAAGTCTGCTGGCAGGACCAAAAGCAGCCCACCATGATCGCTTTTTGTACTGAGTTAGTCTCTCTCCGGAATGTGAACATTCAACACGACGCTGCTTTCTTTATGAAGCTACGAGTAGTGCCTGCTAAACAACGGTGTATCTCTGTTCTCTGGAGAAGAAAATATGAGACGACTAAACATTCCTAGCCCAAGCTCTCCGCATTCCCTCGCGCTCGAACCACAAACGCAAACTTTCACATGTAAATTGGCCGACTGCTCACCACTTATTATATCCTTGAGGTTTGCCTATTGCGATGTAGTTTTGTTATTCAGTTTGTCATTCTCCGAGCTTGAGCATCAGTATACGTGACGTCAGGGAAATACACGCAGCAATGTTTGAGCGAAGAAAGCAGGAAAAATAAAAGGCACCCGCAAAAACCATCCCCTTGGGGAAACCGGGAGAATGGCGCCAACTCTTAAACACTGCATGATAGAGATGACGAAATCGACAATTTTGACGGGGATAATTGTCATGATTATGACTTCAGGGTCTTCGCGAGATTGAACAAACTTGTTTTCTTGTGTGTAAAGTGACAAAGTAAAATTATGTTTCAAAACTTAGAAACGTGACTTGAATTTCTTCGAAACTACGTAATTCAGTCTTTCCCTACATCATTTGATCTGGTAAAAATGTTTGGCGTGAGCGTATAGTTCTCTTAAATGATCATTCAAAGATGAATTTATCAAATGCAGAAACTCGCAGAAACTTGTCCTGCTATAGTGCTTAAACGTTCCAGTTTCAAGGACAACAATTCATTCATTGATATGTGGCGTTTAACGTCCCAAAACCACCATATGATTATGAGAGACCCGTAGTGGAGGGCTCCGGAAATTTCGACCACCTTCGGTTTATTACGGGCACCCAAATCTGAGCACACAGCCCTACAACACTTCCGCCTCCGTCGGAAATGCAGCCGCTGCAGCCGGGATTCAATCCTGCGACCTGCGGGTCAGCAGCCGAATACTTTAGCCACTAGACCACCGTGGTGGGGTAGTTTCAAGGACAACAAAAAAGGGAGCTGTAATCCGACTGCACAAAGTGGAATCCTTCTAAAACATGAAGAGCGCAGGGGTCGTCTTGCCAGTGGCTCGAAATTTACAAGCTCTAATACGACTGCCTGACGAAAAACAAGAGTGAACCGCTATCCTATTCGAACGTGACAAGCATTTGTGGGCTGTCTCTTTTTCTCTCCTTGCGGAATATAAGTCCCGTCTAGATGACACTGTGACGTTTCTTCCAGAGTGCATCGTAGGAGTAGAATAGACTTCAAAAACCAGCCCTTGAATAGATGAAGTTGAATGACTGCTCCACATCGACACGTTCCGACGAAGCTCGCCCGCTACTGCTACGTTGTGGTGCACGTTTCGCATCACTTAACAGTGTATGCTTAACCGGATGAGTAGGAATATAATGCTAGATTTGTGCTAAGAATTCTGAAAATACGAGAAATAAATTGTTCTCAGGCATGAAGTCAAATACCCGACACAAGTACAAAGCATAGCAAGCGCAATTAGTGCAAAATTGTGATTGATTCCTTTGATATAGGAGTCGGTATAACACTGGAAAGTGAGACATGTCTTCAGAGAAGTAGTTTATTGTTTATTGCACACTGATGTATAATATATATTGGTGTAATATATATTGGCTACAACGCTCTTGGACCTTTACGCACTCACGTTCAAGCATGGTGACACTTCTCAATCATGACAAACAACGACTCGGGACTGTAATACATTTTCCCGGGATACTGCTTTGAACGCACCGGAGCATCGCGCAAATCACACAACAACTACAGGCGTTACAAATCATGAAAGTGAAACCGAGGGGGTTTAGGCTAAATCATTTTGTAAACAGCCTGCCAACTGCAGCAATGGATGCATCATTTACGGGTTGATGATAATCCTGCCAATGCGCTTGGCATGCGGCGTCGTGTTGACGAGCAACGCCCAGCTGGTAGGTCGCATTGGTGAAGGTGCGTTCTTTTGCACCCTTACTTCGGAGTGTGTAGGGCAGCCAGCCGAGTCACGATGCGCTCAACTTCGCAAATGCGAGAGTCAATGTTCTCAGCTTGAGCACGAACACGCGAAGGACTACCGCTCCCCTCTGTCGTGTCCATCGCTGCGCCAAGCTCACTTGCGCGACAACGCCCGTCGGTGCCGTTGACTTTCGGTGGCGCTTAATGCAGCAGTTTTTGTAGCAAAATGTAGAGTTGGGCTAGTTGGCTGGTATTCATAGTGTAACAGCGCGGAGTTCCCGTAGCCTGGGCTAGTCGGTTCTTCAGACTCGTACCACTAGACGGCGGTGAAAAACCGTTGCTGCATATGAAAGCTCCACACGCTAGCACAACACGCAAGACAAAGCACTTAACTGTGTCGTCACCCAGTAAAAGCGCTCGGGGGGTTCAAGGTTAGCTTCAGAAACATGAATGGAGCTAATCGCGGAGGCCACGCTCGGCCATGCTGAGTAAAGGGACTTTCATGCTGAGTAGTTCAAACATCACCTAGCTGGCGTTGGTAGGGCGTCCTGATGCAAGCGTCTCTTGGGATGCTGGCTTCCAGGCACCGTAACGTTGTGTTGAGGTACCTGAGCCTTCTCTGAGGGTAGTCCTTAATGTCATATCCCACTTCTCTGTTCGTGCGCAGCGGTATTATCCCGAGAAACCAAGAGTGCATGCAAAGAGACAAATGTAACATACATAGGGCGTGTCCTAATACTCTTCGTGTACGTGCTGGTGGTGCAGTCTTTTAAGCGACCGGTATCTATCACCAGATATATAGGCCGAGGAGTCTTGAGCTAGACTCTCGAATTTCCGGAATTTGCAAAGCCTTTTCCTTTTGCTTATTTCATTACATTCCGTTCATGTAAGTTTTAAAAACGTTATATTGTCGCGTAGGAATTTGCACAGAGCTTTTGTCGCCTTCTGTCGCAATGTCTTCTCTCGGGCACTTGACAGAATAGTGTAGAGACATTTGGCTGTAGTCGATGCGCGCAAGAACGGACGCCAGTGACTGTCTCTGGATGTGATACAACGGACTGCAGTCACACACGATGTGGTGTAGCACCTCTTCGCAATGACAGGCATCGAATAGAGCGTTGTCGGCCATTTCTATGACAAAGGAATAAGATTTCGTAATTGTCACTTCTAAGTACATCAGGGAAGTACTGATGAACGCCAGCGTAAAGCAAATCCATGTTGAAAAGTGCCTGTACCTGTCATATCAAATAAACGACGCACTCTCATTTTTAGAACTTGACTTAGCAGTCGTGGCTGTGTTAGACGAGAAGAGCCACGTGTTTTGTGGCAGGTTCTGCCTCCTCTGGGAGCTGGGGTGGAAAACAAATAGTTGTGAAGGTGTCAAGTTTCAACCACGTTCCTCCGATGAAGTTGCAATTCCCAATGCTTACGTCCTACCAGTCCAAAACGTGTTTTTCCCTCAACCTTCTGGCTCTCTCTGTTCATCCAACGTGGCCTGTTCTTTTTTATTTGGCTCGAGCCAAGCGAGCAAGTGCAGGGCAGTATGTTCAATAGCGTAAAACCATCCTTCCAGCAGTGCGTGTGGTTGCACGCTTTTGACTCTGCATCGTAGTTCACTCGGCGTCAATAAGGAACTTTATCACACCAGTTAAACAACCGATAACTTGGCACACTAACCTTAGGCCCATTCACGTTGACACTTTATTGACGATATTGAGCTTTAGGCTAAACGTGTAGTTCTGGTACTTTCTCGGGATGTTACCACAAGCTTTGATGCTACCAAAATATGCTGCCATAACGAGAAGGTTTGCTTTCTGAATAGAGCTTCCCAGGTGCGCGCATGAAGAAGATGGGTATAAGGGAGTGACTGCGCCTCTTTAACGTATGGCTCCGCTCTTAGGGGGGATTCATACTTTTTCTCAGTCGGTTCTTTTATATGCCTTAGGTTAAAAAGCATGGTTATGACCTAGTAGAAGTTTGTGAATAATGGCGGCTGAGAACCACTGACACAGCATTCTGACTGCTTACTTGGTATCTTTACTCACGAAAAGACAGGAACCTAGCGTAGGGCAACTTCGGTAGCTCACAATTGTTTCAATTTCATCCTATTGCTATATAGCAAATGTATGGATCAGTCTTCGGCCATCGCTGTAATGTTACATATGAAATCTAAATAACCCCGCCGCGCATCGCATGAAAGAACGCTGGTCAGCGGGGGGGGGGGGGGGGGGGTAGTTGTGTTGCTTGAGTGACCATGCCCTTCGATCTTAAGGGCGTGGTCGCAATAGCTGACGTTTGTGCTGCCTTCTGCCTTGGCAGACATCAGCAACCAGCTCGTATACTCTTCGACAGGTTGTGCTCTCGTAGCTTCGCGATAAAAAGAAAGAGTGCGCGAAAAGAGCTTCTCTCCATCTAAGTCACGTATTCGCGTACACCAGCGTTTTGTAGAATTAAGCAAAATTGAATGCAGAAGACTTAGTTGCTAGCCTTAATTTTATAGCGTTACAATTCGTTTCTACCGCATTCAGTGCTTCGTACTAGCGGCGAAACAGACGTTTTTCATTTTGTTTAAATCGATTCTCGAGTATGTTGCCTTCGGTGCTCGACAAACCAGCGGGAGATGGGTGCGGGGGGGGGGGGGGGTTGTTCAAAAAAAGCATTGCTCCTCCTTTCCATTATAATGAACCCTGAACACCTAAGTAGATGCCACATTCTTAAGTGGAATACGCACCACATCATTTTGTCCCAAACAGACAAGCAATGTGGACGTTAAAACAAGCAAAAGTAGTTCAACGAACAACTAACGGTTATCTTTAAAGTCTGTTGACAGTATTTGTTTAGACAGTGCAGCAAATAAAAGCAATTCATGCCGCCGTAAAATTAAGAAGGAATGATTGTGAATGAGTTAGTAATAATAAAGAAGGTCCCTTCCCAGTTTGACATAGTGTGTCGTAAAACGCACTTCAACTGTGAGAAAAAAAAGTGAGCAGAAGTATAAAAAAAGTAATGAATTGATTATTCAGCAAGAGCAGTTATGTAACGCTCAAACTTTTCTGTAAGTTTATGTTTTCTGTAAGTTTAAAATTATAGTACCCCTACATAAATGATTTCAAGCTGTAAAATTGACTTGGCAAGGTAAATGAACATATTCAACTATTTGGTATTATGTGGTGAAGGGGTATTCTTGAACAGAAGAGAACAGGCGTTTAAAGTCGCCACACGAAAAAGGATCACTGTACCAATCTAAAATTTCGTATGCTGCATCAAGAAGACGTAATGCACGCAAAAACTGTGCTGTCTAAAGTGCAACCTTTAAGAACGCGGATCTTGTGAATGGATCGCGAGATGACGAACCTGTTTTGGCTGGTACTGGTGGTGTTACTACAGCGCAAATAGCAATCAACCTGGATCACCGAGAAATTAATCCACGCGAGTTCATTGACACAATCGTTGTGCGCTTGCTTCGGCAATAATGGTCGGCACGATGATAGAGCAGGGACAAATGAGAGATGCATTCTTCAACACCGTTTTTCTCCCACCGTAAGAATGTGTACAGGCCCAACTAAAACCGAGGCCTCGTGTTTTCGAAGTTCATTTTTCTTGAAAATTAGGGCATCCTTTTTCATTTTTTTGTGTACCTTCTGGGAGAGAATTCAGCATTTCTTGGAGTTCATTTTTCGCAAATCACCGATTCTCCGAAATGCGCTCTTTCATTTTGTCTTATAAGTAGATGCAATGTGCACTTATTCATTTTATTTGCAATAAGAACGCGTTGCATTGATACTGATAATTGTGTTTCTCCCTCATTCGATTTTTCTCACTTCCAGTTAAGTTACTCTGTTGATAATCTGTTGACGTGCACTGCTGTAAATTACCCAAATTGTACCTTTGGAAGTACTATGGATGTCAGGAGCTAGTCAAGCTGCCTCTCATCTTTTTCTCCCAGTTTCCTTCAACTTCTTGATAGAAAATAAGCCATTCCTAATAATAATAATAATAATAATAATAATAATAATAATAATAATAATAATAATAATAATAATAATAATAATAATAATAATAATAATAATAATAATAATAATAATAATAATAATAATAATAATAATAATAATAATAATAATCTTTATTGTCATCTTGAGTTGTACAAAAAAAATAACAGGCCTGTCAAAACCAGACGGTGGCTTGGAGGACTTGGCCCGGCACATCGGCAAACGAGAGATGACATACATATCGAAAAGCTTTTCATTTAAACAATCAGAGAAAGAATACATGTAACTCATTTACACTGCATTTAAAAAAAATAACAATCTAAAATCAAATTAGCGGAAGCAATACTACCTAAACAGCAGAAATGTGAAGATAAGTATTGAAAAACTTTAAACAGATTTTACCCATAATGCGATAACTGATGCAGCATTAAAGATACCTTAGGCTCTTTCGCGGACTGCTTTAGTCATTGCCGAAAAAACACTGTCGGGGATGTCATTAGAAACAGTAGTGACATAGACCTTTCTAGTAGCTTTGCCATATCGTGTTTTGACGAATGGTACAGAAAAGCGGGAAGTTTTTCTAAATATAAGAGGGGCAATGCATTCGTTTTTGAACTGAGAGCCTCAGAAATGCTCTAATACAACAGTTTGGTTAAAGGACGCTTTGAAAGACGGCAGGCGAAGTAGAGAAAATAAATTTACATTGTATGTTGAGGAACGATTGTACACAATAGATTTCAACATACTTTTTAAAATATTGCCAACCCGACGCTGCCATCGCGAAAAACAGAAAGCAATTAAAGTGATGCCATATCGTAGGATACTATACGCAAGAGCAAGCATGATGGTCACTTTAATATTGGTGCGTACAATCGATCTAGTGTTGAAGAGTAACCACGAGATTTTTTGTAGTCTGTCACAAATGTAAGCCAAATGATCATTCCAGGACAGGGCGCTATCGAAAAACACACCAAGATATTTTATGGAATTAACATATTCAATGAGAGTACTCTTACAGGAGGCGCAATCAAGGGCACGAAGAAGTAGGGGTGCATTCGTAACCATTGCTTTCAATGGATATTTAAAGAAAATTGATTCCGTTTTTTTTCTAATTAATCACCAGGCAAATATCCGTAAGCCATGACGCAGCCTCACAAACACTGTCTTGTAGTAGTGACAACGCTTTATTGTAGCATACATGTTTAGTTAACAGAACAGTGTCGTCTGCATACTGAAATACAAGTCATTTTGGAACGGCGGCAGTAAAATCATTTATGAATAAATTAAATAACAGAGGAGATAAAAAGGATCCCTGTGGTACACTAGCTTTCAAGGGAAGCCTGTTACTGGAAGGTATCTGATTGTGTAACCGCACTACCTGGGAACAATCAGAAAGATAATTTTTAAGAAAGTTGTATAACGGACCCCTAAAGCCAAGAAAAAATATTTTTTCAAGCAATATAGAGTGCTTGACGGTGTCAAATGCTTTAGAGATATCAAGAAATAAAGCACAGGCAAAGAGGTTATGTTCCAAAGCATCATTAAGTTCATCGGAAAATTCTTCAAGTAGATCAATTGTGCCACGACCTGCGACAAAACCGAACTGACGGCTTGAAATGAGCGAAAATTTATCTACAAAGCAAGTCATGCATTGCAATAAGAATTTCTCAATTATTTGGGATGAGATAGGTAAAACTGAAATGGGTCGGTAACTGTCAACTCTATCTTTTTTCCACCTTTAAATAGTGGCTTTACAATTGCTGTTTTTAAGTCTCATGGGAGAGAAGCCGTCACCAGGAATCCATTAAGCATGAGAAGCAGAATTTCTGATAATGCCTCCAGATTCCGCTGCAGCAAAGATACAGAGATATCGTCAATACCTGCTGGTTTCTGCCTTTTGAAGCCGGAAACTATTCTACCGAGGTCGTCTAACATAATAATAATAATAATAATAATAATAATAATAATAATAATAATAATAATAATAATAATAATAATAATAATAATAATAATAATAATAATAATAATAATAATAATAATAATAATAATAATAATAATAATAATAATAATAATAATAATAATAATAATAATAATAATAATTTCATTTTTATTATTATTCTAATAAATACTCTAATATCCTAAATGCAATGACAGCTGAACACGAACAAATGCCAGCAGAATAGGTGCAGTTTAGATTTATAGGAGCTTTGTACGCACAGCGACACAAAAGCTTGTTGTTATAGACGCAAGCAAGCATAAATTGCAAGGTTACTACCAATGATGGAGGTTCACTCCTTTGAAATCATTATTCTCCACTTTGCAAATAACCATTTACCGCTGAAAACGTCATTTTAAATTCGTAGTTTCTTGAATAAATGCGAACGTTCAAACTTTTCATCGGTGAGTGTTTCAATTTGTTTTTCGGATAAATCCGAAAACATGAATTGTTACCTGTAACCCACGAAGCTTCACACCAAGTACCTATGCTCCTGTAGCTTTCGCCATATTGCTTTTGTTCTTGTTGTTAAGTGCCATCTAATTGCCGGCAAGTTCTGCTGACCCCATTAGTATAGGAACGCATGTGGGCAGCGAATAATACCAATTCATCGAGTTTGTCTACACTTTTTTGCGTGTCCTACTGGAAGCCATTTGATTGAGTGTAGTGCATGCACGTGGGAGCTGCCCGCAACACAGTGATTTTTGTTTTGGAGGACGAAGTAAAAGTTTATCCAATCCAATTTAATCATTTCGCTCACGCGCAGCATTTTCTTCTCTGAACTTCGCTTTCGGCAAACACCAATTTTCGCTGCAGCCAACTGGAATCTCGCATGACATGACTTATAGTAGAGAAATATTGTTTCAGTATTATCATCTCGACAGAACATTCAGGATAGATCTCTCAAGTGGCAAACATATATATCCGCTTGTTAATGCGCGGAAACAGAAACTGCTTTGCAGGTGAACAGCTAACTTTAAGGAACGTGCCATGTGGCTTATTGGTACGAAGTGATAAAAATTCTCTGCACACCAAAGACAAAACAATGTGTTACAATAAAGCGTTTAAAAGTTCACTACCGTCCACATCTTCAATATTCATTTTCTTCTTTCTCAGAATAATTCTAGGCCACTGTCGGGGATGAAACTGTTTCATGTTCCCATTGAGAATAAGTTAATATATTAAAGATTAACTCAGCTTTACTTTAAAAAAAAAGCTGGATTCACTATAGAATCCGCGGAGCAAAAAAAAATGAAAACCGCGAAAGGAACAAACAGTTCGAATAATTGCTTCACATCTTAGAGAACTCACACGTAACATCAAAGGTTACTCATATTTGTTGTCAGCATGTTTTTGTCCAAAATAGGAACATTGAATGCACTTAGCAGTTTATTATCGACGACAAAAAAGTTACTAAACCGAAAATGTCAAGGCGATGCTTTTGACAATCAATCAAAGAATTATGCAAGAAATTTCATGATTTCCTACGAAAGGTAAACTTTCGTTGAGTAATGTTTTCTATTGTAAGAATAGTGAAAGTGGCAGTATTGTCCCTAATAAGCATTGCCTGTTTTTCGGCTTTATTTTACCATGTCAAAACGTGAACATGACGATAATATTGCTATGCCACGTTTGTACACCTAAGCATGCTTCGTAAAGCACTGCATTCCTTCATCGTAAAATTACCTACGCATTTATAATCTGAATGATGAGTTATGCTCAATGTCAAAAGATATGCGCCCGTGTTCACTCAGTCGAGGCGGTAGATCAACGGACGTTCTAAAGCTCGTTGCAAGAGTCTTTAGGAATACCCTCTTAAGAGGTATTATTTGTTTCTTTCAGTACCTGCACGTACCTTTCCTTTTATTTGGGCTCTGCACACTTTGATAAAATTCCTCGACAAATTGGCTAAAATGTTATTTTGTTCTCTCTGAAACTAACAAATTTCATTCATTGTCTTAATAAGTTAATTTTACGTGCGTGTCTTCAAAACGAGCTCAATATATTCCACCATAGAAGAAACCAATTGGGAGTAACTTTCACGTACAGTCTGTTCTTGAGCATTAGACGTCACTTCCAAACATTCGCAGCAGTTGCCTGGGCTGCCAACCTTAGTGAGCTTCGAATTACGGACGAGTTCTCCGAGAATCGCAAGGGATAAAATTTGATTAAGAAATTATAGGGACCAAAGAAAGGCAACTTGTTTGAATAAAGACCGTAAGAGATCGATGGAAATATTCAAAAGGTACAATTTACGAGGCCACGTAGATATCAAACTAAAATTGCGTTGCGTCCTTTTCATTTTAATGCAGTGGGTTCAAGTAACAAGAGGAGGAAAGATGACTCTGATATAAAGAATGAGTTTTCAAAACTGAAAATTGTCTAAATACGTTCGCGTTTTTTATATTGCCAATAAGTTACACAGCGTAGGCCAAAATCAATAAATTTGAAATACTTTTGAAGTTGCTTGGTCATGATTTAAGTGCTGGCTCTCCCTTTTGAACTCACCTAATATTAGTTAAATGAGCCACATTAAAATTACCCTAAAGCTGGGAGTGTTGATAGGTACGAGGCATCAGAGGGAATAATTCCTCGAATTGAGCTAGCCATGTGGCTATCTACTCACCTTTAACATTACTATTAGCCTTTCCTAGGTTGAAAGGTGAGCATCTTCGAAAGATACATGTCTGGCTACCAGATACCAGATACAAGCGAGCGAGCGCGAACGGTACATACAGGTTTTTTATCTAAACCAAGAGTCGCACGGAATTCAAGATACACGCCACGCACTCGCCATCTTGGAGGCCATAAAAAGTCACACAATTTCTCACAGATAGCAGCACAATATCTAGCGTTTGCTGCTTGCTTGATCAACGCCTCTGGAGAGGCATGATATGTTTTCTGCTAGATAGACATGGTAGTCCATTTTTAGAGCTGTTTGAAAGTTCCTGTGTGTTTTTAGCGGTGATGGCTGCAGTAACCCGGCCTGTTTCGACGTATTTCGGGGCTTCCTAAATGCGCCTACAAATCACCGAATAGGCTCATTTTCGTCGTGACACCTGTCGAACAAAATGCAATAAAGCAGCCCTGATACTCTTTTCCAAGTATTCATGAAATTAATTCACTAGTAGAGCTTATTGCCTTACGAACACAACGCCGCGAAAAAATTTAAGAATCCGTCCAGTGCACGTGGAGTTACAATGATTTGTAGCGTGCTGCAATTGCATTGTCTCTTCTATCGTCCCGACGAAAGCGGTGGAAGTGAAGCCGGGAGGGGCGGCATGGCAAAGAAACTACCGTGCCTCGTGACCTTGAGCACTTTTTTCTTCTTCAAATGCGCGGCTTTTTCAGCGTGATCGCGTGCGGAGGCGTGGATAAGTAGCAGCCTCCTGCGGCGATCTCTGTAATTTTCTTTTTTCGCTCACAGACACACAGACGATTTTTCGCTCGCTACCAACGGGACTGACGCCGACAGCGGGATTTCTGTGACACGAGCTCTCTAACGCTATCGCGTTAAAGCTTCGACTTTGAACTGACCCGACGTTTCGGGACCGATTCGGTCCCTTCTTCGGGGGTGACGGCTCGGCCGGCTCCGAAGCTCGCGATTCTTCTTGGTGGTGTCTCCCTCTCCATCGTCCTTCTTTCCCCCGTTGTTGTATCTGCGGTGTTTCACATTGACACTCACGTCCACTCAAACGCAGTATCGTTCATACAGCATTGCAGTATTTTTTAACAGCGGCGTAACTTACGTTAGAGAACGCTTTCACCTCCCCCCCCCCCTCCCCCCAGTTTTTCTTGAAAAGCTCTCAATAAACATCACCCATGTTGTCATCAATCTCAAGAAAAACGTCCTTACCGGTTTTCAACCACTCATAACTCATATTCAAAGGTACTATATGAAAAGGTGTCAAGAAGAGCCCTGATTATGTGACGTATTCGTGTGAGAGAGCACTGAAACCATAGTCGACAAAGTTGATTCTGGGATACGGGACTAATGAGTCGACTCATTACGACTCACATAGACTTGAATGAAGCCGTGAGTGGGAGCTTGAGTGAGAACGGATGAGTAAAGTTTAGGTGAGTGTGAGTCCGACTGAGTCCACCTCTGAAAAATGTTGCCAAGTCTGAGTCTGAGTGAGCGCTAATCGCAAAATATATTGCATCAGTGAGATTGAGTAAGCTTCACAATTATTGCCGGCCTGTGGTGGTGCCTGACACACCTCCTCCTGCTGAGCGGTATCATTTTGCCGGCGTCGTTGGCCTATGGTGTCACGCGTCGCTGAACTAATGACTCAAAGGTTTAAGGATCAAAGACCAGCCGTGGCGCCAGCATTTTGGTGGATGCCAAATGCAAGAGGGCGGTATAATAGCATCAGGTGCACGTTAAAGAACACCTGATGAGTAATATTTCTTGGACTTCCAACTCCGGCGTCCCTCATCATCACATCGCGGTTTCAAAACATAACCCCTTCCCGCCGCCCCTCCACCCAGTATCACATATTTTGACTTCGCGTCTGCTGCCTGCCCAATACTTGCTTCCGCAGTGTGCATCCAACACACTCTGCATACCTGTAACCACCTCTTTCACTGTTTGTGTCCACGTCTTCCGCTTTAGAACTCTCTCTCTCTTGCAAACATATTAGCACAAAATTGCTTTATGCCGGGGTGCACCCCACCGTTTTTTTACGTATTTCCGTCCTGGATTCAGCGTTGCAAATTTTGTAAAGATGAGAGAAAAAATTGAACAAAAAGCTGTGTTAATTGCTATCTAGGCCATAAAATTAATCATTAACGTGGAGGTCAGTCTTCTGATGGAGATGTGCCACCAGGTGTCCACGAGGATGCTTCCACCTTAAACGGTTCTGTAGCTGCCAAGCGCAAATAGACTACGTGCGAGCTCTCATATGTCAATCCATAATAAACACTCAACTACTTGTATGACAACACATCTCACATTCCTGTTCCTTTCGTGTTCCTTTGACGGAGGGATCAGACATAATTTTTCTGGCATCGCGTTTTTTTAGACAGCGAATGAGAACAAATCGGTTACGTTACAACAGCGACACTGATTTTATTATTGTCATACCTGAATCACGACTCGCATGACCAGCTGTTAGGTGAAGTTGCGCAAATAATGTAACGTTTTACGCTTTCGAACAAAGCGACTCCTACCGAGGCCTAACCGTTTAAATTATAGCATCTAACAATAGTGCAAAAAGATGTTCGCCGTCGTGCAGTTAAGGTGCTTGGTTGCTGACTCATATGTCGCGGGTTCGATCTTTGATTTCGATGAAGGCAAAAAGCTAAAATTCCGTGCACATTGTGGTGTCAGGGATTGTTAAGGAACACCGACCAGATGGTAAAAATTTGCAGTTCGCTTCGTTGTGGCGTGCCTCACAATCATATTGTGGTTTTGGAAAGTAAAATCTAACAAATTAAAGCTCATACAGAGACGTAACACAAAGAAAAGACTAAGACTCAAATGATGCTACAAATCAATGCCCAAATAAGTATAAAAGTAATTAGACAACAAAAATAAGGAGACATGAAAATGAAGAGCGCAATTTTCTATCTGAAGGTTCCCAAGCATGAACCTCCGTTTCGTTGAATGGCCGCAGATAATCAAACATTAGTAAGAATTAAAAAAGGTGAATGTAAAAACACTAGAATATCAATGAGCCATCCATAACCCGATTGTTCGAAAATTTATATTTATTGAAGTTTTAAAAAAAGAAATTTACGCCTATTTCTGTTTCTAGCATTCAAGAAATTCTTGGTAGCAACTAACCATTCAATAATTACAAGTTGCGACACACTTCAATTGCATGGTAATAATAAAAGCACTTCCCGCGTAGTACTATCATTAAACTGAGGTGCGGTTGTTGACAAGTATGTTGCTTTCGCAGTGAGTTCAGTTAACAAAAAGACCTTGCTTTTTAAGCTATGCGAACTAAGCTATGGGACTAACTTGGTTTTGTGGCTTTAGTGTTTCTTACTTGGCCAACTGCAGTTAGCAACGTCTATTAGGTGCGTGCCTCCACATTCGAGTACGGGTCGATAAGGAGTTAGACCCAAGCTAGCTGCGGGGAAAGGCAACGTTTTGACGGGAAACTCGATAAACTAGTTTCCCATCCTCAATCGATTGCATTGTTCGTTCATACGTTATTCCCTTTGGGCAGCCGATACCTCACCGCTGCTTCTGTATGATAAAACTTGGTCTCATTACGTTCGGCTTAAACTTAAATCCCGCTTGACGTACACCGTGCAGTACTCTTCCCGTAATAATTCGGCCTATCCTTACTAGAAGAGGTCAAAATACAATTCTATTTTTCAAATGATTTTCTCTCGGTATTAAACATTTCTTACGAACCACACCCCGAAAAAAACTTTCCTTCCCTGTTTCACACTTTTAACAATGTTTACACTCGGTCACATTCAAGTTCAATCAGGACATAAATTTTCAGTTCTCACTGGCACGTATACATAAGAGGGAGCCAATAGTACATAAGAAAATGAAGCCGCACTATGCTATATTATCACAAAATCTGCCCTGTCAAGCTAGTAGCTATTCACACGAACACTCTTTCAATCAACGTGGTAGCAGTTATATTTCAAGGCCAGGGCACTTCACAGCTAGATCACAAGATGACCCGCAATTGAAATGGCCAGATGTGCATGAACTCTAAATTTTCGATGGGCGTAATGAGACGTGGTAATATTAGATCTTACTTTTTTGTCAGCCCAGATCGAAGACCTGTTTCTTTCTCTGATTACGTGTTTTAAAAATTGTCCCCACTCACAGCTGGTGTGCACCAAAGAAATGATGAATAGGCCTAAACAAATGATAGTTAAGGATTATAATATTTAAACCTACCAGCTTTGGGTCCGCAGAAAGTGTCACGACCACTAAGCAACGCACATACGCTTGCCCAACAGGAATTGGCTACAAGCTCAGAAAAAGTTTATAGCGTTGCAAACAAATAGAGGCGTTGCTACACTCACGGCAGCATTCATTGAGGTCTTGTAAGTAGTCCCTCGTCAATGTTCCACCAAGAAACGTCTTTCATAACCATGTTGGAGATGCCGCTGACCTTGTCCGAACAAAATAAAATATTTACTTAAAATACTTTGTTATGAGGTTTGAAGAACAGTTCAATAAACATTATGAATTCAAAAGCATTTCCTTAACTCACGCTCGCTTAGGTATGTTTTGCACTACTGCAGCAGGTTCTGCCACAGCAACTGAAACTAGCTCTGTGATGCCCGAAAATTTCTGTTCTGAGCACGCCAACTTTTACATTGGCAATACGATGTAATAATCGTCTTGATCCTTCACAAAATTTTTCAAGGTATCATTACTGGTATAAAACTTTGAGAATTAAGTTTCCAAAAGAAGCGATATGCAGCAAGAGCCGAAGACGCAACATCGCCCTAAGGCGTGTTTCTGGCTAAGGTGTTGTAAAGATTTCACATTATAATAAAAGACGCCATGGTGGACCTTGAACGAAATGCAATATAGCGTGCCGATGACATACTCCTTGTAAAGTTTAGGACACCAGGAGGTTTACACCAACGAAGCGATGAACGCACGCTAAATAAATTGCGCGAAGTCTGATGTGAAGAACCGAATCTTTTCGCACTAGAGGCAACAACAAACGCGGCCACTCAATATAAGTGATTCATCACACCCAGGAGGAAGAAAATTTTTAACAGAGCTTGAAACAGTTCTAAAGGTCTTGCTGTCGTCATCATTTTATAATTTCTGATACTGAAGCGGATATCAAGAAACACCAGCCTCTATACAGCACAATAGATTATGAAAGACTTCTGCAAGAAGCCACATCATGTTTTTTTGCGCATTTATTAAGCATGCACAAGGTTTGGCTTTCCAGAAAACTTAGCTATGGTGTTGTCGTATGTTTATTTTATAATCGGTTTCCGATTGCGAAACAGAAAATCTTCCCTGAATTAAAAGGCAAAAAAATAAGGTAGCGATTAGACACGATATCACCTTGTAGGTACGCGCTCTGGCTTTGCGAAATTATATCCCAGCTTTCACCTCATCTTGGTTCTTTTTCTGTCACGAACCATGTGTTAAAAAAAATCGAAGACGAAAGAGATGATGAACTGAGCTTCGAATTCATGCGCTGCAGCAGCAACCTTTTTTTTACATTGCGCTAAATTAATTTCACAGTCAGAACAAGGTAATCATATTCCCCTAGTCTAGAAAGCCTAAAGGTATTGACTTGCATTAACCACCGGCTTCTTGGCCAATCCCCCTTAGTGGGTGAGAGCCACAAAAGAAAGAAAAGGGCAAGCAAGCAAGCAAGCAACCTATGAAGTCAGGCTGCGGTTTATTGCAAATCAACCTCTTTTTCTATGCAACGGGAGGCTTGAGTTTCTATACCATGAGCCAGAAGCAAGGACAAAGGGAAAGGTTAGGAAATGCACGTCCGCTTTACTGCCCTTCACCGGGGAAAGGAATGAAGAGTCGAAAAGAGAGACAAAATAACTTACAGGGATAAAGGGAATCACAATCACATTTGGGTGAGTACACTCACCTTTGGCCAGAGAAATATGACGATTTTAAGAATTTAAGTACAGCTTTCATCGCTTTCCATACCCTCGGCGCACATTTTGAATACCTCAAAGTGTTGTTTCCAGAAACAAAAATGTCTCCAGTCTACTTTGTCAAAAAACAACTGGCGGGGACATTTATCACTGTGAGTCATAGCGAGCGCAGCTACACAGAATATGTTCTCCGGCGTCATTGGTTCGGTATGAGTCGTATGTATCCGCAAAGCCGATGCGAAATTAGTGCACATTTGAGAATGCGAAACCCATTCAAAGGCAGCATAACAGCATCGCATCGAAACAGAAAATTCTTTACGGTAACTGTACCTTTATGAAGAATCTATGTTATGTAGGTGACACCATAATCATAAGCCTAACTACGCCCACTGAAGCACAAAGTCCTCTCCCATGTTTCACCAGTCAACTCGAGAGGCACTGGAACCGATACCCAGCACCTTCACCAGTTTGCCACGATGAATCACAGGTACTGGGAGGGTTTATTAAACCACCGAGTAGCTAGCTCTACAATGATGTGTCAGTCGTGGCTGGCTCTCGAGCGGAGAAGAAGCACGCGATCTTCTTTTTTCCTCAAGATTGAGAGCCGCTCTTGCAGTCGACCCACTACGTGTGGGTGGCAGTATTGTGCTGGCTGCTGCCACTTTAGACACAAACTTCCTAATCTTTCTACCCACCTGAACTTTCTGTCTCCCCCTCACCCGCTTGCCTTCTCTAGGACTACAGTCAGTTACCCTTATTCACCAGCACTTATCCCGCCTACACACTACGTGACCAGCCCATGTTGATTTCTTTTTCTTCATTTCAACTTTGATATACTTAACACTGGTTTGTTCCGTGACACACTCTGTTCTCGTCTCTTCTCTTATGGCTACACCTATCATTTTTCCTTAAATCGCTTGCTGCATCGTCCGCAATTTAAGCTGAACACTCTGTGTAGGCCTCCACGTTTCTGCTCCGTAGGTAAGTACCATTACGATGCTGCCGCTATACCAACTGTTTCAACAAATGTGTAAATATTTTCTAAAAATCAATAAAAGGCGCAATTCACTCGCTGTCTTCGAAATTGCTTTTTCTATAGCGGCAGGCATCTTCAGAGAGCTGAAGATCTTATTCGGAATGATAAATAATAAAGCTAAAATACTTAACTTTTAAATAATAGAGTGAAGGACTTAAGTTAAAGAGATAATTGAAGTCCTTTATGCGAAAAAACGATTGCCACTTTGAGATTTCGGAGAAACAGTCTGTAGTAATAACTGCGAAATAATGAAATTCCAACCAAGTCTGCAGTGATAACGAAACCAAAACATGAACCACATCATAGAAATCACAATTAAACTTTGCCGCGGGATATGTCGGAGCACGGATGTGCTAGAAAAATTATTCGAAGTGTAAGTGTGTAGAAACGTGACTGCCTCCAACTTTTCAATGCATACACGCCTGCTAGCAGCATTCATTGGAAAGTCAATTATAAAATCTCAGTTATTTGGGACACTTACAACCCTAATGATTTTCTACCTTCATGTCCCCCTGGGTACATTGTGGATCTGCGAAGGTGGTTCACACGTCCTTCTCAGTGCTGTGTTTTAAGAATACCATAAAACTTAGCATTGAACACCCGGTATATCTGTTGTTTGGGAAGTATGCAACAAACTAGAAAATTAGAGAAGGCGTGATATAAGTCGTTTTGCAGAGCTATAAAGCGGGTTAATTGGTGTTCACGTAGCCACCGGTGGCACATACCCGCTCTAGCAATGTTCTTAAAAAGAGCGCTAAGTGAACAGACACACAACAAAGAACGCACAATACAGGACACGTGACGTAGAGCATAGTACAGGACGTATTGTGATCGACGTTACGGCTCCTGTTTTTTTTTATTTCTGTTTGGTACTGCTTTGTGTTCCCTTGAAGCACCTTTTAGGACGCAGTGAGAATGGACACATACACGTGCGTTTTAAATCCATATTTTAAGGAAACAGCCTTTGCGTGTGCAGTTTTCACGGGAATTCACCAGATAAACACACAAAGTTAGGGACCTAATTTGCTGCCACATATGCCACAAATCGACCAGACAAAATTTCTGGAGGGTATCAACTTGTTTTGCAAACATAAACCACTACGACATATGAAGATATGAGGTTTTTCGGATTGTGAACTGTTGTTTCTTTCATAAACGTTGATATCGCAGTAGAGTTCCAGCACGATACGCACAGTTATAAACGGGCCCCTGTTAAGGTCAACACGGCTCAGCATGGCCGCGCTCCTCGAAACGGCAGTGTGCCGGCACAGCCGCGCATCGAAGCGCAGTGAGGCATGCGTACACGCACCCACGGGACAGCGTTTGCGTTGGCTGCTACATCGCTTGAGCACGACACTGCGTAGTAGCCATGCACCGGTCTTGCTTGTCTATAGTACAGCAAGAGCGGCATGCTCGTGTGCGCCTGCGCCGCTTCGATTCGATGCGCGGCCGCGCTGGCCTCACTGGCGCTCCGCAAAGCGCTGCCACGCGGAGCCGTGTTCACCTTAACAGGGGCCGTTTATAATTGTACGCATCGTGCTGGAACTCTACTGCGATATCAACGTTTGATGAAAGAAACAACAGTTCACATTGCGAAAAAGCTCATATTTTCATTAGTCGTAGTGGTTTATGTATGCAAAACAAGGTAATACCCTCCAGCAATTTTGTCTGATCGATTTGAAGTGCTGAGCTTTGCTGCTTGAAACATTCAACACTTTCCGTGCAAAAAAAAAACAACAATAAACTAGGACAACGTGAAATCATCAAATAATAAAGTAATACTCAACGATGCTCAGGAATGCTGGGACTATCTGCTTCAATGCACCAACATCTTGACACCTGATGGGCAGTTCTTACAAGACTCCTTCTTCAACAATTCGTTTTCATGAGCTTTTTAGCCTTGTTTTTTTTTCATTCGACGTGAATCGGTTTCCAACTGCAATGCACTTCATAAATGTTATTATCGTCGCTGTCATCATCATCATATCATTGTGATCGTCACTATCGTTATCGTCTTTCTAAATGGTGCCCTCTCAAGAAGAAAATCCTCTATCAGCGGTCTCCTATTACCACTTTTTCAGGACATCTTACTCCAAGTTATCATTATCGAAAATTAGTTTCACCTTGACGTCGCGTCTATTGCAGGAGGCAAAAGAACCATCAAGATATCGTTTGCAGACTTCTCTAGTTCCTGTTAACGTGTGCTGGTCAAGACGTAAAGAAAACAAGATCGAAAGTTTCGCGTTACATGGCGTCATAAAAACTGGGTGATATCGTTGTTCACTAGAGAATAAGACGTATTAGTTAACGATATTAAAAGCAGAGTTTTGGTTTGTCCCTCTAGTGTGACCTATTTGTCTGTGAGAGCGTTTTCTATCACAGCGGTTTCAAAGTGAAAATTTCCCTCATCAGGAGGCTTCCTTCTAGTTGCAGTCTTTAGTAAAGGGAGAAAAGAATCCATGGCAGCGCCATGTCATCAAACGAGGCTGGTAAATGGGTCATGTTCCTTCTCCGTGAACGATGCATGGGCGCGATTTACCTTTTCCGGTATCGCCTTCTGTTCAAGCACGTCCATCACTTTTTCGAACTTTCTTTTCTAGTCTACAATTCAACCATTCATTCTGCTAAACTTACTTACAGTGGTACGCACCAAATATTCTACACTGCTGCTTGAGGGGCTTCATGGCAAGAGTGTCATAAGATGTCCTCCTAGTGTCAGCAACAGTTGCGCATTTCACCAAAGCCCTAATGGGAAGGTGGGTAGAAGGGGCGGGGGTTCACTTAAAAAGTAATTTTTAGGTGCAGAACAGGAACACTCACAAAATAAAGAACACGAACAATGGCACGCTTCGTTCGGGAAACCCGTTATTGTCGAGGTCGAGAGTCGGCAAAGTGATTCGACGCCTTGAGCGCGGTGGAAGTGCTCTTATGTCTTGCCATGCAGTTGCGTTTTGCGCTGGCTATGGTAAAAAAAGCTGCTTAGGCAACAAATGCTTGGCAGAGATTTCAAGACAACGGGAACTGCTCTAGCATTTGTCGTCGAGATAAAGACACGAATGTCGCAGAATGAATAAAACATACATTAAAAAATGTATTTCAAGAGAGGACTGGGTGTGTCAATTTTCCGGGTCTCCGTTTGATTGCGCTACAATTTGTGCCCGCTCCTCGAGTCTCCGCTGGTCCTCGAAAGCTAGGCCCGATAAAGCCTACTCCACTTAAAAAACTCTTCTACTCCGCAAGACCGCAAGCGCGAGTGGACAGAGAAAAGAAGAAGGCGGAGATCAGTTGCAGTATTCGCCATGAACACCATGTCGTTGCAACAGTCTACTTTGATGTAATTATATTTCTGATGGGTGCTTCCAACTAGGTTGACCATATTTCTTATAAAGTTCCTGAAGACATTTGAAAAGAAAACGGACGTTAGTTTTTCAACCAATTCCACCGCCGTGCTACATTGCATCCGAGGAGCACCATCGCATCGACAACCGTTTGTCGGCAACAGCGTGTCAGAAACTCAACAAATTTTTGGCACAACTCGAGGGCGACATTGTCCTGGCGCAGATGATCCCACCGATTATCTTACATGAAGCACATCATTGGAATTCCTGAACCACGACGAACTCTGGAGGCAAGGTCCATCCTGGTTAAGAGAAGAGGCAGCAACAAGGTGGACGAACACGTTGAATGCACCAGGTGGCGAAACAGAGTTGAGCGAGTTCGTCATGCATGTTTTATATGTCAAAACATTAGGGACGATTTTGGACCTAGGACGATAATAAAATACTCGAATCTCACAAGGGTAGTGCAAATTACAGCGTGGGTTTTTATAGTCATTCAGAACTGTCTAAGCACCAGCTTTCGAGAGAAATCATCCAGCATAAGAGACAAGAACATGAACAAAGCTGAAGACTATTGGTTTAAGGTAGTGCAACAAGCAGTATACGTAGGAGCGATTGACGACCTCGAGAAAGATAAATCGCTAAATCAACAGTTGAGGGTCATGACGCTCCACCCGTTTCTCGATGCGGAAAGGCAACTGCGCGTAAGAGGCAGGCTACAGTTAACTCAAGAAACAGAGAGAATGAAGCATCTTGTACTTTTGCCTCCACTTCATGACTACTTCACTTAACTTGTAGTAGGCGACTCTCATCGGCGAGTTCGTCGTGGAGATGTACAAGACACGCTTACAGAAGTTAAGAGAGAACTTTTTGAGAGCTCGCGGCAGACAGGCCGTGAAGAAAGTAATTGTTGAATGCAATGCATGTGCGAAGTATAGAGCCAAAACAGCGAGAGCCACTGTGGAACCCTTACCAAGAGATAGAGTGTGTCGCTCCGATCCTTTTCTGACTGTGGGAATAAATTTCACCGGTTCGCTGCACGTGAAAATGGACGTATCTTCTTTGAAGAGTTACACAGCGCTTTTTACGTGCGTTGCCACGAGCGCTATACACTTCGAACTGATCTCCAGTGTAACAGCCGACGGCTTCCTGCTAGCCTTTTGAAAGTTGACCTTACGTTGTACATTACGAGCTTTTATATATACGGACAATGCGCCAACCTCCAACAAGACTTCGAAAGAAACCGCTTATTTATCGAGCACATTATTCAACGGCGAATTTCAAGAATATTGCTCTCAAAGATAGGTTCAATGAAAGTTAATGTCAGAAAGGGCTGCATGGCGTGGAGGCTTCTGGGAAAGAATGATAAGAACACTCAAGTCCGCCCTACAAAAGATTCTCGATCAGCAACGGCTCGTGTCTGAAGAGTTGACCACAATTATGTGTGAGCTACAAGTCATAATCAGTTTCAGGCCTCTCACACACTTGTCCTCATCACCATAAGAAGTACTGTCCTCAGCACATTTCTTGACTGGCAAAACAATCACTGCAATTCCCGACCACAAACAAGATATTGACATTTTAAGGTCAAAGGCAACACTTACAAAAAGGTGAAATCTCCGCGATTAACTAATTGAGAACTTTTGGAGAAGACAGAGCAAGAAGTGTTTTCTAAGGTTCTATTCTGCACACCACGTCAATGTTCAAGCTCAAAAATCTGACAGTGTTAAACAGGATGACTTAGTGCTCGTATATGAAGATAAAGCATCGCAGCAACTTCAACACTCTGAAACTGGGCAGCTGAATGACTTGCCGCAAGCTGTCAGTTCCTACCCTACTGCTTAACAGAACACTGTAATCAAGAATCGAAAAAAAATACGGTGGTGATACAACGGCTTTGAGAACTGTAGGAATTCTGCTACCAACTTCAACCGGCATCCCAGCTACCCGGTTTGCAGTGTACCTGGCTGCAAAGCACATCGTGATGTTCAGTGGTGGTGTTTTTTGTAGTATTTTATTCACTGTTGCTCCTCGGTCGCAAAAGTCTTATTCGATCAGGAAATGAACACTTGGGAGAAAAGGTCCCGGTGATTGCGATGTTGATGGCGAAATTGAGCAGAAGAGCTATATGGCCCTGAGCGGCCATGGTAGCCTAAAGGTACATTTTATGCTGCCATGGAAGACGACGACAAAGTGAACGCTTAGCAGATCGCTATTTCAGTAGGTGCTCTCTTTTTTCATCTAATTATAAGTGAACTTCGTGAATATTACATTCATGTCCGTCGGTGATGGACGTGGACCTCCAAGGACATTCGCCAGATACGGCGGCGTTGCCGGTGGCCGCATCCAGGAAGCGTACGGGACTCTACAGCGACTACGACAGCGAGGGCACTCTTGTTTACTCAATGAGCAGCGAAGAGCCTACTGACGACGACGATTTTAAGCTGGTGCTGAGCCGTAAATCGAAGAGGCGGAACGTCACAACATCTTCGTCATCGAGTACGTTGAACGACAGAGTGCCAAGGAGACCCGTGACAAACACTACCCTTTTTGTCCCTGAGGTACCGAACGGTAACATGAAGCGCCTCAACAGGCAATCTGTTTCGGTGATGCTTGAAGGACTCATGCCAAACGAGATCACAAACATCGGAGTGAACACGCGTAAGAACGTATTGGCCATCGACGTTTTACATACTGCGGCACTTAATATACTGCGCAGCGTCAACGAGCTGGGGGGAATGAAAGTTCGTTCCTACATTCCTTTAAGCTCTATCGTCGTCACTGGATTCATCTACGATGTGGATACTGCCATTCCCAGCTCCGACTTCGATGTTCTGGTCAAACCGGCAAATGAAGCCAGCGTCAGCGCAAAAGTTGTCCGTTTGAGAAACCCACGCTGCTTGAAGATCATGTTCAAGGGCGACTGTCTTCCTTCACACGTAAAGGTGGGCCATTTTCGGTATTCTGTGTGACCTTTCGTTCCGAAGCCCTTAAGCGTCAAAGTGCATAAAGCTGGGTCACGTGAGAAGCGTATGCGAAAATAGGGCGGTGTGTCCTCGTTGCGTGGAAGCCCTTTCTGCGGATGACTGCGAAGCAACTACCCTCAAATACTCGAATTGTCATGGGTCACATGCAGCTTCGTCAAAAGAATGCCCCAAAATCCAAAGCGAAATAGCGGTATTAAAACAAATGGTCAGAGACAATTTGTCACATCGAGAGGCTGCCAGGACCGTCCGAAAGATGCGTCAGCGTCACCGCAGTTCATCAAAGAATGCCGCAGACGCTGCATCGACAGCGCCACTCCACCACCCTTCTCTTCCACCGCCCTTGCCTCCCAGACCGAAGGCAGCAGCACGGTCAACAAACCAACGAACAGCAATGTTGCAGATGAATCAGTTTGGCCTTCATTGCCGAAATCACAGCCACCTGCAAATTCCAAGCGCACATCGACAATCACATCGCTCCAGCCAGCCGCTGACAAGCTGCCTTAGGAGGACACAGAAGTCATCAGAATGTTACGAACACTGCTGGATGTCATGCGAAAGCTGTGCAGCAGCCTGAAGTCTCCACTCGCTCAGAGTGCACCACAAGTACTGGATGCTCGAAGTCCAGTATTTGCAATTCTCCAGTAGCAACCATGGCTCGACCAATTTTCTCCTTCCGCAACGAGGTCCGACAAGCGTCGATACTGCAGTGGAACACGAGAGGCCTGAGATCCCGCATCTCTTCATTCCATCAGTATATATTCATGAATCGTATTTCTATAATAGTTATATGTGAACCAAACGTGCAACAACCTCCTAAACTATCAGGATATGAACCTTTCGTTTCTTCAACGTGCGAGGAACGCAGCAAGATGGTTGTTTACATTCGCACAGATTTCACATCTGTGCATCACGCAGTTCAACCGCATGATGACAATCAATATGTCTGCTTACGTGTTAAAAAGAAAAACGTGTCATTCACACTCATAGGTGTCTACGTATCACCATACAGACAGTTTGAACAAGACCGACTACGAGACATACTGACAACAACTACGGACCCGTGGGTTATAACTGGAGACTTCAACGCACATGACTTAATCTGGGGTAGTTCGACGATCAACGCTAAAGGAAGAAACCTCGTGTCAATCGCCTCCAAGCACGACCTATGTTTCTTAAATGATGGCAGTCCTACATATCTGCGGGGCTTTACGTACAGCAGTTGCCTCGATTTAACTCTGGTATCCAGAAACTTCCGTTCGCAAGTGCACTGGTTTTCAGACATCGAAACGCATGGGAGTGACCACATTCCAACCTATATGCGAATAAGGGGTCTTACGATCTCCTCTCCTAGGACCACAATACAAAGAATTGATTGGTCCGAATTTGAGCAACTCATAAAAAATACATGCCGTGAAGACCCTGACCAGAACATGGAGGATGTCTTCAAAGAGGCAATGAGGGAAGCTTCCTGTCTCCTCCCTTTCACCGGCAAGGGTCCAGATTTCGACGTTGAACTGGAAAAACTGTGTGCACTTCGCCGAAGGGCGGAAAGGACATACAGACGGACAAAAGCAATGTGTGACTTGAGGCTGGCACGACGCATACAGAAAAAAGTCCAACGACGTTTAGACAAACTTGAACAGGAACGCTGCAAATCATTCTGCGAATCATTGGATTCCCGAAAGCCGTTGTCCAGCGTCTGGAGCACTATTCGTGGCCTGCGCTCAACTCCCCAACAAAGACATCCTTTCATGGCTTTAGCCTTACATTTAGGCCGCACCCCACTTGAAGTAGCAAATGAGTTTTGTACGCGAATCGCTCGTGTGTACGCCTTGTCCGCTGGCACCGCTAAGAGTGTTATCCTTCAACCCCGCATCTCCGAAATGAACAATCTTTTCACTATAGAAGAACTTGACGCATCTTTGGCGGCTTTCCGACGACCATCTTCACCAGGACCCGATGGCATCACCTACGCCACTCTAGCCAGCCTTAAACAGGAGGCCAGGGGACAGTTGTTATGCTGTTACATGAACATGCTGGGCATTGTTCCCCAGAATTGGAAGATAAGTCGACTTGTGCTACTACTCAAACCAGGAAAGCCACCATTTGATTTGAATCATTTCGCCCTATTTTCCTCGCAAGTTGCGTAGGAAAAGTCATGGAAAGGATGATACTTAGACGCCTAGAATGGTACTTCAAGCGCTACAACGTATACTCAAACTGCATGACGGGTTTTCGGCGAGGTAGGTCATTTCTTGACAACGTGATTGATCTCACAATATTTATCCAACAACAGAAGAGCCTCAAGTGCATACCACTGGCACTCTTCCTCGACATCAAAAGTTCTTATGATAACGTAACACATAAAGCCATCCTAGACTCGTTGGAAGCTGCCGAAATCGGTGGTTGGATGTTCCAATGGATCCAGGATTATTTGACAAGAAGGTCATTTTTTGTACAAACCTCAGATGGACCAACCACCAATTACTATGCCTCCCGTGGCGTCCTTCAAGGCGCCGTAATAAGTCCCACCTTATTTAACCTCGCGATGGTAGGCCTTCGTGAAATTTTGCCAAGTACTATCCTCATATCTATATATGCTGACGATATTTGTCTATGGACTTCGGCTGTAACTCGTCTACAAGTACGTGCAAGAGTCCAGCAGGCTGCCACCCTGACATGCTCATATCTCCGCAAGCAAGGTCTTTCCGTCTCAACAGAGAAATGTGCATTGGTTGCGTTTACTCGCCGAGCCATGACACAATACCCTGTTAAAATCAATAGACAAAATATTCCATACCAGAAGAACCATCGCTTCCAGGGTATGATTGTTGACAGGGACCTTTCGTGGAGTACCCACTCCAATCACCTGAAGAGAAGGCTAACTTTCATCGTCCATATAATGCGGTTTCTCTGTGGAAAATCTTGGAGCACATTAATGAGGTCAATGATGCAGCTATACAGGGCACTGTTTCCGGGATTTTTGCGCTACAGCTTGCCGTTACTGGCAAGTACGTGCAAGACGAACATACGCACCCTCGAAAGTCTGCAAGGACAAGCACTAAGTGTGAGCTTAGGAATGCCGCGATGAACCTCAACCTACGGGGCAATTATTATCGCAAGAGAACATCCAATTCAAACATACATCACTGATAATTTGAGAGCCCACATAAGACACCTCTACCGAGTTCCTGGTGACCATGTTGCAGTGTTGCCACTTCAAAGACCACAAGCGATGTTTTCAAAGATTATTTCTGCCCATAGAGAATGCCTTCCTTTTGGCTTCACTCTAGCAAGAACACCGGCGTCACTTCTGTGGTGCCTACAACAACCACAGGTGTGCCTCACTATTCCGAGAATAACGAACAAGAGCCGTCATTCAACAGTGGTCCTACGACAATTGACGTTGTCTCTACTGAACGAAAAATTCCGCCAGAGGACCCACATTTACACCGATGGATCGGTCTCGGCTGACAGCTATACAGGCGCTGTGGTCATCCCGATGTACAAGGTCACTATAAAGTTCAAACTGTCGCGTAGGACAACATCCACAGCAGCGGAGCATGCCGCCTTACGTGCTGCTATACTTTATGTCGCAGAAGCCCTGCCTCAAAAATGGGCTGTGTTCTGCGGCTTCAAGGCCTCCCTTCAGAGCTTGCAATCAGCTTTACGACAAAGGGTGAATCAACACCTAGTGAATGAAATAAGAGAAGTGCTTCACGAAGTTATATCGAAAGGACATGACGTAGTGTTCCAGTGGTTACCAGGACATTGTGGTATTGTCAGTAACGACCTTGCTGATAATGCTGCCCGATCCGCCCACGCAGACGCCCAGACAACCCCAATTCCATTGTCGAGAACCGACGATGCAAGGGGCCTTCACTCGTTCGCTAACACCATGTCGAAAACTTGGCTGAGTGACCCCCATGTCGGGAACCGCCGCCTACACAAATTGGGCCCATCGAGAAAGCTTCAAGTTCTATCGGACCTCTCCCGCCAGGATGCAACTTTACTTTGTCGCCTGTGGTTAGGAGTCGGTTTTAAGAAGGCGTACTCCTTTTGCGTAGGAATGGCGGATAGCTCCCTATGTGAATCATGCGACACTGACAAGACAATAAAACATCTACTGTGTTCATGTGAACCTTTTGCGAGCAAACGCAACTTGCTACGCGAAACGTTAGAGACACTAGACAGTAAACCTTTTTCCGAAGGGAAGATCCTTCGTTCATGGCTCTACGCATCGCAGGCCAGCAAAGCGAAGCGGTAATTGCTAAGTTTTCTAAAGACGACCGACCGGACTACGCGACCACTTATAAGCGTGCAATGGACAAGGTTACATCTACACACACGTTGCCCTACACTTCTCTCTCTCTCTCTTTTCCTTTAATCCGCTCACTTCTTCCCCCAGTGCAGGGTAGCAAACCGGACGTGCGTCTGATTGGCCTCCCTGCCTTTCATTTCTTCAGTTCCTCCTCCTTATGCTGTCATATTCGTTAAAGATAATTTAAGGAGGGAACGCTACGGTTATCTACAAAAGGTGGGATCACATAGATGAAGGTCCATACAACACACACACACACACACACACAGAGGTGCACGCATACATACACTCAAGCGAACACATGAACTGAGATTAAGATACATTCTTTACCCTTGCATTGTAGAAGGATATGCATTGCCTCAAATGTGGCTTGAAATGTACGGATAGTGGTGAAACGGCATAGAAATAGCTGAAAGAAAATTAAATGTGCGAGTGATTGCGAAATATGAGCCGACCTTAGCTACGCTCTCGTCGGGAACGACAAGAGCGTAGCATCCGCAAAAACATCTTGCTTGCCCTTGTCCTGCCGGTTGACGAGCTCATAATTTTCTTACAAGTTAAATGTGTGTTCTTTGGAAATACTCTGGAAAATTGGGGAGCTGGAGCATATAAAGCAACATACTAAGCGGGAAGAGCTCCTGACGAAACTACAAAACATTCCAGAAGAGTTTGTGTTCTCACAAGAAAAAAAATGTCTCGCATGTGTTTATGATTTGCGTTACATTAGGTTGAGCTTTAATTTGAACCATACCGTTTGGTCGGCTTCTATACAGGCGGCGTTCATGATGGTTTTATTTTCATTTTGTTTCAGAAAAGACATTTTGCTAGATATATTTACTTTAGTTCCGCATAAATGTACCTCTTGGTGTTACAACTTTGATTGTTAATAACGAATTTCAGACAGACGTATTGGAGCATTGTCTTCTCACATCATGAATGTCATTCCTTTGTAATCAATGTGAGTGGCCTAGCATTGAAACTGAACTTGAACCAGCTATGGATAAAATGCTGAAGTGTTAAGCGCAGGTGAAAGTTTACACATACTCTAAGAAAACAAGAAAGAGAAAGAAAAAATTGAAACTTTCCAGAGTCTCCTACGTACTTGCTTCAAGGGGCTCTGCTACATTTTTGTAACTGCCTTATGTAGCGCTATAGTGCAAGTACTACTAATCGCAAAAACGAGCACAGAATAATATATGAAAATTGGTGCAAAATGCTACTGTTACCAGCCTTCAACATTCAAAACTCCAGCTAAGGACGCCAAAAAACGTTCGCTCTTGCATTTCACTCTCTCGATGACGTCAAAGGTCGTTTAAAATCACTATGCTCCTTTTATAGATCCATACGGGCAAATTTGTTCGTGCTCGTCGATAGATGGGCGAATGGATGGATGGGTATGCTGGGAGCATCCCCTTTTCAAACGTGGTGGTGACAAGTGTTGCACCGGCTCAAGAAATTTAAGAATTGTTTCCTTTTTTAAGTTGACCTCATGCATTAATTGTCTATTTCAAATAAATCTATCTTGCTATAAGCAGCAGAAAAAAAATGGCTGATCCCACGTACACGGAAAATCGATGATATTCGAAGCACCAATGAGAAAGCCTGATATGTCACTGTGCTCGCCTGTTGACCCGCAGGCCGCGTGATCGAATCCGGGCTGCAGGGGTTGCATTTTCGATGGAGGTCAAAATGCTGCGGAGCGTGTGCTCGGATTTGTGCGCACGTTCAAGAAGTACAGGTGGTTGAAATTTCCGGAGCCCTTCTTGACAGAGTCTTCCATGTTCAAATTTTGGTTTTGGGATGTAAAAACCCACATATCAATCAATAAATCATGTTATTACGCAGTCGTTAGTGCCATTGTCGACTAGGGGACGCTTCTAGCCATAGAAGAGGTTGAAGTGCCTCGGTCTTGAAACCGATTATGTCGCTCTTGCCTTAGGGCGTCTGTAACAGCAACTCTACGCGTATCGATTTGGTGGAGGTGCTGGGTGCGTTTCTATGGAAGTCGGAGCAGGATCTCCGCAGCGGACCTTACATCGGTTCCACTGCTATGGATAACGACAGCGTACCGGCCCCTCAGGCACCAGTGCAATACGTCATCGCTCTGTTCCGTGACCCGTGAATCTACACCGGCACTGACAAGGTAGACGCCGATGAGTTGCTGTCGATGTTCAGGCGCGTTGTCAACAGGTACACGTGGGACGCAACACTAATGCTGGTGAACGTGACATTCTACTTCGGCGAAAAGGCGTGGCTTGAGACACACGAAGCTGTACTCAATGGTTAGTACAACTGTAACGAGAGGCTACGAGATATTTTCGGGAGAACAATCGGACACTAAGCAGAAGCCCAGAAGGAGCTCGCGTCTCGTGCCCAGACGTCCACGGAATTCCACATTTTTTACATTCATGATCTTCTGGCATTTAGCGGAAAAGCCAATGACAACACGCTGGAGGCTGATAGGGTAGGACACAATATGAAGGGCATCGCCGACGATGCATTGAACTTCTTGCTATATAAGAGCTACACAACAATTAACTGCCTCACCAAGAAGTGCCGCATCTTTGAGCAAGCGAAAGGCAAGCGCATCGTGCAACGCTTTGACCAGCTTCCTAATACGGCTCTGACCTCGTCCTGTGATGAAGCAGCACCGCTGCATCAATCAGCCTCACAAAGTTCGACGAAAGCCGTACGTCGCGAACTTCAGGCTATGGCTCCGAGCTGTCGTGGTTCCCACACGCATGGCGACCAGACAGTCTCGATCATTCAAACTGTTCGCCGAAAGATTTGCAGATCCCACGTGGAGTGGGAATCGACGATATGCGAAGCATGAATGAGAAACGTCGATACGTCACTTTAAAATCGGCACATTGTTACGAGGTGAAGATAATTGGTGCCGTGCATGACTTCCGCGTCATGATTATCATGTTTGGATGTGTTGTTTGCCTTCGTTATCTACCCACGTCACATGATACTAAATTTAGTATATGTGAAGCTAGCGAAATAGCCACGAGCACGCTATAAGCAGGGTATGTTGTCATGTTCTTACATGACACGCGTGTCAGGATTATCATGTTCTACCAGTCATATACTTTTCCTCATCCATTGACGTCACGTAACACAAAATTTGGTATATGTGGAGCTAGCGAAATGGCCGCGAGCGCATCATGAAGGGCCCAATATACTTCCCTGTAGCGTTCACGCGCGTGGTCACCGGGCACAGCGACGCTACGTTAGCAAAGCGCGAGCACTATATAGTCTCACGCCAGGCGCGACCAGCGTCCGTCGGCACGGCCCGACGGCAACCAGCGCGAAATGCGACATGCTGCATTTCGCGCCTGTGCGTTACCCAGACAACACTGCGTCTCCCACTTTTCGTGACGGAGGGATGCTGGACGCGCTGAAACGCGCATGCTTCAAACCAACGCAGCGCAGCGCGCGCCTGCGAGCATATGGCAGGAGCGGCGCCTGGTGTGGCAACGCCGGCATGACGCGACGAAATGAACACCGGCGACAACGCGCACCGCGTCATGTCGAAATGTATTGGCGTCTAGAATGTGGCATGTAGTCATGTTCTCACATGACACACATCTCATGATTATTGTGTTTGCACCAGTCACATACCTTCGTCATCCATTGGCGTCACGTAATACCAAGTTTGGCATGTGTGAAGCTAGCGAAACGCCCGAGAGCGCATCATGAGTGTGGCATGCAGTCATATTGTTACATGACACGCATGCCATGATTATCATGTTTGCATGTGTCATTTTTCTATGTCGTCCGTTCGCGTCCCACAATACCGAGTTTGGTATATGTCAAGCGAGCGAGACCGCCGTGAGCGCATCATGAGCGTAGCATGTAGTAATGTTATTACATGACACGCATCTCATGTTTATTATGTTTGCACCAGTATCATACCTTCGTATTCCATTCACGCCCTGTAATACCAAATTTGGCATAAGTGACGCTAGCGAAACTGCCGCGAGCGCATCATGAGCGTGGCATTTAGTCATGTTGTTACATGACACGAACGTCATGATTTTCATGTTAGGGTCTGTCGCTTGTGTTTGTAATGCAGTCATGTCATGCCGTACCAGTTTTCAACATGCCATATCAATGAAACCACCGCAAGAGCTGCAGGACCATGAAATGTAAATTATGACATGACATACATGCCATGATTTTTATGTTATGACTAGTCAAATATGTTCTTTATACAGTCATTTTATGCCATACCAAATTTGGTATTGGTACCATTATCTAAACGGCCAGGAGAGATGAAAGTCGTAGGCGGCTATACAGATAGATAGATAGATAGATAGATAGATAGATAGATAGATAGATAGATAGATAGATAGATAGATAGATAGATAGATAGATAGATAGATAGATAGATAGATAGATAGATAGATAGATAGATAGATAGATAGATAGATAGAAACGCTAAATGTCGCCGAAATTCGCTAAGAAATGCTTCGCATTTAATAGGACAGCATTTCCTCCTAAGGCAAACTCAACCACATTCTACCATCACGACGCCATTGTTCGCGCGGTGACAGCTCGTCGCGTTGCCCGTGATCGAGTTCTGGCATCTCAGGATAACCAAATTCGCAATTACGATAGTCACTACCACGACGTGAGTTTCAGTCCTGGCTCCCTGGTCTTGCTCTGGCTGCCTTCGCGTCGCATTCGCTTGAGTGAAAATCTCCTGCTCTGCTATATAGAGCCTTACCAGGTTCATAGCCGAGTTACCGAAGTCACTTACGAGATATCGCCGCTAAGCCCCAAGCCTTTGTCCACCTCACCAGCTTCTGAGACTGTGCTTGTTTCCCGACTAAATCCCTTCGTTAAGTTTACCGATTCGATGCACTGAGAGGATGCTTTTGCCGCCGGGTGTAAATGTTACCTTGGTGTTGGTGCCAGTGTCGACTAGAGGACGCTTCTAGCCGTGTAAGAGGTTGAAGTATCTCGGGCTCAGAACTGATTGTGTCGCACTTGCCTTAGGATGCCTGGAACTGCAACTGCAACTCCACGCTTATCAATAAGTATCTTTAAAATCAGTATGTACGCAGTACCCAGTAAACGCAAGTAGAGATGTTATGCGCGTTCATATATCTAGATAAAATGCGAGTGGGTTGTTTATAGTCGCGTACACACCGCACTACTAATGTTTGCAACACCAGAAACAGGCGCGGAAGGCTGATATGTTGTAAATCAAGCTTGCGAACTGGCCTCAAGCGCACCATGACTGTGACATGTAAGGCATGCCGTACATGACATGCATGTCGTGATTCGAATGTTAGGATTTTGATTCATGTTCCCAATAAGTGACGTCACTCAATGCGTACAAAGATAAGCTAGCGAGCCGGCTGCAAGTGCACAATAAGCGCGGCATGTAAATTTTGCCATACGTGACTTCCATGTCATGAATAACTTGTTTGCGCCTGGCATTTGTGTTCTTCGTTCATTCACGTCATCTAATACCAATTTTGGTATATGTGAAGCTATCAAGATGGCCATGAGCGCGCTATAAGCGTAGCATGTAGTCATGTTTCTCATGGCACGCATGCCATGATTATCATGTTTGGGAGCGTGATTTACTCTCATCGTCTATTCACGTCAAGTAATACCAAGTTTGGTCTATGTGAAGCTAGCGAAACAGCCGCGAGTGCATCATGAGCATGGTGTGTAGTCAAGTTCTTACATGAGACGCATGTCGTGAATATCCTGGTCACAGCAGTCTTGTACCTTTGTCATTTATTCACCTCACGTGACACCAATATTCGTATATGTGAAGCTAGCAAAACGGCCGCGAGCCCACTGTGAGCGTAGCATGTAGTGATGTTTTATAAGACAGGCATGTCATGATTTCCCAGTTAGGGCCTGTCACTTATGTTCGCCATGCAGGCATGTCATACTATACCATATTTTCAATTTCTGATGGGAACTAAACCACAGCAAGAGCAGCCAGACCATGACGTGTAAATCAGGACATTAATGACATACTTCTCATGACTTTCATGTTATGACTAGTCAATTACGCTTCTCATACAGTCTTGTTATGCCGCACCAAGTTTGATGTAGATTTCATTATCGAAACGGCCAGGAGAGCTAATGTCATAGGTGGCTGGATAGATAGATATAGACAGACTCGGTAAAAGTCGACTAAGTTCACCAAGAAATGCGTCGCCTTTAAGAAACGAAAATTCATAGCCGAAATCTGAGCCCTTATGGCAGAGTCTTTTTTTTATTTCTCACTACGTCTATGTCTTTATTCTTCATTCTTCTTTTTTTTCTTTTTTATTCTGTCTTCATTTGATCACTATTTTTGTTCATTCACTATTGTTTACGCCCACCATTATTCTAACCGTATCTTGCTTAATTCTATCATAGGCGTGTTCAACTTTCTATTGTCGGCCCTGAATTCAAGTCTTCATTTGGGCTCGTGCTCAAGCGTACACCTGGTTGCATATCTCCACTCAATCAGAACATGCTTCATCATTTCTATATTTTGCCAATAGCGTATCATGGTGACAATTGTGCAACGCAACTAGCGTCAATTTCGAATTGTTTTCAAATTTTTAAAATTAAACAGAGAAATCGTTTTCTATATCAGTAAGGATTAGTAGTACCTTTATGATTTTTAGCGCACAATAGCGTGGCCTCACTGAGAGCACATAAGCATTACATGTCAGTTGCCACGTCTTACCAATGACCTACCAATGTCGGCCCTAGCACGTAATAGAACGTCAATCCCGAACTCAGAAATACTTTGTGCGTGTCGCTCTAGTTCCGAACTAATAAGGCTTCCCCCTCGAAATTAAATTATTACAGTCATATTTTTTTACGTTACCACTTGCTCGATGGGATTAGTGTATTTTACAGTTCTAAAGGAAGCAATGGAACGACACGCTCAATTTGTGTCACAGGGCTACTTTCAGGCTACTCAAAGGAAAAATCTCGGAGGATCGAGGGAATCACCAGCTTTTTCGCCTAATCCTGGTCTTGAATGAACTAGGTGGTCACCACACATATAGAGGAGCGATGAGGTCACGTGGTGACATTATCACGTGGCGTCATAGTGAAGTCGGAATGGCGTTGTGCTGACGCCTAAAATTTTAATGTTTTTTGATGTTATGATGATGTAATTAGGTGACGTCAATGTGTGAATCCTTCACGGGATGACTTCACCTAATTGATACAAGATATAATGCATCGTTTGCGTTGACTATACTGACGCTCATTTTGCGCGTTTCAATGGGCATGTTATGTTTGTGCCATAAAACAAAAGAGAAAAAGAAAAGACGCCATTCAAGGGAAATCAATATATTAGGCATATAGAGACCCAGTACACATGCTAGAGCTTATGCGCAGCAAAATTTTATGTAGTATGTCACCATACAGATATAGGTGTGATTGTTGATTTGATGCAACAATCAGCCGTGCTGACAAAATACATTGCGTCAGCACACGACCATGAATCCTGAAATTAGAATTGGAGGAGCGCATAGTTGCACCGACATCTGGGTTAGATCCCACCACTTTATATCTGATATTTATTTTATTCGGGAATCAGTCGGCAAGGTTGAAGCATTTTCAATTGCCAGCGGAGATCTACAGCGCATTGAAAGTGAAAGAGAGAGATATCGAAGGGATATGACAAAGTGTTGCCCATTAACAATCTTAGTATGATTTAGTATGCTATTCTATCTAAAGGTTTAAGGTGGAACTCAAAGATCAGATGAATATAAATGTTTGCACTGCGAATGCATGCACACTGTCTCTAAGACTTGTGTCGTGGTTGAGGGGCAATGAAATGGTGATACAGCTTTGTGGATTTCAAAGACCACAGCGATACCTTTGCCACATTGCATATTGTCTACGCCTAAATCTTCAATCACACGATGTTCTCTCAAACGCATTTGCGAATTTTATGAAGGAAGGAAAGGTAGAAAGGGTAAAAACTTTGCCCTGTATATGCATTTTAATCTGCTAATGTCGTCGAAAGACGATAGTATTGCATCTGGAGAGATTGAACAAAACGTTTATTTGATGTGCGCAAGAAAATCGGTGAATAGTATTCTGGAGGCGCTGCGTTAGAGTGCCTCAAGCGTGCAGTGGAGGCAAACGAGCACACAAAGTCACGTCACACGTGAGACACGAGCGCTATCTGGCAGTTACCTTGGAAAACAAAACGCGTGGCTCTGATACGGGCATGCGCGCCCGTCTGAGAGGTGATAAGGTGTAGAAAGCAAGGCGACTTGTAGGTGCCACCACCTGTGTCGTCTTAGCAAAGCGACGGGAACACTTCCCTTTTCGTGCAAGCGTTACATGAATAGCGCCGCGTGATAAACGCTGCGGTCCTTAGAATAACCTATGTGTGCATTTTCTTGTAAAAGACGCACATAAAGAATATATGCGTGTTGTTATGGTGCCTCAGGTATGCGCGATAATTGCTTTTTAATTGACAATCGCACAAGTATATAACGCTGAATCTTGAGCAACATTGGTGGGTGCTGCGCATGGGGTCTGCCGTTTGGAATATCTGCTGGTGCCGTTTAAAGCGCCCAGTACCGTTAGGGTGGACAAACAGACAAATACACACACAAAGACAGACCAAAGTTTTTGCGTCGAAGGTGCCCTAGAAATACTATCGTCTTTAATAAATGCTGTACACGGGTCAGCTTCACTAGATATAGTACATATGGTCCCTGTCTAATTGCAGCATACTCCAGTACCTGACACCCGCCTCCTAAAGTAACCGTACACTCTGAAATGGTTTGCGACTACAGTTTCTTCTCTTCTAAAATGAGTGCAATATTAAGAATAATCACGAACATTCTACACTGATAAATGTAATAATTTATTCTTTCCTATGCGAAGGTGTGAAGTAGATCACTGAATTATTGAATTTCAAATTTTCGTTTTTTGAACATCGCCCTTTAATTTTGCGTTTATAACCCAATTAGTGCAGAACGATTTCAAGCTATTTTCAACGTGGTGAAAACCATGAGGTGTAAACAAACCAAACTTTTACGTAGCAAGACATATTTCGGTTTGTAATTGCATTATCATTAGAAAAGACTGCGTTTGTTTAGCACGCGTTCATTCATCACAATAATTCATACGCTAATCAATATTGGCATAAACGTAATTGACATTCAATTTTTTATTAAATAACTTTTGATAATTTTTATGACAAAACAGCACAGAAGCTTTCATGCAGACGCAATGATCCGCTTCGATCTGAACTCGCTCTTTTTACTTGTCCACTCTCCTGACAGCAATAAACAAACAGTAGAATAGGCAATAATTTTGTATTGTCTCGCGCTACCGACAGAGTTATCTGCTTATTCAACCATTTCTGCTAAGTCTTGACAATGTCACATGAATCTAGGCAGTGCTGTCGGAGAGTCAGGATATCAATATAACGCAAACACAAGCGCTGGTTCATGTCGCACGGCCCATACAGCTCACGACGGCAACTTCATAATTTCGACGCGAAAGAAACCAGCGTCAACGTATGCTGCCATGTTGAGATTTTCCCTTCACTACCCTTGATGCGCCTCGCCAAGAGCATTATATAGGTTGCTGCCGTGCGCCCAGTCTATAAAGTTTTCTGCAATACATACTAGAGAAAACTCTAGCGCTAAGACCGTTCAGCCACTATGGGAAAGATGGGTATTTCAAGGACTTGCCTGATCGTCGTACTAGCGGCTTCAAACACGATTATTGCTTGGTTTATTGTTGTGTTCTGGCACTTAACTTGTAAGACTAAAACAGTCAAGTTGGTGACGTGACATTGCTGAACGTTCGCTGATATTTGTCTAGCGACAAAACGGCTACAAGCAAAACGGACCCAAACGAATACGAAGGAACGAAGCAGAGACAAATCCATGTATTACTTGTAATTTCCATGCTGGTGTAAGCGCCGTGCATTGCAGCTCCCATAAACACTAACGCTATAGTTCCCTCTCTTGTAGCATAAAGAAACGATGGCGCGATCTACTCACCCAACGTACTACGGCAATGGACACCCAACTGGGACGCCGAACAGAAGATGACGCGGCGCGGATGAGTAAATTGTGAGGGGTGTATATATTAGCTACGTAGACCCGTAACTAACACAGTGCAGCGACCATCTTGTGAGATCAAGTATATATTTTGCATACTTGTCCACTTCCAACCATCGCGCCCAGCCCCATTCCCTCCTTAGATAACTGGAATTCACTTGTCTGTTTAAGGGCTCATTTTTTTTTGTTAGAGATAGTATTATTTAGAACTAGCAGAAAATAATACCAACAGAATATAGGGGACGTTATAGTAGTAATTGTAAAGTAGACGTGAACAAAGAAAACTGCGCGAAAAGATAACTTGCCTCCGGCTGGGTCTACACCTGCGACCTCTAAATAACGCCTCCGTTATTCGAAGGTCGCCGGCTCCCAGTCCATACACGGTCACGCCACCACGATTCATAGGTGTAATTGGATAAACAAGATGCTTACTACCCTACTGGATGACAAAGCAGCTTTACTACAATTTAGTTTATTCGCGTGTACATTACTGCGTTTGTTTGCGGCTCAACAACAAAAAGAAATGCCCCGCCGCGGTGGTCTAGTGGCTAAGGCACTCGGCTGCTGACCCGCAGGTCGCGGGATCGAATCCTGGCTGTGGCGGCTGCATTTCCGGTGGAGGCGGAAATGTTGTAGGCCCGTGTGCTCAGATTTGGGTGCACGTTAAAGAACCCCAGGTGGTCTAAATTTCCGGAGCCCTCCACTACGGCGTCTCTCATAATCATATGGTGGTTTTGGGACGTTAAACCCCACATATCAATCAACAAGAAGAAATAAAGTTGGTATCCGCTGACTAGAAAACAAAATATGCTGCGTATTATTATTAAATACCACGTCGAACGCCTTGCGCCCATTTTTTCATAAGCATTGTATCTTAACAAATCAATATGTCTTAATATAAAGCTGGCGACAGTTATTTACGATGAAATAAAATCTAACGCCTATGTATACATTTACCGAAACTTACCTCAGAAAACAACAAATGAAGAAATTCAGAGAAACCAGTCATTAGAGTGAGAGAATTTGTACTAAGTATCAAACACTAAGGCTAGTACACTTTTTTTTGTCGTTTTTAATGTCATATAGCATGGCCATCAGCATATTAGGCAAAAGTAGATCATCAGCAATTTTCAAAAAAAATTATGATTATCTATTGACGCTGCAAGCATTATATGTATTTTTTACTATTTGCTGTATAAAATTTGCGCATCTCGTGTACTTTACTGTAATACATGTGTCCGAATTCTTTCAAACCACGCATAATTCTGTTGACTTATTCGCAAGTTTTCACTTGTTTCACTGGTGTTCATAAAGGCAGTTTTTGTTTTTAAATGTTTTTTTGCCTTTAGAGTTTTTTTACTAGTGTTCAATTATTGCTTCTTCCCGCTCTTTTTTTTTTCTCTGTTTATCTGCGGTTATTTTATTTTCTCTGCATTTATTTTTGTATTCATGCTTTAACTTTAGGTAATTACCTATTTTCACAGTGTATAGTTTTCATGCATTCACATTCTAGATATTAATGCTCTATTGCCAATATATATATATATATATATATATATATATATATATTTATATATATATATATATATATATATATATACACTGAGTGTTGTGCAATATAGTGTACAGGGCAGGGCGGTGCTTTGTGCTTTGTCAGGCATTCAGTTGCTTTTTCATCACCCCTTCCCCCATCAACCTCTTCATACATGAATGATGTATGTTTTCGAATATGAATCAACTTCAAATTTCAATGAAAGAAAAAATCCCTGTGAACACACGCTTCATTCTGGTGTTCTATTGAACCCCACGACAGAGGAATCAGCCTTTTTGCTGTTGTTTTTGTTTATGTATAATTGCATTCGTGTGCTGAGAATCCTTGGGCATATGAGCACGTAGTTAGTCCCAAGGAGATGAATAATAATAAGCCCATACCAACACTGATGCTCGGACACATACAAAAAAGCCACTTGACTTTTCTCGAGTTTAGCCACACCACGGTACCACGCATTAAGTCGGAAAACGAAGACAGACTACGCATTCGTGCCAGAAAATGTAGGCGCTTAAGTCGCCATTTTGTTTTCTTCATTGAATGAGAAACGGAACGTTGCACTATGAAGAACCCATTGTCGAGTATCACAAGCAGCATGTAATGACCGGACCTCATTTAATATATTTTATCGGTCCCGAAAGTATTGGACAGGCAATATAGAGAGCGAGAGAGGTTAAATCGAAAAAGATACACCGTGAAGTGCTCTTAGCGGGTACGACGGAAAAAAGGTTGATAAGCAAGAGCGCAATCGTTGTTTCCATTCTGCCAGCATTCGTGGACACTCAGGTGGGCGTACTCTCTCTGCACTTAGGGATCCCAGCGGAACGACGCCTGTCCACTTAATACCGAGGTCCTTCCGAAGTAATACGCCCTGCGCCAGAAACAGCACCCCGAGGGTATTGACGTTCACTTCGCAGCAGAATCCGAGCCAAGAGAGAGACAAGCTAGCGACGCAATGAAACCGAGGGGCACTAAGTCAATATAGAGAATATAAACATAACTTAACGATACATCGTCCTAATCCGTCTACCTGGTGCGATGCTATATGAGCTCGCCGCTGAATTTATGAACAAATCTTACTTTTCTGTCACGGTTTTAAGTGTATAGATCGGTTAAAGAAGCAGCACATCCGAGCGCGATTGAGTGTTCATATCGGGAGCAGAGATATTCAGGGGGGGGGGGGGGGTGGACTTCATTTCCGGAAGTCGGTACGGGATGCTGCTCTTGTAACGAGGGCCCATAGTCCTTGGAAAAGGAAAAGCAAAGAAACTCGCCAAACACGAGCATGACAGGATCGTGGACCGCTGGTGAAATTACAGGCTTTCATATAGTGCTTCGGGGAGGCAAGATGAGCGTCGTCTGTACTACCCCCCTGCCCTTCCAACCCTTGACTGGCGGACAATTTCTGAATATTCTCATATACCACACTGAAGAAGGTGAGTAGCATTGGAGGAAGCGATCTCCCTTTTTTTATAAGGCTGTGCTATCATCAGCAATGTGTGTAACAGGAAATGACATTCTGTTCGCAGGGTTATGCGTCTGCGACGGCATTTGCCGAACTCCCCCTTCCTAGCCCTTTTGTTTTCTCAGCGAGTGAATTCGCTGCTCGAAAATCACTAACTTTTGTGTCATATGAAACAGCCTTAAGATGTTGTGGCCTCTCTCAAATCTCGCAGCAATCATGTGATCGCGTCGGGGAACGAGATTCTGCAGACGAGTGATGAACCCGCGTGGCGTGCTCAAACAGGAGTTTGGGACGGCTAACAGCAATAGAAACTACACCAAACTTAAATTGTTTGCTTCACTTGCAAGGGCGCGTTAACATCCGGCAAGGTGCCCGTGATGAACGGAGCTTTACGCCGCCCCATAAGCTGCTTCACATGGTTCTCTTTAGCGGGATATTGTGTAATTTTTAGATGCGAAGCAGCCCTTGGAGGAATTCAATTTAGCGTGCGTGCAGCGTAAGCACCCTTACTGCGCATGCGCCAACTCTCTCCATGCCACGTGAGAGCGAGAAGGTAGGAGGACCTTTTTTTTACGTGAGGGGCGTGATGAGGTAAGGTAAAGAGGGCGGCAGCATGAGAGCTGCCTCCACTCCACACACTAGCCAACATATGTGGCTGCGCAATAGCCAACATCCCTCTCCCCAGATTACCCCTCTTTGTTTGTATAAAGGCTCGCGTTACGTCGTACACACGCTCAGTTTGAGCCGGCTGTGCAAGTGTCAAGAGTTAAAACGTCAAGGTCTAAGAACTACTTTGATGCCTGATACTTTGACGTGCCGAAGCGCAGCGTAAACGTCGGCAAGCGCACTCCGAGCCCCAGGCTAGGGGACTAGCGGAAACGGCAACGTCAGCGGGAAACTGTTACGTATGAAACGCGAGCTACACATGCCTAAACGCTAGGCTTGTGCGAATTGTGAATTTCAGGTTCGAAGCGAATTCGAAGCGAATAGTGGTTCTGATCGAATAATTTCGAATTGAATTCGAATGGTATATAAGACATATGAAAAAAAAAGAAATATTTATTATGACCTAATTAACCTACGCAATATTTCGTTTGAAGTGAAACAGGGGCTCTATGCAAATGCCTTTTTTTCGTTCAAAGGAAGTCGAAACAACCTTGAGTAGTAGTTTCGGTAGGATGCGAGTTATAACCTGTAAGGTACTCAACATTTTAATATTTATTATACTTGGAACATATATGTCGTCATACCAATCTAACAAAACGAAGAATTGATTTGAGGGTAGCATGTTCCTTTAAAGGGGCCCTGCAACACTTTTTCAAGTAGCCATGGAGCCAGTAAACATGCTTGCTGCCTCGCAAATTTACCGGCGCAAAGTTTCTAGAATTCCTCCAGTGCGAGCAAAGTTCGAAAAATTTGTCGCACGCTGCAATTGCATTCTCTCCTCATCCCGACGAAATAGCAGGAAGGCGTCTCTCATAATCATATAGTGGTTTTGGGACGTTAAACCCCACATATCAATCGAAATAGCAGGAAGCTAAGCAGGGAGGAATGTCACGGCAAAAGAAAATACATCACACACACCTCATGAACTTGAGCACCTATTTTTTTTACTTAGGATTCGCGGCTTTTCAGTGGGATCGCGCACGTACTCATGGACAAGCGGCGGTCTCCTGCAGCGGCCTCGGTAACGACGAGCACGCCATGCTCAAATTAGCCAATGGCTACGACAAGTGATTTTTGAGCTTGTAGTGTCATTTGATAAGGAAAGAAAGCAACTATTAGCTTTGAAAATTTATTGTGAATTACAGGCCACGTGTTGCACTATAACATTTGCTTGCGCATTCTCGGTAGCCTCGACTACCGATCGGCAGTGTTTTCTGACCACGTTTGATTAGTGTTGCCAAGCCCCTTTCATGATGATAAGGGCGCGAAAAAAACGACACACAACAGAGAAGAAGTACACGGGACGACGCGCTACTAGCAACTGGAATATTTTATTCAGGAAACATCATTTATACCGCAGTGACATCAAATTTAACCCAACGAATCGACCAAAAACTAAAAATACATGCTCAGCATGCCTATAAGTAACGTTGCAGATAGGCTATCTCCCCTTCCTGCAGACTGATAGAGGGGTGGCTGATGCAATCAGGCCCCTCCCTCTGGATAAAGAGGGCTTCTATAATCTCCCTCTCCGCTGAGCCCCTGTGCCTGTAGATTACAGTTGTCTGCTCAAATGCCGGCTTACAGTTACCCTGATCGCATCCTCTGCAATGCATCGCCAGATGCGTGAACGGCCTTCCTATTAAAGAGCTGCTGTGCTCTCGCAACCGCACGTTGAGGCATCTACCAGTTTGCCCTATGTATGCCTTGCCGCACGACAGTGGTATTCTATATACAACACCACGTGCGCAAGGAACGAACTGCCTTACGTGCTTAATGGCACATCCTCTTTTTTCACACTGTTTTGGCCTACCTGTCTTCTTACCCACCGCTGAGCAGATGCGGCCCACCTTGTTTTCTGCGGAGAACACGAGATCCACCCCATACCTCGAAGCCACTCTCTTAAGGCCGTGCGAAAGCCAGTGGATATACGGGATTTTTGACACTCTTTTTCCTCCCTGCGGGACATTCTTGTCTAGGCCTGTCCCAGGCCGTTGCTTAATGGACTTTTTTATTTTTTTTTTGGGGTGGATCTCGTGTTCTCCGCAGAAAACAAGGTGGGCCGCATCTGCTCAGCGGTGGGTAAGAAGACAGGTAGGCCAAAACAGTGTGAAAAAAGAGGATGTGCCATTAAGCACGTAAGGCAGTTCGTTCCTTGCGCACGTGGTGTTGTATATAGAATACCACTGTCGTGCGGCAAGGCATACATAGGGCAAACTGGTAGATGCCTCAACGTGCGGTTGCGAGAGCACAGCAGCTCTTTAATAGGAAGGCCGTTCACGCATCTGGCGATGCATTGCAGAGGATGCGATCAGGGTAACTGTAAGCCGGCATTTGAGCAGACAACTGTAATCTACAGGCACAGGGGCTCAGCGGAGAGGGAGATTATAGAAGCCCTCTTTATCCAGAGGGAGGGGCCTGATTGCATCAGCCACCCCTCTATCAGTCTGCAGGAAGGGGAGATAGCCTATCTGCAACGTTACTTATAGGCATGCTGAGCATGTATTTTTAGTTTTTGGTCGATTCGTTGGGTTAAATTTGATGTCACTGCGGTATAAATGGTGTTTCCTGAATAAAATATTCCAGTTGCTAGTAGCGCGTCGTCCCGTGTACTTCTTCTCTGTTGTGTGTCGTTTTTTTCGCGCCCTTATCATCATGAACCAGCACCAACTCGCCCAACTTTTTACTTTACCAAGCCCCTTTAAATTTGATGGGAGGCTTCACGGCAAAGCGAATTTTTTTTGGATAGGTGTTTTCACAACTTAGCAGTTCTACATTGCAGTGAAACTATTTTTACAGGCGCTAACATGCAGATTAATATACACCCATTCGTTCATTGTGAAGACTGCGAAAATATTCAATAATTGAAATTCGAATCGAAGTGAATTCGAATATTGAACTCTTCGTTCGAATATTCGAACCATTTGAATACTCGCACAAGCCTATTAAACGCAACAGGAGCGTCAGCGAGCGAACCCCGTCGTACGCAACGCTGACGTCGAAGCCAAGCGTCAGCGTCCAGCCAACGCGTCGGCTGCGGACAGACGACGCGATTTCAATGCATGACAGTGCAGAACGCTTCGCTGGACAACATCACCGCCCGGGATTCGACGGTGCCGACGCCCAGTTCCAGCTCGAATTTCTCGACCGGAGCTTCGGGCAACCATCTCCCGGGTGCACAACGCATTTGCATCGGTTTCGTGCCTACGTTAGTTTGTGTATATAGGCCACACTTTTAGACAATGGGGTGCTCAACCAACTTTGCGACATTACGAAAGCAAATAAGTGCATTTGGTTTACAGCGTCTGTTTTCTACAAGGATACTGGAGCTGTATGGCCATCCTCATGGACAGACAGGGCGGCATCATGAGCGTGGTCATTAAAAAGTGTGCCACAATGTAATTGGAGGCATTGGAATGGAACGTCATGCACATTCTAAAAAGCTTGTTGAAGTACTTTTTTATTTCGTTGCCTAAATGATTGTGCATCCTTCATTGTGATGCTGCAGACTTTGAAAAGATTCCTTGGCGTCGGAGAAGACAACTGACTTTTGAGGCTGGGCTTCCGAAATATAACGAATAGCAGCTCGTGAGGTTTCAAGCTCCATTTCTGTTGATGCCGTCCTGTGAGACAATGTGAAGCTAATCGCCATTTTGGCAGGCCAGTGTATTGAAAGCACGTCCACATTTGTCGACTAAGGCCGATCCATTATTGCATATGTGCGTCTTTTTGCCTTATCTTTTTTGGTTGTGCTAAAGAAGAAGCCTCAAGTACATAGAAAAAGATGGCACATTAAACATGTAGATGTGCTTCACATAAGGCTATATAACATTACAGTCTCTCACAATATAGCATAAAACGCAGCACAATATATAATAACAGTAACGTTAAAATAGAACGAATATTAAAAGCAATAATGAAACAAGCGATATGGTTATCAACAAAAATATGTGTTTTTGCTTCTGTTGTGCGTTTCTGCAAAGCTTATTGTTGTTTTTGGGTCAAGCTATTTCTTTAAACAGAATGACTTGTTAAATGTAGTTAGAATTATTTTATACGGAAGCCTCGCTGTTGGGTCATGTGGAAACTTGAGATGGCCGTGCGATAATACGTTCAACTGCAAAATGTTCTGACAGACCCTACGCATCGTGGAAATCGAATCCATGCGATGATTTCGGTGAGTAGCAGCGTGTGTCACATTGTTGGCTTTGAGCCAAGTATTACGAGATGTATCTGTATAATCGTGTGAATATGAAAGTTTTATGCATATATGAACTTAGTATGTAGTACGACGGCGCTGTGAAGGTCAAGGTATAGGTTATGCTTCTAGATAACTCGTGCGTTTATGTTATTTGTATCACTTTCTACCTAATAATCCTCGTGGCAATCGAATTTCTTGTTGCGTAAGCTACCGTAGAGGTTATTCGGCATCCATATTTGCAAATTATTTCACATGATACAAATATATACGAAAACCTTTATGTATATACGTGTTATCTCTGTAGAACATCTCTGGCGATCATGTATGGTTTTGAAGGCTTGTTGAAATATAACACAAAACAAAAACTCACAGTGCCTCTGTAGTTTGGGTGATTCAAAAATGTGGTTGGCGAATCTCAGTTTTAGGAAAAGAGATCATAATTATTGTGACTAACAAAGTAAACGAGCCCATATTAACACAACTTGAAGTCCCTTGAGGAAGTATTAAACATGTGTAGACTTTTGTGTACATGTCTCGGAAGTTGCTCTTTCGGCGTGTGGGACATGGGCTCTAAGATGATGGCAAAGTGGCAAAGGACGCCACTCTGTCTTAAAATATCATTGTGACACAACGATTATCAATAACGCTCATCCTCCCAGTGGCCCCGATGCGCTGGTCTATAGTGGCTAAGGTACTCGGCTGCTAACCCGCAGGTCGCGGGATCGAATACCGGCTGCGGCGGCTGCATTTCCGATGGAGGCGGAAACGTTGTAGGCCCGTGTGCTCAGGTTTGGGTGCACGTTAAAGAACCCCAGGTGGTCAAAATTTCAGGAGCCCTCCACTACGGCGTCTCTCATAATAATATGGTGGTTTTGGGACGTTAAACCCCACAATCAATCATCCTCCCAGTGGCGCGTCGGCAATGCTGCGAGATGCGTTCACTAACAGATTCTCCTCACTTTTTTTCCCTGTTGTAACAGCCCTATTTCTAAAATGCCCAGAGGTTGCTATCGTTATCATTTAGTCAAGGCTTCTAATGATGAAGGGAGAAAGAATAAACGTTTACTGGTATACCAAGGGAACTGAGCACCAAGAGAAAAAAGAGAGAGAAAAAAGTTCACTCTCCCACCCTTGAGGTAACTGCGGGGGAGACCAGTCTGGCAGTCCATTAACAATTAATCATAGCTCGCCTCAAACTATTATGTTAAGTTGGACGCACTGATTTTTGAAGTGTTGGTCGTCTGTAATCACCACGGGCTTTACACGAGAAAACGTAAATAGATGTGGCGTGCTCCGCTGCTTCACAAAAACACAAAAATGCTGAAATCGCGCGAGTTTTTCGTCTCTGGTAAGTGCGGAAGCTGCTAGGCGTAAGGCAACAAACAGCTTTTATTATTTTGTTCAAGTGATAGCACACCTAACCCACTATTGAGGAATGCAAAGAAGTAGTCCTGCAGCAGTATACGCAACCGTGTACATCCCTAAGCAATTTCGCGTAAGTTTGAACTCCTTAACTTCGTTCTGCCAGTGAGAGAGTGTCAACCTGCATGTAGCCATGCGGACCAGCCCTCAATCACGTAAGCACAGAAAGTTCGCTAAACTTCGTCTCGCCTCTGTAATTGCGGCACGTCACAAGAACGCGGCTATAGCGTGAGAAGACATTCCCACACGAGAGTCAAGTACGCGCACCGAACATTCGAGCAGGCCTCCCAGCGTTGTCGCTTGACCGCGCAATTATCGAACCGCATGAATGCGTGCCAACCACTGGATGCACCCAGCTGACCATTACACCGATTGCGTTCTCGGTCAGGCACCTCGGCGCCCGGCCGAGAGAGCCGAAGCGTGGTGACCTCCTGGCTTTGCGAGCATCGTTGTGTTCTTCCTGGCGTTTAATTATCTCTTTCACAAGGTATCTCTCCGTGTGTGACCAGCCCCCCGCAAGCCGCGTACAGTGACTGAATGGGCGTAGGAGGAATTCGGAAATCCCTCTAAAATTTGGCCCTCCCGGCAGCTGCAGTGAGGCGGGAGCTGCGTGGTGAGATCAGAGTGTGCCGCTTGCCATGGGCCGCCCATCGTTGTGGCAGTAGGGTTAGTTTGTTGCATAGCCGAGTTAAGGGTTTATGTAGTTCAAAAAGTACATAAGTAACGCTTCTTCTGCCGGCAAAAGGTGGTCCAGTGTAGCTTGTGTACATGTCTGACTGACGTACTTCTTTCTTTCTTTCTTTCTTTCTTTCTTTCTTTCTTTCTTTCTTTCTTTCTTTCTTTCTTTCTTTCTTTCTTTCTTTCTTTCATTCATTTTTTCTTCCTTATTTCTTTCTTTCTTTCAGCTTTACAAGAGTTGAATAATGAGCAATCTGGTGTATAGTCATTAATATCTACACCCTGAAGAGTGTACGTGTGTGTAAGCTCTTTTCAATGGCACTCAGTGAAAGCCTTCCGAAAGGTTCCGTCGGTGGACGGAACCTTTCGGAAGATATGTTCATAGTTGATATATGTTCATAGTTGTTCATAGTAAGAAGATATGTTCATAGTTGGATGTTTGTTGTCACAGAAAACCGTATCCATTTAGAGGAGTCGCCTACGGAACTGAAGCGGCACCCACTAGCACACCTCAACGGTTCTCAACCCATCTGCCACCAGAATTTTGTTAGTTGACATGATAAGTAGTAGCATTTGCTGCGATTTGTTTGTGGTGAATGCAGTTATAGTTCACTATTTGCAAGTGATCGTACCACAGCTATTTTTCTGTTAGAGCATTACGACCTCAAATGTGCTACATCTTTGATCGACTTTGAGCTACGGCATCGGTAATGTATGTAACTACAGCTACAATAGTGCTACGCTGTAACAGCGAACGTCCAGGTATCAAGAGTTACCATGTTGTTTTACCGTAATATTACGAGGATACTTAAACAGTGTACGGGTCAATATTGCCGCATTCAATCTGTAGAGTTGCAGATGGAAGAGTTTGGTTGAATGTGCTCCATAAGTGCAAGCAGCATATGAAAGTGGTGAAATAGACAAGGCTCATATGCTGCAGAATCCAGGACAATCATTTTATAGACATGCATAACAAAAGCACTAAACAGAACGAGTACTGACGCAAATATTTTCATATAACGAGGAGAAGGGGGAGAAGTACCCCTCTCCTGCCTTGGAGAAGTCCAGTTAATCTTGGTGTTCGAGTGTCTCGATAATGATATTAGGTGCGGACATTACTGCTATGGCCAGGGAAACACGAAAACCAAAACCACGTATACGAATTGAAAAGGAAGCAAGCTTTAGCAATACAAAGAGATAGAGAAAAAAGAAAAACTTAAGGAAAAGAATATAAATAAACAAAGCTAAAATTAAAAAAAAAAACTGGAAAAGATAGAGATAGGAAAGAGAGAAAGAAATAAAGAGAAACCTGAAGGGAAACATAAAAAAGGCTGCCATGCTGTGCCCTCCTTGCGGCTTGACACCACTTGCTCAAGTCCCTAATTTTTTTTTTGTTACGCTGCCCCCTTCCCTCCCAAAAACACGTAAACACGCCAAATCGAGTGGCCCTGTTATATTTTTTGCTTCAGTTCAGTTCGCTCACGCTGGCTTTTCGTTAAAGGGGACGTTTGTATGAAATATAGAAGACGTTCTCCTTCACAATGTAAATATTCGGAAAAAAAGTGGCCCCCTTAAAGTGTGTACATAATCAGATCTATCAAATGCAGGCATCAGCATATAATGATTGGTCGCGAACATGGCAAAAAAGCGGAGAAGAAAATGCAAACAAAACAAAATCTTTAGTAAAAATTAAATAAGGCGCCATTCTTCCTTTGGAGAAACTTTGCAACACGTTCTGCCAGGAAACAACAAATTATAGAAGTGACAAAAAACGTAATAAAGTAACAATAAAGTCTGAAGGACGGACGAGCATACGCACAATACGTCTTCCCTCCCAATACCTGCTCGTCGATTGCCTTTGCCAGAGTTTTCAGCAGCAATCAACATCTACACGATTCGTTCTCAGCAAATTTGGTGCTCGGTATCCCGTAAATTCAATAAATAGTTCGTGTGCCCTTGCCGCCGCCGTTGACGTCATCACATCAGCACATTTTATAACTTCTCAGTCACATGATCACTTCAGATCACGAGCGATTCCGATCACCGCTGACCTCTATAAAAAGTGCCCGCGGTGTGACACAGGCGTGGAAATAAGCGTGTTATCCTGAAGTTGTCAGGAAATACGCGTGAGAAAATAAGCGTTTCATTCTGAGGAGTGATCACTCCTTTGGATCTTTTGCTACTCTCCGTTGGTACCCTCTCCCAAAGCCGCTTTGCCCTCTCGCTAAGCGCCCCTCCTCAATCTGGCGTGGCTCCATCGCTCCGTAAACAGCATCTTTGTTGGCGAACGGCTGCTATACTGTTCCGGTCCGTGCTTATACGAATCGTGCCGCTATGCGCCCTGCGTAACGGGCTGCAGTAGCTGATTCGCAAGCAAGCGCGCGGATGCGGGCAAATTGATGAACAACAAGCAGTGGGGACAGCTGCTTGAAGACTAACCGGAAGTCCTTGTTCTTTGTCAACCAATCACAGCATATTCGTGCTGCGCATCAGAGATTCTCTTGCCAATGTCATTCGGAGGCCCAAAAGGCCCGAAGAAGAGGGGCAGTTGTTTCTTGAAGATTCGGCGCACCGAAAAGTGTGAAGAGAAACATTCATGGCGACGGCTCTCTGCACACAAAGCTCGTGTTAATTTAAATGTTTGAAAAAATCGAGGTGGTTTAAAAGTGCTTTAAAAACATTGTCTACACTGAATGTGAGACTCGAAAATAATAACACAGCCAACCTTTTTATCCTAACAGTCACTCTTACCGAATTGCAAGAAAACCTCACCTAGCTAAAACCAGTGCATTTGCGCGATTTTCCTTTGTTATTTACGTTTACTTCACGGCAGGCACTCTCCCTCGTTTACTGCTCATAGTAATACTTGTTAAGTACTTTCGTGAGGTAATAACACTGATGAAGGAATTATTCCAGAAGCTCAGCTACGGCAGAGCTATCGTCTCACTTCAGAAGTTTTCACGTTTTGTAATGTAGAGCGTATAACGCGTTGGAGCTTTATTTGTTCTTTCTTTCCGAGCAACTAGAACCCACAAAGAAGAATCACCACACGTGCTGTCTTTTTCATCTCAAACATATGCGTATTCCTGAACAAGGTAACATTTCACTCATTGTGAGGCATAATTTTAGAATGAACGATATGCACCTTGTTTATAGCCACGCAGTTTAAAAAAATACCGCGAACTCGGAGCCAGCCGTCTGTTTCCGACTATGCCTGTACACACACACACACACACAAAAAAAAGATCTCACATAGGCATCTCTGACCACGTGCTTAGAAACGAGTAACAAATTCCTTCTCTCTATATACCGAAGACTACTGAAAAGTCCGGGCCGTGTAATCAATTTCGCGACCTGCTTAGTGTTGGTGGAATCTTGGAGAAGCTCGTGTACATGTCCACCAATGGCTTATTTTTACGTGCCTCTGCCTTCGCATTCGCGTAATGTGCGTACAACGTCGTAGACTCAGTTTTATTATAACCGCGAAGGTGACTTGAGTGCATGAATGAAGAACGGCAGAACTGAAAAAAGAAAAAAAAAAGGAACAGCGAGAACTGCTACCTACCCGCCTTACATCCTTTTCAGGTTGCGACCTCGAAAGATGACCCACATTCGTTTTGTACGTTTCCTTCTTCAACTTTGCCTCCCCTGCTTCATTTTATTTACAACTTCGTGAGCGAAGAACGCTAAGTCGCCCAGGAGCTCACTTTCACCTTCGGTTGAGGAATCACCGTGCGCAAATCTTTCTCTTGTTACTTCATTTTTTTTTTGCCGATGGAGAACGGCTTCGTACGAAAGCGAGTCTGGGCCTTTATGTTTCTATCGGCAATGAGGATATCGCTGCAGGCGGCAAGTGATGTATGAGCCAATATATTCGTTCACACGATGCGAGCCAGAAGCCGGATATAGGCACGCAAGAAATAATTGCGAAGCTCGAGTGCCACCGATCTCGCATTACGTTTTTTTTTTCTGCCTTTTGAAGCTGACCTTCGTGGACTTTAAATTTATCGAGCCACGTATACTAATTTCGAGTGTGCTGCATAGCAGCAAGGCCAAGCGTTTTTTATTGTTTTTTGCCTTTGCTGCAAAATGAATGAGCTTTAAAGTCATTTGTGCGAGGGTTATGGTCGACCGGATGTTTTCGTGCCTGCGAGGTAGATTTAAATTAGAGAGCCACGGGCCTGATATACCGGTGAAAGTGAATTTGCATTACAAGCACGTGTGAGTAGCCTGCAGGAAAATCCACGATGTAGCGTGTACTTTAAATCTTCAAAGGTTACGTCCAAAAAAAAAAAGCACATGTGATATATCGTAGATTATCAGGTGCACGCGCCGAAGAATATACCGATAACACGTGCCTCCACCCCTCGCCACGGCGCATGCTCCGGCCTCGGGCCAGGGTATTAAAACCAAGACAGCAGCCTCGTGAATAAACAGTGTTCCTTCTTGTTCTGGCCATGCATCGTCTTATTCTTCGCCCTTACGATACTACACATGTGTCGAGATGTTTCAATATTCGCAAAGCTACGCAGGTTAAAGAAAGATAACTAAAACACAAACGGTGTCTGTCCCGCATTATTGTAAACATTATGCTTTAAATGACATAACACTTTTTCGTTTTTGCGGAAAGATACACACAGACAAAATAATAAATTGACATCATAAACAACAGTAAAACTGACTGGCAGGCGTGACTTAAACATTAATTGAATAGTTGGTTTTATTAGGCATGAAAACTACGAAGGCCTGAATTACGTGTTTATGTGCCTGCCTAATGTGTGTGACACATGTTCTAGGAAATTTCTCGGACAGTAGGTAGCCCACCTGGTAGGGCGACGCTTCAGGTGTGAATTCAGTGGGAGATACAAGCTCCCAAACGAGTTTAGTTTCGGTTACCTACGGGCAGTTTTAGAATTCAGCCAAGCCATTCCACAGAAGTATCTACGGCACCTCCATTGAGAGAGAAAAAAAACATGGACGTGATTTTGTACCTGCACGATGTAACCATGCTTTGTGCGAATCAAGAATAAATAAAAGGGCAATGGTGTTTTAAACGCTTCAGCAAGACTACGGCAGTGACGTTGCCAAGGGGTGAGGAGGTGGCATTCTGGGCACGTCATCACTATTATCATCATCAGCCTGACTACGTCCACTGCAGGACAAAAGCCTCTCCCTTGTTCCGCCAGTTAAGCCGGTCCTGTGCTTGCTGCTGCCAATTTGCGTGCCCCTACTGAAATATTTTTGTCGTCTTAGGTATGCAAAACACAGAGTGACGCTTGACAACATTTGCCTGCCCTGCCACCACTTCAGATGAAGGATGGGGCCTCCCCCCCCCCCCCCAAAAAAAAAAAAATTTCTGCCTTTGCCTCTGACTTACGGCAACGTTGTAATGAAAAAAAAACATACTTTAAGGTACTGCAACGGTTCAGGCAAAATCTGGAGTCTGTTAACGACGATGACCAGTCTTGACACACAACGAAGTAAGAAACAAACGACTCAGTGCCCAAAGTGGGTCAAGTATTAAGAAAGGACCGGCTGGTTAGTGTTTGCAGGATGGCGGAGTAGTGTGGAATGCCCAAAGCCATTGTTCACTGTATTTTGACGAAGTGTCTTCTAACGAGGAATGTCTGTGGAAAAGGTGGACGAAACATCTTTACAATTGTGTTCAAAAAGGAGCCAAACCACACTGAAGGTCTCCGAGCTTCACGCCAAAATTGGTCTGGCAATGCTTCCTCGGCCCCTGTATGCGGTCTCAATATGGCATCACCTGATTTTTTGCACCCAATATATTAAAAAAAAACGCTGAAAAGAGCTCTTCATGAGACACTGATGTCGATGAGAGCATCTTCAATAATCTGTACGAGAACGTTCTCGTTGACGGCTCCCAGCTTTCCTTCCATGACAGAGTGAAACGTTGGCTGTGGCGCATTTAACCAGGGGTCGATTCCTTTGATAAGTTCAGAAAAGTTTGCGAGCTGATATTGAACAAATTATTCATAAAAGAGAACTCACAACAGCCTTCGAGACAGACCTTGTACATCATAGGTTTGTGTTATTTGGTGTGTACGCTGATTTTGATACCGCATCGCAATAACAGACGGACGCCAACTGAGCAGAATTTCGAATTGTTGTTGAATCGTGTTAGAGTTATGCCCGCCATGCTCTCCAGACACCGACTTTACGCTTTCCAGCGCAAGGAAGGTACTTCACGAAGTTGTACCTCAAGCCATTGGAGTGAAGAATATGGATGTCTCAAATTGCATGTAACTTAACAAAGTTTATTATTTTGTAAATGTCAGGCACATTTGACTGGTCGACTGCCTAGGCTAATGATCTATCCAGCGGTGGTATTGACCAAAACATTCTCTTTCGAACCATCTAAAACGTGCGGGGGTTTGTTGAATTCCTACCCATAGTTTGCGAGATGCCGTTCGCCCTTTCCCGAAAGTTGCCAGCTGCGAAAGTTGCCGTTCTTTTTTTATTCGTTTCTAACGATAGATGTTGGCTCACAAATAAACCGTCATCTACTGCTGAGGTCTTGAAGAGGTTGAATATATCATTGGTAACTAATAATTCAGGTTTCTCCTATTTCTATAAATTTCTCCTATTTATTCGAAATAAGTTTGATAGTGGGCAAGAAACTGACGTCAGCGTTTATTTTGTGAAAGTCACCGCATATCCACGATGTGAATGATGACGAGTCAGTCGAAGCGTATGGATGGACGCACAGATGGACGCACGAACAGATGGACGGACGGACGCACGGTTGTATGCATGGACGGACGCATGAACGACCGAAAGGATGGACGCATGGACGGACTTAAGGAAACACGAATGGACTGACGGACTGACGGACGTACGGACGCACACACACTTTGCCCCACTCATCATTCACTCCGTGGATAGGCTGTGACACCGTTTTTATTGACATGCAGTGCAATGCAACTGGCTACTACGACGACTAAAACGACACGAGACATATGACCCACAACGTAAAAAGCTACGCTTCTAAAGAAGAAAGCAGTGTGCAAAAAACAGGGGTTGTTTTTCTTTCGAGTACAGAATGCTAGCGATCTACTAAACGTACTTTTCAGGCAGCCTCTGATTATAAGAGCAGTGATGTTCCGCACGTGTGGAGCCCTCGTTGAGTAGAGTCGCTCATCCAAGGAGCAATTTGAAAGAAAGCACTGCGCGACACTCTTAAAATATTTCGACACCGCTTCCACCGCAGCCGGCTTTTGAAGTTCGCACGCAAGAGAGCGCTCTCTGCCTGTCGTGCCTTTTTAAATCAAGAAAACTGCGGTAGGCGCATCGCAATTTTTTCATGAGTTGGCTAAGTCAGTTCACTGTTCGAAATTACTTTAAAGAGACAGCTATTGCTCTCAGAAATACGTTGGTTACTGTGCTTAGTGCTTAGTGTGTTCAGTTGTTACATATTGCAGTGGTCAAAGAGACTGCCTTAGTACTATAGTATGGCAGTCCTTGGCTGCTGACCCTAAAGCCGTGAGTTCCAGCCTAGCCGCGAAAATTAAATTTTCATGGAGGCGAAATGATAGAGGCCGTTCACTGTCACAAGATGAACTATAATACATCTACTTGTGTAGAATTACATTGAATTCAAGGCCATGCTGCGAAACCTCACAACATTGCTGCTGACCAGCAGGCGCAGCGCCATCCAAACATGTGCCTTAATTCCGGCCATTCCTCTGCCACCTCAGCTCCTTAACTTACTCGATACCCGTAAAAATGTTTTCGGCAGGATACACGTGCTCTCATTCCACCGTGTGTCTGCTCTCTCCCCCCTCACCTTACTAGGGCGGAGGAAGTTGTGCTTAGGAGGCTTCGGGCAGGGGTGGTCCTTACACCGGCCGTTATATTATTATGGAACTGGTCACATTTACGAGTTGGTGATACGCGTCCATATTGTCCCACTTCAGCGATGCAAGCAGATGCATACCACCTTATTTGGACATGTAAAGGGTTGCAGCCAGAACGCTCCCGTCACCTTCTTCAAGTCGGCCGTCGCTACAGCGACACAGCCAGTTACAACCGCTGGATACAAGACAACACATTCCACAAGACACTACTTCACTTAATACACAACACCGGCCTAACGGCACACATTTAACATACTCGCAAAAATATTATGCCTTAAAGGCAAGTCTTTGTCGCAATAAAATAAAAGCCCCAAATTGTTAAAACATCCGCAGCCATTCTCGATGCGGCATGGTTCAGTCATACCATGACTAGAGTACGTGAAAACGCAAGTAAAATAAAGTTATATCCACAGTTCTACTTCTACGGGCGAGGTTACCAGGCGAATTCTACAAACATATGGCCTGTGGCCTAGTGATACTAAGTTTGAAGTCTCAGCTTAAATGACCGTCATGGCCGTTTAGATTTCACGGAGGCTTCCTCAAATGCGCTAATGCTCTTAGAATTGAGTCCAAGTTTAATAAGCCCTATACGGTACGGAATAGTCCTAACCCTACTACCGAGTGCCTCATAACAATATTGCACCAAGATAGAGGACGATAGAGGCACTAGAAGAATACTGACGTAGAAGACGTAGTGGCTGGAATAGGGTGGCTTGTTAGTCGGTTGCTCTGACGTCCGTAAAATTTACCGTGCCGTGTAAATATTTAAAGATACAACTTTTGTTGATTGATTGATTTGTGGGGTTAACGTCCCAAAACCACGATATGATTATGAGCGTTCCAAGTGTTCCGAGCGAATTCCAAGCGTTCAGTATGCACTCGTTGTGAAAGTTTTGTCACAATCCATTGATATCACGCGGGCAAGTAGGCATCCAAGTTTTTTTTTAATGCTACGAGATGCTGAAGCAAAAAATTGCTCAGCGTAGCTTTCTCTAAATAAAGTATTAATAATTATTGTTTGTGTTGATAATATATACAATCACAAAGAAAATATTCATAGAGTAGGCTGACAAGTGTTGAGTAGTCAGGTACAACTCTTGCTTGCTTTTTCGAGAGGAAGGAATACATCGAGGCAAATGAAGACAGAAAGAAAGAAACTGAACTGAACTTGCAATGTAAACTAATGACAGAAAGGGAAATAATAAAGTTGGCTGTAGCCTAAGTTATGCTTGGTGAGAGGTAGGGTTATTCTTATTGTTTAGCTTCGTTCTCTGTATGATTACGCTTCTCGATAAGGGCAGCTCGTTCTTCCGCCATCTCCTCGGCTCGCTTCCTCCTGTTCATTTCGTTCCGATAACGAAGCCTGGCTTCATTCAGCCTCTCCGAATCAATCTCCATATCGGCTGACGAAACCCACAGAGCCACCTCTTCTATGAGTACACGATGCAACGCCGGCTTCTCCTCTGTTGTTGCATCGTGGTTCCGCAGCTCCACCTCTGACGTCACGCCAGATCTCGTGAACTAAGCCGTTGCCTAGACAAACAGCTGAGCTCACGGTGCGGCCACCGGCGACAGTAAAACCGCGAGAATACGGTCAACGTAGCTCTAGCTAGAAAATAGGTAGTAACACAGAAACCTGTTTATAAACGCGAGTTAAAATGAATTGGGCTCCTGAAATTCAGAAATTATTGATGAGCCTTCTCAAATTTAGCAACACACCGTAAGCAGAGATTCATGAAAGTTCGAAAGGTAAGCGTATATTTTTCTATTAGCGGTGCCCACTGCGCAACGAACGCTGGACACTTTATACTAACGTTTTTAAGTGTTTTATTGCAACCAAATTACATCACGCAATAAAGAAACCAGCACAGCATGCTCATATCTTAAGAACATGAAAGAGGTGATGTTAAGTGAACGTCTAGGAATAAAATATTCCGAAGTGATGAACACAACAACCAAACCACAAAAATACATCATGGCATTTGTTCTCAAAGTAGCACACTCGATAAAAGAAGGTAATGCTACTTCTTTCAGGAAGTAAAGTGCTGTTACAGCATTCACTACCTAAGTAGTAAATGCAGGTAGTAGATCACAGACATTTACAAACTTTGTTATACTTCTGAGGCAATAAAAGAACAGCATTATGAATTAAGATGGTTGTAGACGTAGTAAGGGGTCCCGTTACTACCTTTTTACTACCTTTCTTTTAAAAGTGCATATTATCAGTGAATTGGCAAAGACATGAGGGTCATACTTTGTTTTTGTGTATTTTTAATTTATTACAACAATTTTTATATAAGTACCGGTGTTGATGCACGACAGGAATGATCTTAGTATGCATGTTCATGAAATATTTTTTGTCGTTTACGCTCCTAAGGGTAACACAAACTTCTACCATAATCAAGAATGGATGCCACTGCAAGGTTTTAATCACTTGCACGAGAACTGGCGCTTGCTGAGTGGAAGTGAACGGCATTTAGCAATACCGGTCTCCCTGATTTGGACTCACACCTACAGCTTCATCTTCCGTCGGGAGTAACGAGATCTGAAGAAACCCTCTTTTGCAGTCTGTGGCTCAGGGGGGGGGGGGGGGGGGGGGCGTTTACGAATGAGTGTTCATTTCGAATCAGAATTGCCAGCAGCCTGGCATGTGAAAACGCTGGTTGCACGGAGACAGACAATTGCCGACCTTCTCTGCTAGTGCCTTCGCTTCAGTGTGCCAAGTAAAGAACTTTCGGAACTTCTAGATGAACTAGAGAATCGCCAATTGTCGGAAGAAGTCTTAGGACACTGGCCGAGACCATTCTCGCCACGCAAGACATTGAGTACATTGATGTGCTTCTTGCGGTAACGTAGTTTCAGAGACAGATTGTAAGCAGTGTCGTCGATCATACTGTTATTCTTTTTTTCTTTTTTTAACATCTCGTTTCTGTCACATCTGATTTACCATACTCCCTTATCCAGCCAAGAGTGGCCAGCCGGTCTGAGAACTGGCAACTTCTCTGTTCTTCCTTTCCTCTTCTCCTACTCCTCCTCTGAAGTACAACGTAAGCCAAGTTCAACGGAATGAACACATGTTTTTAAAGCCTCAGATCATTTGCATTGTTGGTATTATCCTAGTTGTCATCTTTATTGCTGGCTTCTTGAAGTAATCGCAGCGTCGTAGTAGGCTCCTAGTCTCAATGTGAATATGAGAATGCTGTGAGATATATTTGCAGGAAAAGGCTGCGCTGCAAAGTTGAGGACAAAAAACTGGACTGGCACAGGGAAAGCAACAAAGACCGCATTGGCAATTTAAGAGAAAATACGCGACTATTTGATCTTATAGTACCGTCAGCACAAAATAAGTCTGTTGCTTTTTTTGTATTAATTTGACTGTTGCTTTTCTTGTTGCGCTTTCCCTGTGCCAGTCCAGTTTTTTGTCCTCAACTTTGCAGCGCAGCCTTTTCCTACAGTATGTTCAAACTAGCCCCCAAACAAGCTTTTCTGAGATATATTTATTGAGATCAAATGAACACAACAGGCACTGATGTTAAAAAAACATATGGTACACTATGTCTTGTTTTCTAGCTGTAGTGTAGTAATTATCACATAATTTGAAGTTATTCCAAGCAGAAAAAAACACCCCTTACATCTGTGGCATCCAAATCCGCATTTAAAAGTTTGTCTCTCCACAACTTATTACCATCCTCGTGATTTTAGGTATTAATTAAACCAATTATAACGGCACCTAACCAACGTATTCCGCAACAATCAGAAGGTTGTGGGTAGATACTGTAGGGCCACCCACGTCATGCACACTTGAGAGATTGATATCGTGCCATATTTATAAACTTCAGCCCTATAATCACTGTTAATGAATAATTGCACTTGAGGCACACCAGTGCTACAAACTCTAGAGCTTAAAAGCACAACACAGTGCGTTTCAGGCGTTTGGGTATAGTGCTCTCTCCAGTGCTCACTGAGCAAAAGAATCGTTGTTTCTCTTTTTGTATTTACTTCTTGCGCGGAAACAAATACGACTGTTGCTTATTTTTCGAAAAAAAAATCATTTAATTCGATTTCCTCCGAATTGGTGCATGAGCAGCTCCATTTGTGTTTTTTGTCGCTACACCGAACGAATGTGTACTTACCGCCATTGAAAGAATCTTCCACCCGAGTAAGCGGTTTCTTGCTCGGCGAATCGGCACGGTTCAGCCAGTATCGACCACAAGCAGCTTTGTGGTCACGGGTTTCAACGCAGCGGCTTCCTATGGTGCTTGGCGTTGTGCGATATTGGATGAAAGTGCCTTTTTTGTTGTTTTTTTTAAGATGGCAGGGTTAAAGACGAGAAAAAGGGAGGCGCAGGTCACGTCTGATATTTTAGTAGCGGCTTCTCGGACTTACATATTTGCTTAGTTTTACTCAAAGAGCCCACAATGGAGCATCGGTATATCCTATTCTATGTTTTGTTCACAGGAACCATATGTTTCACAAGAAAAAAAGGCAAACACTTTTAAGTGGGGGAAGCACTATTGTTGAGCTGTGGATTTATTTTGCGCTGATGCCATTATAAAACCAAATAGTCTCGTATTTGCTCTTAAATTTCCAAATGTTGTCTTTGTGGTCAATGTTTAAAGAACTAATTCGTTAGGTATAAGTTTAGTATGTCGGGCACTTTATAGAATAACTGAAAAGCAGTTAATAGGCTGCGGTGATAAAAACAATAGGAATACTAAAGATTACACAAGAACGCATTGTGGTAAATTTCTGGGTTGCTATCTCGTAATAGGCAAAAGTTCAAAAGAGCACGCAGGTTTGTGCATGTTTTTTTTTAAATTTTTGTGCAATAAGAGATAGCTCCAGCCAGTATTTGTCAGTGCCTTTTATGCGTGCAGTCCAGTGACGAATATTTGACACCTGTGCTTACATGATCGGCGCGACCATGCTTTTATTTTTGTGTTGCGTAATTGTGCCGATATTTTGATGCCGTCCGGTTATTCATAACACATGGAAGCATAACAGTCACTGTAAACTGGTGAAAATCTCCGCCTTTCCTCTTTATTGAATCTTTCACAGAGGCAAAAGTAGCCAGTGGGCAGGGGGCCACCTATCACAACCTCCATGCCTCAGGTACGGTCGAAAAGCCGTTTACTTGCAACTTGGACTTTGCTTAAATAATCTATACATGGTACAAACATAGCAAGCCAGTGAGCCGCCTGTGATTGTTAACTTCAATAAGTAACTATACAAAACAGCTAACAGAGATGAGTCACCTTTAGCCCTCATGTCACTGAGTAAATAAACTCTGACGAAAAGGTTGGTTCCGTTGCGACCAGCTACTTCAGTACACGTCTTAGATCTACAACTGCAATGTTATTTTACAATATTGAGAAAACGTGTTTTAATTAAACATGAATGCTCCGAACCTACACGCTTGAGAAAAAAGAGCAGGCGAAAGGGAGCCTGTTGAGGAAGCTTGGAACAGAAGCTGCCGTTCAAAACAGCAAGAACAGCTTTAGTAAAGCTTTTTGATGAGGATGAATAATTACCATTTTTAAGAAATATTAATTCTTATACCAACATTATGGGTTGATCTTATCTGCTTTTATAAAGAGCATTCGTGTAAGAAGCTTGCCTGAAGGTAAACGCGGCTGTAGGCAATGCAGCGTATGTGTAGAAGTGCGAACCAACTGGTGCAAAATAGCCTAGACTGAGAATAAAAGAACATCATAACTTACATGAATGTGCTTTGTGTACTCTATGGGGAGAAAGAAAGAGATATATAAAGCGTCAAATGCAAAGAATTTGGCAACGGAAGAACCTTGTGGTTAAGTAATTTTTAAGGAACGATTCCCGGGTTTAAAACAGTGCTTTCCTGTTTCGAACAACTTAGCACGATATATGTAACAGCCAACCAACACGCTATATTCATTCTCCGTGCTCAGTATGATCACTGCTTAAGCGGGCTTCAGTGCTACCATCAGCACCTTTTAGGGGCAAAGCTCCTTAAAGCGGCACCCGTTCGTCCCTCGTAGTCGTAGTCGTAGTGTGTAACAACTGTTACATTTTGACCTGCAAGGGGGTGCGGGTGGGAGATTTCTCCTGTGCTTTGTTGAGCAATAAAAAGTTCGCGGCGTGCGCGTTAACTTAAAGCCGAATGCTTCTGTCTCTCATTCCCCATTAACAGCCATTGGCATGTTCCAGTAAGATTCGTTAGTAGAAGTAGAAGTGTTAAAAGCCGACTTCTGCTGTCTCTCATTCCCAGTAGCAGCCATTCTTTATCTCCAAAGTAGTGCCTGGTGAGATTTCTCCTGTGCGTTATTAAACAATAATTTTTTTTGTTCAAAAGCCGTTGATTGATGAAATAAACCAACGAAAGACGCCAGATGTTTTCTAAAAGCAAAACGAAAAGACGCCAGATGTTTATAAAGCAAAACAAAAAGAAGACGCCAGCTGCTTAACGTAAGACGCCAGGTGTTTTCTAAAGCAATAGTTTTATAATCAAAACCATATCGATACAGGCTTGTTGTTGCCGATGCTCGTTGCCGTCGGTGTGTGCTCGTATGGATAAGGATGCCGAAAGGCGGACGCGCAGGGCAGCGGCGGCGCGCGCTCGCAGACACGAGGACCCTGAAGTGTGAGCACGCGAGGCAGAAGCGCGCCGGGAAGCTGCGCGACGTCGCCGCCAAGATCCTGCTCTACGGGAAAAAGAAGCCACATCAGCTAGGCAGCTTCGGCAAGTTACCGCCGTACAGGAACAAGAAGCTGCAGCGGCACGTCAGCGTCGGCAAGATCCTGCTGTACGGGAACACGAAGCTACATCAGCAAGGCAGCGTCGGCAGGATTCCGCCGTACGTGAACAAGAAGCTGCAGCGGCACGTCAGCGTCGGCAAGATCCTTCCGTACGGGAACGAGAGGCCACATCAGCAAGGCAGCGTCAGCGAGATTCTGCTGTGCGGGAACAAGAAACCACATCAGCAAGGCAGCGTCGGCAAGAACCCGCCGTACGTGAACAAGAAGCTGCAGCAGCATGTTCGCGTCGGCAAGATCCTGCTGTACGGGAACACGAAGCCACATCAACAAGGCAGCGTCGGCAAGATCCCGCCGTACGTGAACAAGAAGCTGCAGCGGCACGTCAGCGTCGGCAAGATCCTTCCGTACGGGAACGAGAGGCCACATCAGCAAGGCAGCGTCGGCAAGATTCTGCTGTGCGGGAACAAGAAACCACATCAGCAAGGCAGCGTCGGCAAGAACCCGCCGTACGTGAACAAGAAGCTGCAGCAGCATGTTCGCGTCGGCAAGATCCTGCTGCACGGGAAGAAGAAGCCACATCAACAAGGCAGCGTCGGCAAGATCCCGCCGTACGTGAACAAGAAGCTGCAGCGGCACGTCAGCGTCGGCAAGATCCTTCCGTACGGGAACGAGAGGCCGAAGCAGCACGTCAACCTCGCGAAGCACATCTTGAAAACGTTCGACAATGGGAAGCGGCAAGGAAGCGCGCATATCTCCAGGCGAATTAACGGAAGAAAATTTCAAGGTATTACTTTCACGAGCTTCGCCCAATCTCATCATCGTTCACCTCACGAATCTGCCGTCAATTTTTTTCCTAGGGTGCACAATGCACAGTGAAAGGAAAATGTGTGCCAGCCGTAGGCTTTCATGGTTAGAATTTCGTTAGGTGGATTCACAACTCGGTTTGCGACACGTGCACAACTTTTTTCTGAGCTTTATTCACTTAAAGCTTATTACGTCAGTTGACATACGCGTCGTATGCAGCAAGTTCCGTCAGGTTGTTTCCCCGTCAGCTGTTGTCTCGTATAGCGGGAGTGGCATTCACCAACTTCCCGGCGTGACATCGGAGCCAGCGTAACGTTTACAAAATTGATTGATTGATATGTGAGGTTTAACGTCCCAAAACCACCATATGATTATGAGAGGCGCCGTAGAGGAGGGCTCTGGAAATTTTGACCACCTGGTGTTCTTTAACGTGCACCCAAATCTGAGCGCACGGGCCTACAACATTTCCGCCTCCATTGGAAGTTCAGCTGCCGCAGCCGGGATTCTATCCCCCGACCTGCGGGTCAGCAGCCGAGTACCTTAGCTACTATATCACCGTGGCGGGGTAAAGTTTACAAAATGTTTAGGTAGTTTATGCACATATTCCCTATTGAAAAAACGTCCACCATAGGAATCGTGGAGTATTGCTGGATGGATGGATGGTAAAGATTTATTTTGTCAGTAAGCAACTGCGGATGATTCCGTGTTAGATGGCCACCAACCCAAGGTTGGCGGGGACTTGTGTGGCCCACTCCACGACCCTTAACTGAACGACTGGGTCTGAGCTGGTCAGCACGGCCTCCCAGTGCTCAAGAGAGGGATCACGTATAATGTCCACCGGCGGTGGCCTTATGCTACATTCCCAAAGTATGTGATCATATGTTGCCACAGGCTGACACCATTTGCATTGCGGCTTTATCTCCTCCGGGTACATTTTGTTCAACACGTAAGGGTTGGGAAAGGGTGCGACAGTGCGGAATCGAACCTGCCACCCTCGTATTTTTAACTGAGCTGGCTAACCACTGCACCACGCCGACAGAAGGCAACTTCGTTGTTAAAGATGTAGTCAACTCACAAACTCACTCTTCACCTTCAGTTCTGTTTGTCGCTTACTCGAGATGGACGGGATCTGCACCTGCTACTAAAATTTGCACATTTGATAAACTGCTACTAAAATTTGCACATTTGATAAACACGAACAACTGCTGCCTGTAACGATTACCACTGCGACAATGGCAACAGCGCTATGATTTTTTTCGTTACAATTTACAACCGCAAGAAGAAAAAAGCAACTCAATTGGACTGAGGAGCAGGTAGAGTTTATCGGAGGTTACTGCTATATTTAATATGCGTTTCTCGCTCCTTCCAAAGGGCGATATCTGTTAAGGCTTTATTACGCTTCTATGCTCATTCGATAGATACGCCCACACAGTTGATTGTGATGTTTTTCGCGTAACGCACACCGCAGTCGTGCCAGCGCACGGCTGTTGCTCTGTCGTTAGGAACAGCTACATAACGGCTTGTCCAAAACGAATGCAGTGCGCCAGAAACATTATGCTGTCATATTAGTTCAGTAAGCATACAAATTGACGAGTCTATGTTCTCGCATAAAAGCCAGTGAAGTGCCGGCAAGTGCGACCGGTGGCTGTCGGTGAGGGGACGTGTACATTTGGTGGAAATGCTGCAAGCGCGTCGCATCGATGTTTGTCGTTTCTTGCGCGGACACCGTACACAATAAAAAAGGCTTCATTTAGGTTAAATGATGCCACAGCTGTGCTGTATTGTCATTTTTACTCGTAAAAATTGCGTATTCTGAAGCCCAGAAATCCCCGCCGCGGTGGTCTAAAGGCTAAGGTACTCGGCTGCTGACCCGCAGGTCGTGGGATCGGTTCCCGGCTGCGGCGGCTGCATTTCCGATGGAGGCGGAAATGTTGTAGGCCCGTGTGCTCAGATTTGGGTGCACGTTAAAGAACCCCAGGTGGTCGAAATTTCCGGAACCCTCCACTATGGCGTCTCTCATAATGATATAGTGGTTTTGGGACGTTAAACCCCACAAATCAATCAATCAAGCCCAGAAGTGCCGATAACGTTGTACGGGCTCGGTCGATATGACTAACCTTTGGTGGAAATCATGGTGGTAAAACAGAAGAGTGAAAGTCAAATTTGCCGGGGCTCATCTCGACGCATGTCGAAAGTGAAAGATTATGCATATTCACACGCCCTTTGTTAAATTAAAAGTACGGCTCAAGCAATAGTTTGCAAGAATCGCCATAGTTGCGTTTCTAGCGTGGCGACATCAAGTGACCGCTGTGTTCTTCTTCTCTATCATTGAAAGGGGCAATTGCGAACTGGAGCCCATTTATTTGTCGACAACTGCGCGCCGACGTAAAACATTTATTGTCACTGTTCACAGTGACCCCTTTAGTCTTCTAAACATCACAACAAAGAAACACATCGTGAATGTCAAACTGATGTAAGTACGTGCGCGAAATGTAAACATATGCCCAGCCGCATATTCTAGGCTTCACAAAATTGAAGCGTTGTTGACACCACAGGAATAAAAAAATAAACGTGCGAGAAAGCGTTAATGAGTAGCGTTGGTTTCTTTGGACAGTAAACATATATCTCTGCGCATTCAAGAATGAAACACTAGAAATCAGTGATTTCACATACTGTCATGTGCTTTTTCATCATGCCATCATTATCCACCAAGCTTTCATCACGCCACCGTCATCCACCTTGCTCACCGAGACAACACGTTTTGCCTCGCCACCATCAGCCGGCATTTTCCACCGTCATTACTATTGGCTGGCCACCACCACCACCACCATCTGCCTTCATATTTTTCACTCTCACCGTCATCAGCCATTATGCCCACTACAGTTTCGATCATATCCACTGATATTTCCACCATATCCACCAACAATTCCAGCATTTACCAACCCAGAATATTCAATAAGGTTGCTATAGAAATTCGCCCATTTCTCCAAATATATTATTTTAGGCTTTATTACTTCACAATAACGCAGCTTTGAGTGTTGCTATCTTATTTACGGCCTGCATTAGTGTTTTACTGTGAGCCTATCACTGCCCATAAGATAGATGGACGAAGAACTCTAGGGCATAAAGGGCTTCGTACGCGTAATTAAAAGTAAAAAAAAAGTCTAAGAGTACAAAAAACGTTTTCTTGACGCAACAAAATTTTGTGATTTGCTCTTCTGGAGAAATTACTTCCGGACTTGTTTCAGCACTCCTTCGACTCCTGTTTCACATTTGTTTTCAAATTTCGCAAAAATTTTGCCAGTTATGCGAACTGCATTTGTGCACGATGTTTCTCTGACGTGCATCTGTAGTAGCAGATACTCTGTGGTCGGGACCACCTCATTCCACGACAACAACAAAACAAGCAAAAATAAAAAATAACAACACGCATTTTTTTACTGTATACTGCCACCTATGACTCCATAGAACTCTCTTGCCCAGATGCACTACGTCCTAGGCATTCTTAGCGAGCCAGACTGGTGATCCTTCCTTGTACATTCTTAGTAATTTGCGATTGTTCCCGAGGACGTGCCACATTGCCAGGGAGTGCAAAAAAAAAAAACATTATGTGAAGAGAGTTGCTCGTTTGGGACAAAATCACTAAGGAGGTTTTCTATTAAGCTCTCTAAAGCACTTGTTCGTTCGGGCGTACAACCTATTACGGCAAGCGTCCTTATTTCTTTTTAGAAGGGCTTCGAGAAGAATGCGTGCGAGAGGACGATACAAAATGAGCACCCTTAAAAACTCGAAGCCTCAATCAAGCAGCACAGCTAACCCGCCCCCATAAAGCAGCGTGCTTCACGTATTTGTTTCTTTCGTTGTGTTATTTCCTTGCTCTCTTTTTTTAAGGTCATTGTGCCATCCTCCTCTTTGATCCGGCGCTGAAAAGTCATTAGCTGCGTATCTCTAATGATGAAAAAAGAACGGTTATATAATTTTATGGCACAATAGCGGCGAGTAGATATGCTCTTGAGTTCCAAGTAAACTTAGGAAAACCTCTCGAACAGCGATTTTCACATTAGTCACGCCATCGTTGGTAATCGCTGCACGCTTCATTACAACGGCGCTCGGCGACAAAGGCCCTCTCCTTAAAACGAGGCTTGGGATTCACTTAGGTTTTTTTTCTGGGAAAAAATTGAGCCAACGTCTTCTTGCCACCCAAGCCCAACTTTTTTTTCTTTTTTGCCTTTTTGGTGCTCCTGAAATTAGCGTTACAATGTCTTGGCTCTTGACGCTATCGCATGGAAACCTCCGCGCTAGAGGCCCATTGTGATGGCACGATATTAGGCAGACATGTAGTCGATCGCTGTGAAGTTACTAATATGAAAATTTTATGCGCCCAAGTGGCGCTGGCTAACTACTTGCACCGAACTCCCGCCACACAGCAGAGCAGATGGGTAGGCGTCTTTTGTAAAACAACCATCATGACCGAAACACAACTGTGTGGAAGGAGCATTATCGTTTTTAAGCAGTATTTTGAGCAGTCTGCATAGCTGGAGAGATGATGTATTCGTTATCAGTAGGCCTCAATACTCTCACGCGATATTCGGTACTGTTTCGTACGATCCAACATATTCTTTGTGACTGCCTCGAGTATACTAAACAATGACTATGCCTTTGCAAGGAACTCAGCAAATTATATAATCAACCTCTGTCGGAGCAAGGAATTCTACAATATCGACAAGATGCAACTTCACTGAAGAAGGCCCTGAAAGCGCTACTACACTTTTTGCGATCGACCGGCCTTACTGAACGGTTGTAGCTTGGACACCCTTCTTGTGTGTGTTTTTGTTTTCACATGAGTGCGCGTGCGTTTTTTTTTTCCCTCTATCTACCCCCACTTTCTTGCCCCTATTTCCCTGCCCCCAGCGCTGGGTAGCAAACCAGATGCCAATTTTTGGTTAACCTCCCGGCCTTTCCTTTCTCTCTCTCTCTCTCTCTCTCGGTACTGTTTCGTCGTGAAATATCTCAGAAAAAAAATGAAACATTGTTTAGGTTATCTACAGAGCGAAGAAAATATCCAAACAATTGTTGTTTAGGGTGATTTGTCGGGGATACATAACAGTTATTACGCGTGCACTATCAGTTGTCCTGTTCTTTACGCAAAAAGTTTGGTTGTGTTATTCAACACGAAGGAGTGGATAACCAGCAAAACACTCGAATCTTTCGTACAGAGATATACTATCTCTTGATTGACACTGTGCATCATCGTGATCAGCCTTTCTTTGCAGCACTGCATGGCAAAGGCCTCTCGCAGTGGCCTTCATTCCAGCTTTTTTTGCGCGAGATGATCGAATTTTATGTCTGCAAGCTTCTCAGCACCTCACCTAACTTGTTGCCGTATTCGGCAGCAATTGTAATTTATTCGTATTGATTGCAACAATTTAAGTTGCCACCTTTTGTATGCCCTTTTTCTTGCAGGTCTTCTCCAGGTCATTTGCTTTCACTTAAATGGGCCCCAGAACACTTTTCAGCATGGTCAGAAAATGCTGCCGATCGGTAGTGAATGCCACCGAGAATACGCGAGCTAAACAATATAGCACGACACGTGGCCCGAAATTAGCTATTGATTCGTAAAATCAGAAAGAAATCACTTGCAAGTTCTACAAAGGATGTCACATACTGAAATGGCCGCGTTATATACCCTGCTGAACGGTCATGGGCCAATTTTAACATACCGAACTGCATAATTACGCCGACCACCACAGAAGGCCGTCACAAGTCCGCGTATTCAATCGCTATAAAACTGAGTGTGCGCAAACCGTCCAAAACAAAAAGAACAAAAAAAGTTCTAAATTATACTTGAACGTGTAACAGCTTCTTTCGCCAGCTCCATCCTTGACTGGTTAGCTTGGAGAGCGCTCATCGGCACGAGAGAAGAGAAAAAGCAGTTACAGCGTGCGACAAATCTCTGGCACTCCACTCTTACCTGACGGATGGAAAACATTTATTGAGATAGCATTTATATGGACACTCTCGGCTGGATTTCGCTGCCTCCGTCGGCGACAATGTCGACGTTGGTGACAACCGTCACTCACCGTATACGCATCTCTATATACAAAAAAATTGGTCCCATTTCTGCATGTTTCACTGCAAATGTCATCGAAAGACGATATTTTTGCGTCTGGAGAGAGTGAACAAAACGTTTATTTGATGTTCTGTGCCAGAAAATTGGTTAATTGTATTCTGGAGGCGCTGCGTTAGAGAATCTCGATCCGTGCAGCGAAGGCGAACGAGCGCATCGAAGCACATTAGACACGAGCGCTATCTGGCAGTTATCTTCAAAAACGAAGGAAGGCGTGCGCACCTGTCTCAGAGGCAGTAAGGTGTAGAACGCAGAGCGACGGGCAAATGCCACCACAGTGTCGTTTTAGCTATTCAGGGGGCTTTAGTCTTAGCAAAGCGCTGGAAACACTTGCCTTTTTGTGCATCGTGTTGCATTGTCAGCGCAGCGTAATAACCTCGAAGGTCCTTAGAATTACTTTTGTATGCCTTTTCTAGTATAATGACTTAGATACAAAATAATGACATGTTGTTATGGGGCCTCAGGTATGCGCAATAACTGCTTTTTAATTGACAATCGCACAAGTATGAACGCTGACACTTGAGCAATATTAGTGGGCGCTGCGGATGGGATCGACCGTTTGAGGCCGTTTGGAGTATCGTTACGGCAGACAAAGAGACAAATGTACAGATAGAAAGACACACAAACATACAAAAATTTTTGCGTTGAAGTGCCTCAAGAAGGACTATCATCTTTAATAAATCAGAAAAAGACTTCGGCACGCGGAATCGAACATCCGACCTCCTTCTCGCGATTGCGTGACATAGGCCACTGAGCCACCAAGGAGCACCTCCTTCAATGTTGAAACGGCAAGCTATGTATATCTAACACTTACGACTGCCGATGACAATCTCGAGAGAACTGTCGTGTTTTCAGCAATACCAGCGAGATGGCGCAATGAGCGAGCGTCGTCAGATTGTCACGATGCGGCGACGCACGCTGATGTGTTCATCTCCCACGTGTACTTTGCCCCATGGAGGGAGAGGGTGTAGACGCTCACGCATGCGCGCGCTTATCTCGTGGTGGAGAGAATGGTTCTGTTGTAGTTACATGGCGCACAATGAAGACTGTAGCCGCTGCACACTCTCTGTTTGCGAAAAGGGTGTGCTTTTGAGACACAGCGAATGAAGAACTGAGGCACTTATTCTCGTTCATCTGTACCTGTGAGTACGTTTGAACACGGGACAGGTTTTAATCATGATGAGCACGTTTTGTGCGTGATGAGCACGGGACAGATTTTAATCTATTTGCCACTCTTCGCGTGACAATACACTTTTTTTCGCTAGCGCATTCATTCCTTCACCTTAGCGGCAAAGCTGTGACTTTTTTTATTACGCCCATTTATCAGGCAATACCTGTTTTACTTATTCCGTTTGATGGCTGCTTGGAAAACTATTGCAGGGTATCATTGACATTTAAAATGATATCGGCTAATACTGTTTGCCCACTCTGTTTCTTTTTTTGTCGCTCATAAAAGTACGCATATGTTTATTCGTTCGAGTGAGCATCGATGATTCTCTGGCTTTTTCTGGTGTTTCTTATTCTCCTGCTTTTCACCCATATTTTAGAACCGGCAAAATTCATCGTTTGCTCACTTACCTTTATGGCGACATTGATATGTTACTGGCCATCAGTTGAGAGTCTCTACATTAATGCGCCAACACATCCACATTCTTTGGCGGATTTTCAGAACGTGAGTCAGCTTTCCTCTTAATATTTCGCTTGGACACACATACTCTTCACAAAAATAAAAGGTCTTGTTGTCTATAAAAAATCTCTGTATTTACGTGGACCGACTAGCATTATCTGTGGTTTTTTTGCATCTTGATCAGCATATTTCTCGTAAACCCTACTTCCACACTTCCTTAATTCAATTCTTGAAACACTTTTTTTTAATTTGTAACCATGGTTCTGAAGAGTACGATGTCGTATGTGAACTTTGCATTGCTAGATTATGATTCGTCAATATTTATACTAAATATTTACTATTATATTCATTTAAATACTTCTATAGAGAAGGAGTGAATAACAATGAGTACTTTCTGTCGCCGCGGTGGTGCTTTTTCGTGTTAGGGATTTTCGGAGAATGTTTTCTGTAATAGCGTGTTATTTCCTCATGAAAACTAATGAAGGTGTAGCCGCACGATGACCTGATGTAGTTGATGTCATCATTGAGTCGAGAAGAATAACTGCAGCCTAAGTCGACCCAATCTCTACTAATCCAACTGCATGGAGGAGCTCTAATACAAATATTGCATGGTGTACAAGTGTGTTCAAACGAGCATCCCTATAGTTACACATCCTATAGTTTTAGTTTACACTTTGTGTTGACATGACAACTGAAAGTTCAGTGTTCTTTACACACAGCACGCCCAGAATACTGTGTGTAGTGTGCATGAGGAAATTTTTGTCGTTGAAAGTCTCGTACAATGATTGATTGGTAGTAGTGAAGGTGTTAATGAGCATAGCGAATGGCACTATGCAATGTGGAGCCATTAAAAAAAAAGCTGTCTATACCACCCTTCCTGGCTCTCCTGTATTGTGTCACAAAAACGCGTACCATGTAAGGTGTATAACCTTGCAGTGGTTTTTCCGGAAAGTGCGCGTAGAAATTTTTAAAACAAAATTTTTCTCTCCGCGTTCTGTCTCCTTCGATCAGTGGCATGAATGCCCACAACATTGGTCAGTGCCGTTGAAAATCGATAACTGAAACAGCGTGCGCTTTTTGCAGGATTCATCAAATTTTGTTTATAATAAAACGAATACCTTAGTGGTCGTTTGAGGCCCGCACACATAATTTTGTTGTTACCATGAGTGGTAATGGAGGCTGTGCCCGCGTTTCTCCGCCGTATGCAGGCAGGCATGCAGGCAAGCGAACACACCACCGGCAGCACCAACGGGCGGCTATTTGAACGCGTGAGAAAAAAAAAAGCGAAAATTAGACTCCGTCGCAACCTGAAGCAGTCTAAAATACATAAAAAACAATTTCAAGTTATACGTGTTTGTTTTAAGCAAACTAAACTTGCCTGCGAAGATTTCTCGTTATACCAATGAATTGTCAAGATTAACTACTTTTGCTGTTGGGTGACGCTAGTGGTCACTTTATATGAACTTTCAACATTAAGTTTTAACTATACTAGCATAAAACATGCTTGTTGCCGCCGATGTGATGAACAATCTCTTTATTTGCGCCACAATTAGAGAAAGATTTCCGAGCGGTAACCAGTCCATCTAAATGGTGCGCTGGCCTGCTTAAAGGGGCCATGATAAGGTCACCCACCTATTAATTTGTGGTTCCTTTTGAAAAAAAAGAGGTAGAGAGTCGTTAACCATTTTTTCTAATCACAGAGGGTCTAATTGTGCATGTAAATTAATGAAAAATTTACTTTCAGGTAATATGTATTCGTGAAATGAGCTGTGTAAGTGGCCGGCTATGAACCCTGCCCACCACCAAATCGAAGTGTTTTATGGCGTGTGTGACATTATGTGCTTCACTTAGTGGAGCAGTCGTCCTCTACCTAAGTTTCAGCCACTGGAAATACTGCCATTTCCAATATCGCATTTAAAAAAAGCTGTAATAGCTTCATTGTACTTCCCGCCGCTTAGAAGAAAACAAAATCGTTGGCTGGAATATAGACGCTCGCGAAGCAAATTGCGTTATTGCTAGAGAATGTGCCAATGTTGTGAGACTCTCGGGCCACTCATGCGTTTTTAAAAGGGCTCGCTTTAAACTATAACATTGACTAAAAGCACCGTAATTTCAACAGCTTGCTTGTAAACACCCAAGCAATAGGCCACATCACACAGATTATGAGCGAAAATTGAGTGTCGTGGTTCCTAAACCTAAAGCTTAGTACACATGTTGATGATTCTGCTAATTAACCTCTACTTCACATTTCTCTGTTGAATGACGTATCTATATATCGGTCACCAGTGCCTGCTCTCCGGTTGAGACACATTTCACATTTATTTTTCGCAGCAATTTCAAACGTCTGCCGCTCATCTTGGCTGTTGACAAAGTACTGCTGCAACCTCCCTTCTATGCAAGACTGTTCCATGAACTGTGCTGAGTTAACATAGAGACAATTTTCATAACCTTTGATGACTCATTTTCAACTTTTTCTGTAGCAAATACATGGCTCTTAGTGTACAGACCATTTTTTTCTGTGTTGTATTTTTCATGACATTGAGCCAGCAGAATTCTCATCTGGCAAAGTACATGTTTAGAGCGACGAATGCATGAAGTTAATGCATCCGATATCAGCGCAATATTAAGATGCAACTGTATATCATCATAGTATGGTAACGTAAAAATTACCGCATGGTGACGGTAGCGTTACGTCAATAGACGGACGACGTTTAAGGGAGAATTCTCTCACGATCACAATACTGAATGATGGTGACGAGCCAGCAGACAGGTTGGCGTGATGCAGGGAAGTAAAGTGTGACCAGAGTCAGTAGGCGTAGTGTGAATTATACACAGCCTGAATTGTATAGCAGAGAAAGTTTACGTGATGAGGATGCTGGAGTGAACATTTAGACAAGAATGTCTGTTTCCGTCACGGTGACAACTGCTGGCCTGACGGAGCAGATGCTTGAAGAATGCTCCTGGTTCTTTGAAACTTTTGTAAGTCCAAGGTTACTCAAGCCATTTTTATAGTGAATAAACAGAATTGAAGAATGTTGGCCAGACTAACTAAAAGATGCAACCACCTAAGCATCCTGAATTTAAGCGCTTGCTAGATCCTGCGGTCAATATTTGATACGTATTTTGGCCTAAAGCTGGGTCTTCCCAATTGCGCGAATATAAGCGCAGTTTGATTGCTGATTAACTGATTGTTCAGTGAAGTAGTCAATCCATGGCAGTGTCTCTGTCAAAATTTCTGAGATAATTTATGGTTTCAGTTGAAACTAGGTACTAAAGTTACTATCGCCATAGAAAGAAGGCACATAAAACGTTTTTTAAAGTTTTTTTTTTCAAACACCACTCTAAAACTGCTCATAAACGCATATTTTTTTTTCCTCTAAGACAGGATATCTTAAACAAAATCTTCACTTAATGGCCCCCTTCAGCTGAAACTGCTTTATGACTACAATAACCATTTGTCACTCCATGTTCTTCGCCTAAGAGAGAATGCCTAAAGAGGAGAGAAAAAATGCTATGCGCAATTTTCCCCAGAGACAATTAGAAGCAGCCGTTGTAGTTTTTTTACAGATTTGACCTTAACTTTGTGTCATGTGAAAGCTGACTAAGTAAATATGTTTGCATACGCAGTACCTGCTTTATTATTGTATGCTAATCACTTTACTCAATTTGTGATTAGTTTATGCGCATATTGGGTTACTCAGCACGTCATAACCTTCTCGCATCTCAGATGGATACATTTAGCACAAAGAATTTTCATAAGGCTGCAGCGCAAGAGAATTACGAAGTGTGGTTACTGACACTTTCATTGCTCGTAAACTAACGTTTGTCACGGTTTTTACTAAATGCCTACAGATGTCTTGTTCCGAAACCTTGGTTGTCTTGACCTGTTGAACAGACGTTGAATTGGTTAGAAATTATCTAGTGGTTGTGTTGGTACAGCTAAAGATGATGACAGACAACTAGCATGGTAGACTTCTAGGACCCTTATTGAAACGTGGTGGTTCGCAGAGCACCACTCAAGATTTAAAATCAAATTGTGAAATATAAACAGCAGCCTCATTATACTTTCAAGCTTTTTGGTTTTCTTCGCACTTCCGCACATGTGATGTACCCGGAAACTAACGTTCTACGGGATCTTGTTTTGGTTCAGTAATACGTCGTATTTCACTATTGTTTTAGAAGCCTAAAATGATCAAGAAAAACGTAAAGAAGAACCGAGTTGTTAGACATGGCTGGCATACTTTATTCAAGCACACCTAGCTTTACTCTAGTTTTCAGTGTCTTTATGCTTTCACGTGTTAGTAAAACTAGTACGCAAGTAAGGAAATATTAAAGAGGGCAGCAGTAAAACATTCTCCTAAATTAAAAAAATAAAAGTGGGTTGAGAACCTGTTGTAGCTGATGTTTCTCGGTCCACTGTCTGCAGTAATTTCTATCTAACAGAAATTATTGAACTAAACAGGCAGCTCTAATGCTATCGCGGATGTCCACAGCATCAGAGAAAACAAAATATTGTTATGGGATCATGGGATCATGGATCGACAAATATCATGGGATCGACAAAAACACTTAAGTTTGCTGCCGCTGAAAGTTGTATGATTTATAGCTTTATAGAGAACATGAAATTTCTGCGGAGCCCTGCTCTCCATAGCATTGTCTTAAAGCGCAATATATTAGCAGAAGGGCACTTCGAAGGCCCAGGCCCTGCTTTTCGATAGTTACTTCCGATACATTCATGACATTGCATTCGCGAAATGAAAGCCTTTTAATAACTATATATTTTACAGCAGGGCTAGGTTAAGCTAGGCAATGATAATGAACTTCACGGAAACAGGCTAGCAAAACTAATTTTCTATTATGAACCTACGCTAGAACAACTAGACAAGAGAAATGAGGAAGGCAGCAGTTAGGCCACCAAATTGCTGCGAAGTGAAGGCGACGAGCCGTAAACACCGGGTACGTACTACGAGAAAGTACTACTGCGATATACGGCAAAGACAGCGGCGGCAGCGAAAACACTCCGAAGCGATGGAAGCCCTGTGCCAACGACGATGGGCCCGCGTATTTAGGACAGATGCGAATGCTTGGTTTCAGTGCGAGCTTCTGTCTCTGCAGTTTGTACATCTGTGTCGTGTATGGGACTGCCTGTAGTTTGGTTCAATTGAATCTCTATGCGCCAAAAATGAACGTAGCAGTAACCTAGCATCACGTCGATGATGCCCAGCAACAACCTATGTGCAACCTAGAAACAACCAGAGTTCTCTAGAAATGCATAGAAACAACCTACAAGCATCTAGATTGGTCTTCAAAATCATAGTTTCGTTGGTTTAAGCCTTGCACGGCTCAATGCAAGCCTGACCACTTTTATTGGGTGCAATTGTTATAGTATTTTTGTGAGAGTTCCTTTAGTAGAGCCAGGGTGTTCCATATACATTTTTCCTAATGGCACCAAAACGCACCTAATGGCACCATTTACCTTAAGGTATCAAACGATACCTCAAACGGCCAACACCATCCGCAGCGCCCACTGATATTGCTCAAGTTTCAGCGTTAATACTTGCGCGATTGTCAATTAAAAAGCGATTGCGCATACCTTAGGCACCATAACAACATGTCGATGTTTTGTATGAGTGTCTTTATACTAGAGAAGGCACACACAAGTAATTTTAAGGCCCGTAGTGTTTATCACGCCGCACTGACAGTGCAACGCGATGCTCAAAAAGGCAAGTGTTTCCAACACTTCGCTAAGACGACACGGGGGTGGCACCAGCTCATCGCTTTGAGTTTTACACCTCTTCGCCTCCGAGACAGGCGCGCATTTTTCTTCGCGGGTGCGCACTCCTTCCTTCGTTTTCGAAAACAACTGCCAGATGGCGCTCGTGTCTAACGTGCCCCGATGCGCTCGTTTGCCTTCGCTGCACGGATCGAGACTCTCTAATGCAGTGCAACCAGGATACAATTAATCGATTTTCTAGCGCAGAACATCAAATAAACGTTTTGTTCACTCTCCCACATGCACGACTATCGTCTTTTGATGACATTTGCAGTGAAACATGCAGATACGGGGCCATTGTTTTCGTTGTTGTGATGAAAGTATGAGAATGTTGATTTATAGTAGTGATCACTGTATTGCATACATCATTATTTCGGTAGCTTCGGTGTGACCGGTGCCTCATTTATGTGCGAACATCTCTTATATGACGCCACAAAAACAGTCCTAATCACATGAGACAAAAACGACTACCGTGCTTCTTCAAGCTATGAGAAGTTATACAACTTATCAATATAAGAATTGAGGTTTGTTGGTAGATTTTTTATGTAAAACGTTTTGAGTCCATTCCTTTCGTCCACCGTCAACTACCCTAATCGAGCATAATAACCGGAGGTTCTTCGTCGTAATGGTGCTTACTAAGGCGAAAGGTTTAGACCCCCCATCAAACGCGAAATTTGGCTGTCGGGGTTTCACGGCGTCCGGGATGACTGTTGTAAAAATATGGTGACATGATCACTTCACCAGGTGGCGTCACAACGAAGAGAGAGTTCAGCAGATTTTGCGGCATCCTTCCGGCGTCATTATGGCGTAACTGTGGGGTCATGTGATGTAGCATCATATGAGAACACCATCGCATGGCATCATAGCTTTGTCAATAATGTTACGACCTCGGAGGCAACGCAAAATTATGCAGGCGCCTGGGGTCTTCGAGAATGTGCAAAACCACGCCAGTTGCACAAGGCTTTTGAAGGGTGGCGCGGAAGGATCAATATATTGACTGCAAAAAAAAGAATGATTGCCCTTTCGCGTAAATATCTGATGCTGTGAGTTTTTTAGTGGACATATAAGACACAGCGTGCAATGAGTTCTCTTCCAAGCAAGCAAGAAACCACTGAGTCGTCATGCGTTTGACTACCCTGAACTGGTATTCAACGAAAGCAGTCAATCACAATAACAAATGAGTGTCTACTCCGGCCAGGACAAAAAGCCGGCATGGAATTTCTGGTCAGGATTTCCACACGCCGCTACTGCCGTGAACTTCTTGCCATAAGTCACAGAAGTTTCGGATTTTCTCGAAGCGAAGTAGTGTAGAAGGTAGTTTAAGCCGGACTAACTGAGCAGTACGTGAAGCATACAACCCTCATCACCCCCATGCCTCCACTGCATCCTACATTATTATAGAAAACATTCCATCTAAATGGTGGATTATGGCACTTGTTGACGTAGCAACTTTCAGAAGGAATGTCCTCCTTATCCAGTGAGATGCGTCGGAAACAGTATCCTAAAAAGTACCAATATTTACCAATCAGGCTCATATTCACAGTAGGCCCGTTGGTGCGTTTGATAAACGAGGTACGCTCGTATCCACATACCATTTTGGTAGTTATACCATTGAGAAATTCAACGAATGCTCTGGCTTGTTCAGGTCCCCACACGAAAGTCACTTTTTTAGTAGTCCCGTGAGCGGGCGTGCGACGTCAGCGAAATTCCACACAAATCTACGAAAGTAAGAACAAATGCCCACAAAGCGTCGAACGTCATTCGCAGAATTCTGCTTAGGGAAATTCTTGATGGCGCGGATTTTCTCAGGATCAGGACGAACGCCAGAGGAATCGACAAGGGGTCTAAGGACAGCGAGGTGGCGGCAGCCGAAGTGACATTTCGAAGAGTTTAATTGAAGCCCTGCTTTGCGGAAAACTAAAAGAATTGTTGAGAGACGCTCGAGGTGAGTTTTCAAAGTCGGCGAAAAAACAATGACGTCATCAAGGAAGCATAAGCAGATCGACCACTTAAAACCGTGAAGGAGAGCATCCATCATTTGTTCGAATGTAGCCGCGGAATTGCATAACCCGAACGGCATTACTTTAAACTGATATAGCCCGTGGGAAGTTATAAATGCTGTTTTTTCACGGTCCAGGTCATCAACTGATATCTGCCAGTACCCGGAATGAAGGTCCATGGAAGATAAATATTTTCCTCCACTAAGGCAGTCAAGAGCGTCATCTATCCATGGCATAGGATACACGTCTTTTTTGTTACTTTGTTAAGATATTCTGTAGTCAACACAGAAGCACCAGCTGTTATAGTTTTTTCTGAAGAGCACAACGGGCGAAGCCCAAGGACTTAAATAAGGTCCAATGATGTGTCGGGCAAGCATCCTGTCGACTTCTAGCTGGATCACGTGGCGCTCGGTGGAAGAAACCCGATAGGGCCGCCGGTGTGCTGGATTTGCATCGCCGGTGTTGATCCGATGCTTTACGACGGTCGTTTGACCTAGGGGCCAGTCATGGAAATCAAGTACGTCTTGATACGACGCAAGACGGCCACGAAGCGCAGACAAATGCTCGGCCAGGAGATCACATGTGATCATTTTAGTTATGCAATCTAGTGTACAACCCGACTGAAGACTGGCAGATTATGGTGTATCCTCTGTTAAGGCGGAGATATGGTAGTCGCTGGCTGGGGGCAAGGGTTGCAAGGGATATCCCTCGTGGCAGCACTTCAGACCACAGTTCACAATAGGGAGACATGCCGCGTTGTCCTGCATAGTGATCATCGTGTGAGGGAACCCAACTTTGAGCGAACAGAGAATGGTAGCATTAGGTGACAAGACATAATCGCCGTCAGCCACAGGTGGATGAGAAGAGCCGTCGATATACGCCATAGCTCGACAAGATAGGCAACAAAGTCGGTGGAGCATGAAATTGGCGGCGCAGGATCAGGAGGGTAAACCATGCGGTAGGACGAGCTGAAAAACAGCAGCAGAATGGTCATCGAGGGCGCATTGCTCCGACAGAAAACCGAGTCCCAAAATGACGTCATGTGGGCAGTGGTACAGTACGTAAAACAGAACAGTAGTATGATGTCCAGCAATAGTGACTGCACCATCGGTTACTCGGACTACAGTGATCGGAGCAGGAATGAACGCTTTCGTGTGTCGAGCACAAAGGTTGGAGTTCATGACTGATATGTGCGCGCTTGTGTCAGTGAGTGCTGCTACAGAAGTACAGCCAACATTTACTTTAATCAAGTTGTTGTGTCTGGGTACCGTGTGCAGAGAAATTTTGGGTCGGGTCGTCAAGGCAGGCTCAATTCTAGCAGCTGCGCCCCTCAGTTTTCGAAGGACTTGCGGTAGGAGGGGGAGGGAGAGCGTCGTCGGTTAGTTGAGTGGGAGATGCGTCCGGAGGGCGACCGGGAGTGGTTCGGTTGGGCGGCTCTGGATGGCGAAGCATCGTCTTGTTAAACGTGGGTCGGTATCCAGGAACCAGCAGGTGGGCGCCGGGTGTTGGCATAGTGTGACCATGGCTGCCAATTTAAGGAAGTGCGGCAATGACGTGAAATGGCAGCAGATTGGCATGTAATCGGAAGTTCGCCAATGTGCCGAGTTCCGGTAACATGGGCGCTCGTTAGGTCCATGGGACATAATAGGTGTACTGGGCAGTCGGTACTCAGGTCGGTTAATGGGGCATAGCGTCTGAAGTCCGCCATATGGCACACATCACTCTGAATAAAAGAAATTGTGGCGCGATAGTCGTCGGGGGCTCGGACTTCGAGATGCTGCCTTGATTTCAAAAGTAGAGATGCTGCCTTGATTTCGCGGCGCACGATAAACACAATATTGTCAGAAGCAGCACAGGCTGGTGGCAAACGGGCATCCTCGCAGGTAGATGTTGAAGCTGTGTTGGGAAGACGCGAAAAGTATGGAGTGATACGACTTTTTCCTTCATCCAGGCGTCGGCATTCATTATTAACGTCATCCACGGTCGATGAGTTTCTAAACATGAGGAGAGTGAAGGCGCCATTTGCGATGCCTTTGAGGATGTGCACGACCATTTCAGATTCCGGCATCTTGTCGTCAATCTTTCGGCAGAGGGCGAGCATATGTTGTATGTATGTAACGTATGCAGGACTGGAGTCGGCAGGCTAGTTCCTTTTAAGCAGCACGATGACGCCCAATGGGTTTGCCGAAGAGATTGATGAGTTTCTGTTTGCAGATGCCCAAACTCATGATCTCTTCCTCGCGGTTGGAAAACCAAACTGTAGCCGTGCCATCAAGGTAGAAAAGAATATTGGTCAACATGAGCGTCGGATTCCAGTTGTACAGAGCGCTCACCCGTTCGTACAGCTGAAGCCATTCCTCCACGTCAGTGCTGTCGCTTCCCGAAAAGATGCCTGGGTCACGCGGTTGTGTCAGGATGACGGTGTGGTTAGTAGTGGCTGGATGCGGTGCTGTTGGTTGGTGCATAGTTGGACAAGACACCCTTGGGGTGGTCTCCGAAGAACAGTCACTCTCGTCTTGATTAGGCATCGCCGAAGGAGCCAAGGAACGTTCGCTTCGTATAATCGTCATGGATGTTAACTGCGGGAAGACCCAGCCCCTCCACCAAAATGTTATAGGGAAAAGGCGTCTGAAAAATATATTTACTTTTGATAAACAGGCGGACATACAATATAGAGCACAGTCTGCCTGAGCTCGCACTGAACATCGTCTTCTTTCTTACTACGTTAATCTGTGTCGCCCCGTAGCAATATGATAACCATAATGTTGATTATTGAATACAGGCCTAAGTAAGAACCAAGAAAAAATAGGAGTTGAGTACGAACGCCCATATTTGTTGGTGGTTTATATTCTTTGTTGTACTGCGAAGTACACATGCATGGTATGTTCTGCAAGCCCATGTCTGTGTCCTTCTGCTAATTACAATTTCTGCAAACTGGCTGCGCAGTTTAAAGAGTGCTAAATGATTTACATGCCAAATACTACCACCTTTCACCTTCGGCACACTGAACTTCACTATGAGAACCACCCAGAAGGACACGTTTCACACTGCACACAACATAAGTCTGTCCATCACGCTTTCTAGAGTATTTCATTTAAATTTTCAAGAAACCAACCATGAGAGTGCACTATTTGCAAAAGTGTGTGCTGCAAACAACTTGCCGCAAAAAGACATGAAACGAATTCGTAAAAGCACGTGACTGCGTTCCTATATCTGTTCATACATTGATTATTTTTCCTTTTGGTGCATGTCAAGAATCCTTCTCAGTAGCTTTTTTTCTACATATTTCTACAAGCCACAAGTTCTCATTCAGCGCAACATCTCGAGTTGTTGTGCTGATCGCGTGGTCACCTATTTAAAAGTCGCGCGAAGATTCCAGGACTGTATAACACGAAAAACGAACAACGCAAGCTACACACACACGCAAACACCACACACACACCGACACACCGACACACACACACACACACACACACACACACACACACACACACACAAAGCTATCTTGCAGCATCTAAGGTAAAATAAATTTGATTAGATGGCCGCCACACTGAACCGAGGCGTGAGCGACATAAATTTTGCTTTCACTTCAACAAGTGCCGTTGTAGAGCCGGGTGCAGAAAAGAAGTATGGAGTGCAATAAAATATGTCAAGACACTTCCGAGAAAGTTAAGCTGGCTTAGAATTCAGTGTCGCAGTTATTTTATTTCCACAGCTGGAACTCATATACGCCACAATCTAGAAGGCTATATTTAATACATTTGGAGACAGCGACGTAGCATCTGTGAGTGGCGTAAAAATTAAACAGAGAAAAGAAAACAAAAAGCTTGAAAGCGACTATGACTCACAGTATTATTGCGGACCAGAGAGGGCTGCCGTCACAGCTTGTTGGATTTTTCAGTCAGAAGCCCTAGTTGCCCTGTAACGTAGAAAGATATGTCGAGGTCAACTTCGGTAAAATAAAGTTTGAAAAATTGACTATTTATTTATCTGGCTGTATCACAATTTCGTAAGAATCAAATTCGAACTTTTAAGCAAGGGAAAGACCCTAAGAGCTTCGTTATAATGAAGGTGAGGGCAAAAAATCTTCGAAAAAGATAGCCGTGCAAAAATTACGTAAAAACATGGTTGATCCCTGCACAGTAGGAAATATTAAAACGCGAAAGTGAAACATGTCCTAACAAAAGTAATTGAAGGTTTCTTGTGTGTTTATTGCACAATATCTGCTAGCGTTGTTGACTGAACACTAATTTGACGTGGATAAACTTAAGTTCAGGCCTCGAGGCACTTGTTAATCTTCGACAATTAACGTGAGTGATCAAGACTAAATTCCGTGGTAGCAAAGCATGCGCAAGGAACGTGACTGTGCCATACTGTATTGTTTTATTGGTTTAAACATTTTGAAATGATCCTAAATTATGTACTTTTCAACGCAGAGATTTAAGTTAAACGTCTGCAGGTGTTTTATATAACCATTTATTTACGATTGCGTAATGAATCCAACAGCAGCATAGCAAAACCAACACAAGAAGTGGTAAGTTGATGTGTAACGCTTGCGATTGCGAGAATGCTACGCGTGTTGGCTAAATTGAAGTTAACCCTAATAACTCTTTTACAGAGAAGTAAATATATGCTGGTTATAAAAGAAATACGCAACCTTGCATCCAAAAGTGACTTTTCATCAACATTTTGTCTGCAAATAGTCTTTTTCTAACGCAGCTGTATGACCTGGTGTGACGCTTTAAGGCAGAGTATTGCCACGAGCATAACAGGAAGGAAGGAAAATAGAGGGAAAAGAAAGGCAAGGAGGTTAACCAGCCTATAGGCAGCCGGTTTGCTACCCTGCGCATGGGGGAGGGATGGGGGAGATGAAAGAGAGCAGAGAGGGAAGATAGAAACAGCACATTCGGCAAGCTTGCATTACGCAGTATAGTAGCTCGCTGAATTGTATGTGCCGGTTTCGAAAATGTTGATGAAGATTAGTGCGCAAAAGGAGACGACGAGTTCATTTTCTCTGTTAGTTGTCGGAAGGGTCTGACGCCCTGCTGACCTACAGTTAAAAGTTCCTGCCGTGTTATAACGTGACGTTTTCTGGTGGATGTGCTGGGTAGCCGTTGTAGCACTTGCATTGTTTCTAAAGCGTTCTGAAAGGGAGCCGAAGTGAGGTGGTCAGCCTAATTTCCAGCGATTGCGCAGAAGATCACCTGAGGCTTCTATGGCATCACTGCTTACTTCTGGATGGTCTTCGCGTTGGTCGCACGGTGTAGGATGCCACATTATAACGAGACAACATATAGTTGATTGCCACACACAATGCTTGCGTTCGATTTCTGCTGTGGCGCTGATGTTTATTCTTTGCACTCGTCCAGTCCACGCGGCTGATGTTGCCTTTTCTTAACCTTCTTGCATTTAAATTGCCAGGGTCGGCCTACACTACTACTGCGTAGATATGAACTGTGAAACACATGGGGGGAATACCGACATACCGTGGTTGCTGGTGTACGGGTATGTGCCACACGTGTCTGGAGGAAAGGGTTTGACGACGTACGCAACTGCACTTTTCATTCTTAATGTTATTACCTGCTAGTCATATTTGTCGAAGCCACTTACACCCCCGAACTAATTTTGGTCTTCCCGAAATTAGGGAGGCAATCACTAGAGCACCCAGACGTCGACAGATAGATAGATAGATAGATAGATAGATAGATAGATAGATAGATAGATAGATAGATAGATAGATAGATAGATAGATAGATAGATAGATAAAAATGCTCAAAGTTCGTGTACAAAAGCGTTGCCTTTAAAACGAAGGGAACGATTTGCCCAACAAAAAGGTGTTGGCCAGACAAATCTGTGTGGCCTGTCAAGAAATCATTATAATGACAGCGTGTGTGCCACGGAAATTTGGCAGATTTTACTAAAGACCATTTCTATTACAAATAAAGAAGGGAACAGGAAGGCACGCACGTTGCCATATTCGTGCCAGAATCCCATGATACTCCTATGCAAGGTAGCAAACAGGATTCTAATGTCACGTTAGCTTTTCGAACTTTATATTTAACATTTTTTAATCCCTGGGTACAATAGACGGACAAATTTGGGTTTCTCTTAGCCATATATATTTTTTCTCTAAAGGTTAACCTTTCACCTGATCCACAGAAACTCCCGTGGCCAACAGCTGCATTTCATCAAGTCACGACTCGAAAGCAAGCGAGCAGCCCTAATGGCTCATGTTCACAAATGACTTTCAATGTGGTGCGTGGGGGTCGCGTGTTCGGATCTCAACAATGCGGTCAGTGGTGCGAAAACCGGCGTATTGCTCTCCTAGAGTAGAAGCAGGTAATGACGAGGCACTTTTTTATGCTCCGTCGCTGTCCGCTTGATTTTGTCATTTTACATAGGCATACACTACAAAAAAATGGAAAAAAAAGTTCGTGTGTTCATCTTTCTGCCCACTATGGCTTAGCTTTCCAACAAAGTTAGAAATTTAACCAAAAGGAACGAAAAGTATTAAATTAATTGCAATGCGAAGGAAGAATTCGTGAGAAGACAGTAAAACAAGCGGGTTGCATTGATCGGAGCTTGCTGGAGTACTTACAAGTGATGCAGAAAAAACTAAATTGACTTTCTCGCGAAGATGGAATAAAGTTTTGTAGTTTCTAAAGGCTGATAAATCAGACAGAAGTTTGAAAACTTGAGTGCTCATTTTTCTTCTCGCCTTCGCCACTTTTCCTACAAGCAGGCTTGCCAGGTCGAAAAGAGAAAAAAAAAAGCCATAGAAGTAGCCAACTTCAGGCAAGTGGGGTAAAAATAGCCTCAAGTAGCCATGCACGAGAAAAAAACAACAAGTGCGATGTTTCTACTTGAATCGCTAAATGTGACATCATTTCCATGGAGGTTGAGGGTGAGAATAAAAACGACTGTCCGCTTGACTAAGTTCTCTAAAAGGCACTCTAAACTACCGGCCTTGTGACGGCATATAAACAGAGTACTTTCTGACAATGCTTAATAGACCGCTGTTCGGATTACAGCCTACATACTTGTCTTTTCCACAATGATTTCTCACACAATCACGAAGTCTTAGTAGTTATTGTTGACGTGTGCGAGTCCATACTTAATTCTAAGGAGGAACACCGACAATTAGTCGGACACCTGGTTTGCAATGTTGATGAGTGCACAGCGGTTTCGAACGTCTTGTTCTCTTCTAATTGCCTTTTAAAGTTACGTAGCACAATGTGTGGTCTGCGAAATGAGGCCCCATTAAAGAGATTTTTTCTGCGCCTCAGCCACGTACTCAAAAGCATTTTCTTTCGTGCAATACAAGTGCCGAAGCAAATTTTAGAAAGCTGCGAAAAATGCCTTAGTCACCATGTTTTGGCACCACATACTCAAAACCAGCCGGCTACGGCGTCACAACATCGTGATAACTCGGCCCGTGTCGAGGCAGTGAGAAACTAGCCAGAAAAATAGCCAGGCGGTCCAGACGTCTTTCCTGCCACCCCGGGCCTAAAAATGTAGCCAAACCTGGCAACCCTGCCTGCAGGCGCTATCTTCACTCGCCATTTTTTTTCTTTTTATAAAACACATGGGCAATGTCAAAACTGGGTGTTGAGCTGAACAAGATTTTATGCTTTTCGACTATGCGCTGTTGTTTGCGCTTGTTAGTCGAAAACGCACAAAACCTAGTAAGTCAGTTGGTCACGCAGGATAGTCATGCGAGGAAAAATTAAACGGGCCTGCGACTGCATGGCAGAGCAGCTTAGGAGACAATTATAAAATGATAAACTTGGTATAGGGACCAATAGAGTGCGTATTTCCTCATGTCGCTCGAACACATTGCAGGCGTGAGGAATTGCGCTGAAGAGATGCGAGACGCGAGCAGGGAAAAACAACGTTCTGTTTAGGGGCTATGCTCCTTGAGATCGAGGCTCGTTCGCTGGCATGTGTTGTAGCCGTGATGACGATGATGACAATAATGATCATGGACGACTGGCTTGTGTAGTATGTGACGTCTCGATAGGTCGTATGCATTTTGCACGTCTGAAAACAACCAACAACCACCAGAAGAAAGTGCACAGACCTCGCCTTTGTTCACTTCAGGCTAGATCTTCACCACTCAAGCAGTAACAATAAAGGCAAAATAATATTCACAACTGAACAACGCCTATCATTTATGACGAATAAGCATTATGCATAACTGTACACTCATTTGCATGTGTCAGTGGTCAATGTCATGACTGATTTACGGTAACACTAAACGATCTCACTGCTTCGCCCACTCATCATCGTTCACTTCGCAAATATGCCGATTTTTTTCTTATAGTTTCTGATATCGTTTAGAAACTTCACTCATCTCCAAGGTTAGAAATGTCACTGTATTCTGTGAAGGTCATTGTCCGTTTTGTACTCGGGCCGATTGCAGGGCAGTCAACGAATACTAGCCCCCCAAACTAATGATATATGCATTAGCTACTAAATATTAGGTAAGCCAACAAAACAGCGAAACAACTTTTTTCATAAGGCATTCGTAGCAGTGCCTGGTAAAAAAACGCCACAATACCCTTTGCCGACGGCGAATAAAGCGAACTTGACGAAGTGAGGTTTACGCTAAAAGTAATGAGCCATTGTAGAAAGACGCATGCACAGCCCGTCTACTCGTGTACTGAATAGGACCGAAAGCTTGTGCGATATAGCGAAAAGCTTCGATGACATAATGAGTGACACAGAAAAGAAAGGTGCAATCACCTCATCAGGTTTTATTAAGAACTGGACAAAGCCGTCAGCTCAGTGTGTCCTTCGATGTCTTCCGAAAGTTCATATTCAATGAAGACATCGCTAAAGTTCATACTACTTGTCTCGTCAGAGAGCTTTAGTTGTCCCGGACATCCTTAGCTATAAGCTTCATAAGCTCTCGTATTCCTTTATAGGCTGCTATATTTATTTTGTTCGCCCCCCAATTCTCAGCCTAAAAAGAGCGTAGGAGCTAGGGTGCGCAACCAGCTTGGCGGCCTCTGTACTAAAGCTCCATGTTGTCTGGATTGTTTGCTATGTCGGACGTAGACCAACTAATCCAGTAAACCATCTATGTAAAATTGAAATAACTTCGTCCTGAATTTTAAATTTTTTTGCTGACTAAACCGATAAATCGCATCTGCTCTTTCGAAATCCAAATAATACTGTCACGCTATATCAAAGCAAGAAGGAAATAGAAAAAGTTCTGTTGATACTTTCAGCACATGTTAGGACCGTAATAACTTGCGCAAAGAAGTTTATGGATTCTCATATCGCGGTTCCTCAAGCACTGTTCACGTCTCAAAATTGCTCCCACTTAGGTTACCTTTATGATTATCGTGGTGAGTTTTTATTCAGAAAACTCTATCACACAACTAAACTTTGCTAGATCAGCCATAAAGGTGAAGGAACGACGTATTTCTACTGTTGGGTTTGGTAAACGCTCGTAAGTTTTTCGTCGCCTTGACCCTTACCTGGTGCTTACATACGTCCAACTTTGGTTCAACGCCTGTTAGCCCGTACTAGAGAACATGTATGAAAACACGTGCAAGTTTATACAGCACAGTTCTTCCTAAAGTTGTAGAATTCGCTCGCTCGTTTATTATCTACACACAGTCATTCGACCGCAAGAAACTCTACCGCAGTATAATAAAAAAATTAATCGCGGTACTAATTCGCACATGTTATAGATTAAGGTACGAGTATTCGCAGCGTGGCCATGCTTCCCATACCTTTGCGTGCACCGTGCCAATTACTGGTCAAAACCGTTGTGCGAGCGGGCACAGTTTTCGTTCGAGATTTAACGCTACGCATTAGCCTTTTCGCTCCCATTAAGCTAATGAACCGCTTTGCGTACGTTAGAGACTACGATGTCTTCGTAGTAACGGGCAACTGTCATTTTCCTTAATGAACCATAAACTGAAATGAAGGGCACGTCTCTCGTCCTAGTGTCCTTGACGGAATCATTGATTAGACGCAAGTGCTTGTTACGAAGCTTCACTGCTATGCTGCGCACTTATTCCGGCTTTGCCCGGGGAAAGTGAGTAGGACCGCAAGCACCGCACGCTGATTGCGTGTGTTAAAATAGAAGTTTGAGCGCATTGGTGCTTCGCCATCATACATTAAGTGTCACCAATCTGACAGTGTTAGTTACCTACATATTATCATTTCAAATAGATGACACACGAAAAAAAAATGCGTTGGGACTAGTTCTGTTGTGTATATTTAGTCTTTTGGCGATTGGACGGCCACTTGGTCGTGATAAGTTTAGACATTTATTGTATGATATCTAGCAAAAATTTCACTTGAGAGTGAACGCTAGTGTTCTTTTCTTCTTCTTTTTCGTCCGCCATTCCCATGTGAGCTGCACCTTACTTTATGCAAGCTTCTGGTTGGTTGCATGCCGGACTTTGTACATGTAAGACAGCATGCTCTATATTCGTTTTATGAATATTTGGTTAGAACCTTGTCTAACACTCCCCATACCCTCGAAATGTGGCGTAGATCTCATCTGAAAACGCCTGAAACATGCATGACCTGAAACGCAAGTGCAGCAATTACTCCTAACACGAAGGCGGCATCAGCGACGCTGCTGTGTAAGATCTGCACCAATCTATTTACGCAGCAGTATTGTATAACCTTCAATCTTTTTCAATTATTTACTCACTGTCTCAAATAAAAAATATGAGTTATCATCACCGTCTTCATCATTATCGGTCAATATGTAACGATCCCCACAATTCAATGCGCCTTTCTTTCAAGGAATCAGGACAAGTTTGCATGTGTATCTTGGAGAATCTTCCAATCCACATCATCTTGCAAGTGTCTATATTTCGGCTCACCTCCATGCAGTAGCGACAGTCACCGTGTAATCGATGTTATAATAAAGTAGTACGATAACTTTTTTACAACGAAGCGGCATGTGGCTTTAGGTTCTTTCTGGCGGATCACGTCCGCGGGCAATAGGACGCGTAGAACAGCAATTTTTTGCGACCTACCAATCAGGTTCACCTCACCCTGTCGCCATGGATCTCTCGTCACATCCCGAGTGTCAGGATCTTTCACAGTGGCACTTCCCACTAATCTTTGTGCCTATTTGTATTGTGACGTGGAGAACGTGCTAGCGCTGTCATGAAGAGTTGCCCTTTGAACCTACTAGAAGGCGAACGCGTGTTGTTCACTCGAAAGAAGAAGAGCGGAAACCGATGCAGCGTGAACGTATACAGAAGCGCACCTGGGCACGGGCATGGCTTGAAGTCGCTGACGCAGAATGTGCAACCGCAGCCGCCTGGGTAGCGGAATGGCTCAGAATTTTTTTATTGCTTCATTTTAAATCTACGCCGCAGAGTTAAAAATGTGTATATAAAAAAGCAACCTTCTCAGTGAAGCGGGCGCCGCCGATTTTAATGGCATTCGTGCTGTTTGTAGGAGTACGTATCCGCATCCGTGGTCAAGCCATACAGAAGCAACTCTTGCGCAGAGTGTGCAGATTTTCCACCCAAACCGTTGTGCGATATGTTTTGTCATGATTGTCATGTAGTCGGAAGAATTGCTCCCTCCTAGTCGGAGGCCATAATGGCATTTCTCCGGAGAGCTTTATACCGAGCCGAACGTGACGTTCTATTTTTAAGTATTAGGCAGTATATCTGCTCATATTTACGTGGAGGCCACTTTTTTCCGGAAAAGAAGGGGAACAGGCACAGTAAACGTTATTGATGTATGCTTTATTGGCCTCCCAAAAGTCAGGTCAGCAATTTTGTTTATGACCTGTGGAAAATATAGGATATCGTGAAATGGCTTTCGCAAAGAAATAATTCCGCGTTCCAGAACTATAGATTCTGTCAAGACGTTATTGTCACCGTAACATGAGTTGTCCAACGACACAATGAGTTACAGACAGACAGACAGACAGACAGACAGACAGGCAGACAGACAGACAGACAGACAGACAGACAGACAGACAGACAGACAGACAGATTTAGTACAAGTGAGCTAGCGAAACGGCTCCGAGTGCATCATGAACGTGGTATGTAGTCATGTTGTTACATGACACGCATGTCATGTTTATCATGTTTGCACCAGTATCACACCTTCGTCATCCATTCACGTCCCGTAATACCAAATTTAGTACGAGTGAAGCTAGCGAAACAGCCGCCAGCGTATCATGAGCGTGGCATGTAGTCATGTTGTTTCATGATACGCATCTCATGGTTATCTTGTTTGCATCTGTCCTATACTTTCGTCATCCATTCACGTACCATAATACCAAATTGGTATATGTAGCGCTAGCAAAACGGCCGCAAGCGCATCATGAGCGTGGCATGTAGTCATGTTGTAACATGACACGCATGTGGTGATTTTCACTTCAGGGTCTGTCACTTGTGTTCGAGATGCGATCATGTCATACTATAGCAGTTTCGCAACATGCCATGTGAACGAAACCACCGCAGGAGCTAAAGGACTATGGAATGAATAGATAGATAGATAGATAGATAGATAGATAGATAGATAGATAGATAGATAGATAGATAGATAGATAGATAGATAGATAGATAGATAGATAGATAGATAGATAGATAGATAGATACGGTCAAAATTACCGAAGTGCGCTAAGAAATGTTTCGCGTTTAAAAACATCCTGGAGGGATTTGAAGAAGTTCACGTTCGGGCGTGATCCATACTGTGGCTTACTACCGCTTCTACTGGCCTGGTCTTGCCTGTTCTGTGCGGCGTTATGTCAACACTTGCGAAATTTGTCAGCACCGTATGAAGCCATCAAGACGTCTTGCCAGTTATCTTCAGCCCATTGACATTCTATTGGAGCCTTTTTTTTTTGTTCTAGTCAGTTGGGATCTTCTAGGTCCTTTCCTACATCCACTTCAGGCAACAAGTTGGTCGCTGCTGCTACCAATTACGCGACCCGCTACGCAATTACCAGAGCTCTGCCAAGAAGTTGCGCTATGGATGTCACTGCTTTTTTGCTGCGAGACCATTTCTAGTGCATCGTGCCCCATGACAACTGCTCACAGACCGAGGTCGGGTTACTGCTCCCATAAGCTCACGACCTCGCACCACCTCCATACAAATGGGCTTACAGGGCGTTGAAACCATACTCTGACAGACATTCTTTCATAATACGTGTCGACTGACCACTGTGACTGGGACCTTGCACTGCTATACGTGACGTTCACGCACAACTCCTCCCGCCAGGACACTGCTGGTTATCACCTTTTAATTGCGAAGCATTTCTTAGCCAGCTTTGACGACTTTGGGCGTATCTATGACCTATCTATCAATATATCCAGCCACTTACGTTTGGGTGCTGGTATGGTCACCACTTTAGCTTGGCGTCAACAAAAATTAGCATGGTTTGACGAATATAACACGCTGGTCAAGACTATAATAAGTCACAATCCTGCTGAGCACGTCGTCAAGCACTTCTCGCCAGACAGTGGCACATATCCATGGGCGGGGATATGCGCTAGTATGCGGGTATGAATAAAATGTGGGCTTTAACGGCCCAAAACCAGCATATGATTATGAGAGATGCCGTAGTGCATGGCTCCGGAAATTTCGACCACCTGGGGTTCTTTAACGTGCACTCAAATCTTAGCACACGGGCCCACAGCATTTTGGCCTCCATCAAAAATGCAGCCACCGCAGCCGCAATTCGATCCCGCGACTTGCGGGGTATGTGGGTATGTGCCACAGGTGATTGACACTCAGTATCTACCCAGTAACGATGAAAACAGATATGGGCTATTTTAACGCGGGAGCCTTAAAATATACCTGGCATCGGTAGAATCGACCCGACGAATGCAAAGAATAAACATCAGGGTCACAGCTGGTATCGAGCCCAAGCATTCTGCGTGACAATGAAGCGTTTCACCACAGAGCTAGGCCAGGTCTCGGAACTATATTTCAAATAGACGATAATCTTCATTAGAGATCAATAGTGGTTGAACTGCTGCCTTTTTAATTTGATGAACATTACATACGTACTCCTTGCTTACAGCCATCACATCGGGTTAGCGTCAATTTTGGTTAGTTGCCATGCACTGAAGTTGATTTATGCAGCAGTGTGCATGGCCAGCATCCTCGCGAGCATCAGCGCTTCATATGAGCTTCTGGTGTTGCTAATACGCATGTTCCAGTTGGCATCGTTGTGCAAGTGCAAACAGCGGGTTATGTAAACATCTGCAACTCTTCAACACATGTTTGTGCGTGCAACATTTGTACATATATTTAGCGTAAATTTATGATGTGTCGCTCAATAAAAAATTGCAACACAGTCACCTTCTCTGTGCGTGCTTCGTATCATATCGATTCATAGGCACGTGGTATCAGCCGAATTTTTTTTTCACCTTTTGTCTGGGCGAAAACCAACGTTACCACTGGATACGTATCTTCCGGCTACTGCTGAGTTGACCACCGTATGAATTCGCAATGCTACTGCTCGCGCTGACCACGTCCGTTTGTTTGCACACAACAAATTGACGGCTTTTGCACAAAAGCATAAGCACCGTTATGACGATTGATATCACGAAGAACAATTTGCAGTGGGTTCCCACATTCTCTTCTGGTTCACAACGCGACGTGTCGGCCTCTATGACAAGCTACTTTTGTGTTTCATGGGTCCATATCATGTGCTTCAACAAGTAACAGACGTTACTTACGAAATCGTCCCGGAATATCTTACAACCTCGTCGGCTCCGCTACCTCGTGACATAGTGCACGTATCAAGGCTCAAGTGCTACCCCCCTTCTCGTACTTTGGCCCCATATACACGCCGGGTGAGTGCTTTTGCCACCGGGGGTTGTGCGGCTGCGTCGTTTTCACAAATATTCTCACTCTGTATACGCGTACGATGTCACCAGATTTCTGTGGAACACTCTCGGATTTCTACACAACCGTCTTCACCGTCAGCACCAATACCTATGACTTTACATTCCATCTGGGTTATACAGATCTGAGACAACCGTTCTCTGCCGTAGGTGGCTCGGGGCGTCTTACCCGAACGCCTTTGCTTGCCGCATCGGATGGGCAGACAGTGCTGCGTGGGATCATTGCGGCGCTGATGAAACCATCAAATATATTTTGTGTCAGAGTCCTCAGTATAACTGTTAGAGACAGTGCATGCCAGCAGTGTTTGCAAGCCTCTACGACCAGCTGCTTTCCAAAAAAATTAATTTTGGAATACTGGAAAGATCGTGCTTCACCCTGAAAAGCGACGAAGGCTTTATTGAAGTTTCTGCGATCGACTTGCCTTGTCGAACATTTGACGTTTCAGTGTGTTCGTGTGTGTTTTCACTTCCGTCCCTCTCTCGTTCACTCATTCCCTTTTCCTTCCTTTTCCTGCCTCCTATTTCCCCTTCTCCAGTGCAGGGTAGCAAACCAGACACTTGCTTTCTGGTTAACCTTTCTGCCTTTCTTCGTACCATAGCTCTCTCTCTCTCTCTCTCAGTGTATAGTGGCACAGATCCAGAAAGGCGTCGAGAAGGGAGCTGAAAAACTTGACGTGCGGGCGTGAGCTGTAGTGTGGATTACGAGTGACTTGGTGTCATTTCCGCGTAACAATATTGTCGCTATACGTTAGGACTTGGGCCGTATTGAACAGGTTGAAAACCAGTAGCAGTTCAGTCTTTTTTTAATACCGCGAGCCAGGGCGTTCTCCTTCTTTCTTGTTACTGCCTTCTGTAAAAAAACGTACACATGCGCCTCTGCGCTGACGTTATCGTCTTCCTCGTAGCACAAACGTGACAATTTGAAGACTCGACAAGTTTTGAGTGTATAAACACCCATATACACGATGTTTTTTTTATTTACATATCGAGGAAATCGTACACACTAGAATACACACAAGATGCAGTCATCTTGTTACATGTTTCAGTGTGGGTGTCAACACCACCCACACTGAAAAAGGAGGGACGCACGGACAGTCGCGTTCCCCCAACGCCTTTAAATAGCAACCATGGCTGCGTCCCGCAAGTTTGTCGGCAGACGCATCGTCTGGACATGGAACTGTAGGGGCTTCAAGAACAAAAAAGCTACAATGGTGCAATATATGAAAACTCTCTCGAAAAGCAAACTTCCCGACGTGATTGCTTTGCAAGAACCTTTCGACCGGGCTCAGTTACCAGGCTATGTGACAGGTGGCTCTCCGTGTAAATGCACGCGGAAGGACATAAAGGTGTGTACCCTAGTTAAAAGAGGGACGGACTTTATCGACCTTTCACTTGATATCAGCGAGGAGTCGGACATAGACCACAACCTGATTGAGGTCGTGCCTGCATCGGAAACCAGAAGACCGGCCTATTCGTGCTTAACGTCTACAGCCCCCCTTAAAAAAGGGGCCTCACGCACAACTTTGGCGCCCTTTTTCGCTAAGCGATGGCAAAGGCTGCCTCCAGTCCCCTCTTAATCTGCGGAGACTTCAATGCACCGCACGCGCAATGGGGATATGGAGCCGACTTGCCCAAAGGGAAGAGGCTAGCCGAACTGATGGACGAGCTTGGCTTGGTTCTACTCAATGAACCAGCGTCGCACACCCGGATTGGACAGGGCGCGTGGCGCGACACGTCCCCTGATCTCTTCATTTGGTCAGACGTGGGCGCGATCACCTGGTCGAACACCTTTGATGATCTGGGGAGCGACCACAGAGTCCTGTGCATGAAAATGGGAGAAGATAGAGGCAAAATGGACGGCTGCCAAAAAGCTAGAGTCGTGGACTGGGACAAGTTTCGAAAACAAAGACAACGAGAGAAGCAGGAAGGGCCGATCGAGGATATCGGGGAATGGTGCAGGGAACTCGCGGACGTAGAAAAAGCTACGAAAGAAATAGAATGGCCAGACAGGCGAAAAGGGCCTGAAGGTGGCGACAGGCCCTGCGGAAGTGCCGACGACAGCGTTCCCGAGCCGTCCAGGGTGGACGGCCGGCTTGCGCATCTTGTAGAGGCCAAGAAATCTATGCAGCGAAGAGCGAGTCAGTAGAAACTGAACAGGAAGATACGCAAGAAGATTGCCAAGATCAACCGAGAGATTGAGGCCCACTGCGTTCGACTGTGCGAACAGGAATGGAAGGAGCTGTGCGATACGATGGACGGAAACATGAGTGCCGGGCGCACATGGAAGATTCTCAGGCACCTGCTGGATCCAACCAGCACGAGAACGGCGACTAGTGTCCAGATGACCAAGCTGCGACACAAGTACAAAGATGACCCGCAGGCCTTCGTGGAGAAGATCATCCAAACGCACCTCCCTCGCCCAGCAGACGAGAGTCACATGGAATACTGTGGGGCTCCCAACGAGGAACAGGACGCGGAATTTTTTATGCAGGAAATTAGAGCAGTCCTCCAGCTACTGAAGTCTGAATCGGCACCCGGTCCTGACAAGATCACCAACCGAATTCTGAGGAACCTGAATGATGACGCCATCGAGAAGCTACGTCAGTATATCAACGCATGCTGGAAGGTAGGCCGTATTCCTCAAGAATGGAAGGCAGCGGATGTCATACTAATACCCAAGCCAGGTAAACCGCTTTAGATTCGAAATATGAGGCCGGTATCTCTGACGTCCTGCGTCGGGAAAGTCATGGAGCAAGCCTGCCTCAACAGGGTGGCGACGATTCCCGAGAAGCGGGATGCCTTCGGCACTCACATCATCGGCTTCCGCAAAGGACTTTCGACGCAGTATTTCATGCTGCAAATCAAGGAACAGGTCACTAACGCACCAAGCACGCACGTGCGCGCCCTGCTCTGGTTAGACTTCAAAAGCGCCTTCGATACAGTAAAAGATGCTGCCATTTTGGACAAGACCAGCCAACTAGGTCTTGGTTCAAGGTTTCACCGGCACGTCAACAGCTTCCTGACCGGACGCAAGGCGACGGTGAAGGTCGACGGTGCCCCACTACGAACAGTTGACAGGGGGGTGCGGGAACGTCACAGGGCTCGGTGCTCTCTCTCATGCTTTTCAACCTCATCATGATCGGACTACCGGACCGTCTCGACGCAATAGAGGGCACCAATCACACAATCTAGGCAGACGACGTGACCGTGTGGACCACAGTGAATACGAGCGTTGGTGAAATGCAAGAGAGAATGAAGCAGGCCGTCCGGGCCGTGGAGTGGCACCTCGAAGGCACGGGACTCGTCTGCTCTCCCGATAAATCAGAAATACTCCAGCAATGACCGCGCAAGAAAGGACCTCACCCGCAGTCTGTACTGGACGCCCGTCGCTTGGGCATCCGCGTCATGACGAAGGAGGGCACTTAAATATCAACGGTGTCCAAAATATAAGTGTTTGGCCTGTGGCTGGAAGATAACGGTGCGAACCACGAGCTGGTAGCACGGCTGCAAAAGAAAGTGGCCGCCGCAACGCACATTGTGGGTCGGGTAGCGAAAAAAAGAAAAGGGCTAAAGGAACACAACGTGACGAAGTTAATACATGCGTATGCGCTGAGCCACATAGCGTATGCCGCCGCGTATGCCGACTGGAACAGAAGCGAAACCGAGAATCTGAACGCGGCGATTTGTCAAGCGTTCAAGGTAGCCCTGGGTGTGCCCCAGTACACGGAAACCCGTCGGCTTCTGGAGCTGGGTGTGCACAACACCCTCGACGAGATAGCAGAAGCGCAGAGGATCGCGCAGCTTGAGAGGTTGTCTGGCACAAGAATGGTAAGACACATTCTCGATCTGCTTGGGATTTGATATCACGAGGCGCGTGGACTGAAGAAAACATTGCTACCGGAAGTCAGGGATGCCATACTGACAGAAAACATCCCCAGCAACATGCACCCCGTTCACCACTTGCAACGACGCAAAGGCAGAGCTGCAGCAATCCGAAGGCACATGGAAGCCAAGAGGGTGTCCTGTTTGTCGATGCGGCCAGGTATCTACTGTCAGCCGGCGGCGGCTATGGGGGACGCTCGGAACCCCCACCACTACCCGTAAACGGGCGAGGTGAAGTCGAGGCACTAACACTACCACCACTGCTACTGCTACGACAACAACGACTGCAGCGACAGCGGCAACATCAACAGCGAGTCCGGTCAGTGGCGGAGGGACTTGCTTTTTCTATGGCGGTCCTGGATACAACAGGAAAGGTTCGGGTCACGGCATCAGCACGGCTGCCATCATTCAAAGCTGCAGAAGAAATGGCCATAGCTTCAGCGGTACATAGCTTCAGCGATTTGGAGCTATAATAAAGGTTGGGTGTCCGAGGAGGTGGGACGCATGCTTAACGCCAGAGCTGGGGACTTCGCGTCAGGCAAGATTACTGACAAGGCTCTCAAGTGGTTTCCCGCTCACGTGGGGGACAGTGGAACTATCAACAACAACAGCCGTAAAACTAGCAGCAAGAACGCCAACAGCCAAAGACTAACCGGCATCGTACCCAACCATAACGAGCGCGCCCACCTCGTCGCGCGGCAACTTACCCGCCGCGACGCAGCCACCAAGGGAGCAGCCGCCACCGTGGTTGGGAGGAGCACCGGCCGAGGCACGGTGGTGGCCACAGTCACTGGCAATGCCGAAATTACCACCCCCACCACGTCCGTTGCTGCAGCAACTGAAGTTGGTGCAGAAGAGGCGAGACAGCAGAGGTGCGCCGACTGCTATGGAGAAGAATTTCCTGCCACGTACCACGACGTGCTTGCGCACTGTAGGAAAGAGAGGAAGAAATTTCCGCAACCCCATGTATGCCTGGACAGGTCGCAGGCGGTGGACCTGAGCAGGCTGCAGACGGGCACGTTCACCAGCCCCTACTATCTGCACCGCTTATGGCCCACGCTGCACCCGTCGCCTGGCAGCCCGTGGTGCGCGCACGAACGGGCCGATATGGCACATATACTTTGGCAATGCGAAAGAGATGAAGATAGGCCACGAGAAAGAATGACGTCAACTGAGGCACCAACCGAAATGGGGCACCTTGCTGAGCGATGGCAAGCCGCCCTTCTCAGCGAGGCTCTCGAAGACCAGGTGTGGCCGTTTAGCGGGCCAGGGCCGTCGCCGAGGACCTCAAAAGATGTTCCTCAAACGATGTGTCCCTGGCAGCCTATCCCCGGGCACAGCAACAACCGTTGGGCAAATAAATTTTATTCAACTCAACTCAACATTGGCGACAACGGACAGCCTTGTTTCACAGACAAGTTAAAAACACGAGCTTTAAAATATAGCTGTTAGCAATTAAATGAGTTGAACAGTCATTGTTGTAAATGCAGTCTAAAAGGACTTGCTCTACTTGGAAATTCAGTGAAAGTAGCCTTCATGCTTCCAAACACACGCGTACTCTATACATTCTTCACAGTGCGACATGAAATGTTGCAGCACTAATGCGTGGTACAAGCGGCCGTTGCAAGCGGAAGTGAGAATATGCGACTATCACATTAACTCCATGGTTTAATGCCACTCACCCATTACAAAAGGCACACACGCTACTGCACCCCTTGCTTTAAGGCCACGTAGTGAGTCATAGCAAGTTAGAAAAGGTTCCGTGCGCTAAGTGTTTGAAGTACGCACTGGGAACGGGATATCGCTATCGCTTTCAACTGCTAAATGCGAAGCTTCAGGGTCTGCTCATTTTTTGGTCAGAAAAGCAGGTTGCAGTGAACGTGTAGTCTGATACAGCGAATGTCGTTATTTATAAACACAACGGGCCGTCCAGACCACAGGTAGACCATGTCAAACACATGTCCAGATGTGTGTTTACTGTTATCGATGCGATAAAGGTACCGGGGAAGGACGGGCTTATAGCATGGCCATCTTCGCCGCTCTCATCGTGAAAGGAAACATTTCTGGATGCTACACCTGTTTTCGAGGACATTCTAGTGGCGCTGGTCATGAAACTTTTAATTGCGAAGCATTTTTTAGCAAACTTTGGTGACTGTGAACGTATCTATCTATCTATCTATCTATCTATCTATCTATCTATCTATCTATCTATCTATCTATCTATCTATCTATCTATCTATCTATCTATCTATCTATCTATCTATCTATCTCTTTATTTATCTATCTATCTATCTATCTATCTATCTATCTATCTATCTATCTATCTATCTATCCATCCACCTCTTTTAGCTCTCCTGGCCATTTCAATAATGGTATCAATACCAAACTTGGTATGACATAACATGACTGTATGAAAAACATGTTTGAGTAGTCATAACATGAAAATCATGACATCTATGTCATGAATGTCATGATTTACATTTCATGGTCCTGCCGCTCTTGCGGTGGTTTCATTCACGTGGCATGTTTCAAAACTGGAGTGGTATGGCCTGATTGCATGGCGAACACAAGCGACAGACTCTAACATGAAACTCATGACATGTGTGTCATGTAGCAACATGACTACATGCCAGTTCATGATGCGCTGGCGGCCGTTTCGCTAGCTTCACTTATACCAAATTTGGTAATATGGGACGTGAATGGATGACGAAGGTATGATACTGGTGTAAACATGATAAACATGAGATGCGTGTCCTGTAACAACATGACTGCATGCTATGCTCACGATGCGCTCGAGGCCGTTTCGGAAGCTTCACATGAATCAAACTCAATTTTTCGCGACGCAAACGAACGACATAGGTAATGACACATCCAAACATGATAATCACGACATTCGTGTCATGTAGCAACACGGCTACATGCTACACTGATGATGCGCTCGCGGCCGTTTCGCTAGCTTCACATATGTCAAAATTGGTATTATAACGTGACAGCAATGGATGACGAAGGTACGTGACTGGCGCAAAGATTATAATCATGGCATGCGTGTCACGTGAGAGCATGACTACATGCCAAAGTCAAGGCACCAATACATTTTGACTTGACGTGGTGGGCGTGCTCACCGGCGTACACTTCGTCGCGTCATGCCAGCGTTGCCACGCCAGGCGTGGGTCCTGCCGTGTACTCGCAGGCGTGCGGCGCACTGCACTGCTTTGACTCATGCGCGTTTCAGCGCGTCCGGCGACCCTCCGTCACGAAAAGAGGGAGACGCATTGTTGTCTGGGAACGAATCGGCGCAAAATGCAGCATGTCGCATTTCGCGTCAGTTGCCGTCGGGCCGCGCTGACGGATGCTGGTCGCGCCTGGTGTTAGACTATATAGAGTGCTCACGGTTTGCTAACAGAGCATGGCTGTGCCAGCGTGCGCGCGCATCAACGCTACATCGAAGTATATTGAGCCCTTCATGATGTGCTCGCAGCCATTTCGCTAGCTGCACATATACTAAATCCGGTATCACGTGACGTGACTAGATCACGAAGGTATACGACACATCCAAACATGGTAATAATGACATGGAAGTCATGTATCATTTGTGTCCACCTCGTAACGTTGTGCTGATTTTAAATTGACATATCAACATTTCTCAATCGTGCTTCGCATATCAGCGATTCCCACTGTACATGCGATGTGCATTTTTTTTCTTTCGACAAGCAAAAACATTGCTCTCATAGTGACAGCCATATCAGATGACTAGGTGAGACAATGTTATTGGCAGGCCAAAGTGTAGAGAAAAAAAAAAGAAAAGCAACGTCACTACGTCAGTTTATTGAATATGCTTGTGGTTTTAAACCTTCTTGAGTTGCGCTCACCAAAAAAGCTGTCAAAACTGCGGAGTAGGTAATCGCCCGGCGTCTGGCGGCGCTAGATTTCGCACGCAAGCCCGTGTGGGTCTTTAAACGAGTAGCCAGTTCTGCAGCCGTGGCGACCAAAAAGCTTTCATTTAGAATGCAGTGGCAGGCTTTCCACTTCTCCTTCCTTTTCCTCCTGATACCGTTCCTACCCTCTTTCATATTCCTTGCCATACTGCTCTACACACAATTATGGATTGCACTACCCTCCCTCTCACATCTATCCTGAAAATCCCTCCCATGTTCCAGTGTTACAGACTGCGTACGCAGTACTTGAGCCTTGCATTAACCGACAACTCTTTGTACTACAGCAGAAAAATTCAGCAGTCTTTCGCAATCAGGGAAAAGGGGCAAGAGATGCTTGGTACTGCTTTTCCTTCCATCCTTCCTTATCACCTCCCTTCCTCTGTCTCTCTCTTTCTTTCTTTCTTTCTTTCTTTTTCCTTTCTTTCTTTCGTTCTTTCTTCTTTTTTTCTTTTTTTCTTTTTTCTTCTTTCTTTCTTCCTTTATTTCTTTCCTTGTTTCTTTATTTATTGTTTTCTTCCTTCCTTCCTGTCTTTCTTTCTTCCACACTTCTTTCCTTCATTTCTTTGTGTCTTCTTTCTTTCCTTCTTTTTTTCTTTCTTCCTCTTTCTCTTCCAGGTAGTGGCCACCTCCCTAATGCTGTTTTCGGGGCTGAATCTACACGGCGTCTTACATGTTTCCTGCATTCGTCAGCTTGTATGCATGGTTCACTGAAAGGACCATCCCGGCGATATGTAAACGTAGTTCGAGAATTCCATTTTCTTGAAGTCAGAGTTTTCCGGCAATGTGCCATGCGTGGCACGGACCTTGCACGTTGTCCAGCAGATGGCATTTATTCAGCCAGCCCGAGATATTGCAATGATGCGTCCACGGCGAGTGTGGTGCATCAGTCTTTTTATTATTGTTGTTGGTGATTGCAATCATATGCGTCAGTGACGGCCTTTCCATAAAAAAAAAACTGTTTAATATCCGGTGTTGCCATACGAAGTTTAAGAAGAAAAAAGCATGGGTTTGTGAGTTAGTATTAAAGCACTCCCTTTGATGCAGCGAGCATCCGAGTTCAATCTAAAACCCGGCAAGAAAATTTGTGTTTTTTTTTTGTAGCAAAGTTGTTATGGTCGTGGTTTGCCGTGTGTCGTAGACACAAAACTATCTCCCCGTACTGAACCAGAACGTCCTCAAGGAAGGTTCTTTTTTTTTCTGTGTGTGTGAGGAGGTTTTGTCGGTACATGACAAGCTACCCAGTCATTATAAGCTGCCCTTCAACATTAACAGGTTGATTTCAATCGTAAATCTTGTCAACATAAACGTAATTTGACATCAGTTAGATAATAAAGTGAATGACCAATATCACTGTCTACTGTGCTGTTTCATCAAAAATACTTGCCAAAAACATCACTTAGAAAGCTCAGATAAATATAACACGAGTGAATATCAAACTTTTACTGACGAGGAACTCTGCAATTGCCTATATAGTGCCACCTCCCAGCTTCCATTTTACCTTCGCGTAAATATTATGCTAATTAACCTACTCTAATCAAACATGGTTATATTTTAAATGCGAAGCATTTCGTTGACTTCGGTGATTTCGTTGATACGGTGGTTGACTTCGTTGACTTCGGTGACTTTGAGCGTATCTATCTATCTATCTATCTATCTATCTATCTATCTATCTATCTATCTATCTATCTATCTATCTATCTATCTATCTATCTATCTATCTATCTATCTATCTATCTATATATCTATCTATCTATCTATCTATCTATCTATCTATCTATCTATCTATCTATCTATCTATCTATCTATCTATCTATCTATCTATCTATCTGTCTGTCTGTCTGTCTGTCTGTCTGTCTGTCTGTCTGTCTGTCTGTCTGTCTGTCTATCTATCTATCTATCTATCTATCTATCTATCTATCTATCTATCTATCTATCTATCTATCTATCTATCTATCTATCTATCTATCTTGCCACTTACGTTTGAGTGCTCTCGTAATCACCCCCTTAACTTGGCGTGAAACAAAACGAGCATGGGAGTGTAGGATGATTTGACGAATATGCCGTGCTAATGAAAACATAAATATTGTCACCATCCTGTCGCCAACGTCGACTAACGCTCCCCGCCAGACAGTGGCACATACCCATGGGCGAGTATGTGCCACTCGAATGCAGGTATATGCCACAGGTCATTGACACTAGTATCTACCCAGGAACGACGAGAACACAAATGGGCAATTTTAAAACGCGACCATTAGGAAATACCCGACATCGGCAGCGTCGACCCAACGAATGCAAATAACAAATGTCAGGATCCCAGGTGGAATCAAACCCGAGCATTCTGCGTAGCAATGAAGCATTTCACCACTGAGCAACCCCAGGTCTCGGGACTACTTTCGGAATAGACGATAATTTTCGTGAAACGTCAATTGTGGTTGCACCTAATTTTATAAACAATACATATGTACTCCTTCGATACAGCCGTCACGTCGGGTTAACGTCCATTGTGGCTAGTCGCCATGTGCTGAAGTTGATTTATGTAGCAGTGTCCAGGGCCAGCATATTCGCGAGCAACTGCGTTTCATATTAGCTTCTGGTGTTGATGATAGTGTTCCAGTTGTCATCTTTACGCAAGTGCGAACAATTTGTTGTAAGAACATCTGCGACTCTTCAGCATAATTCTGTGCGTGCAACATTTGTACATATATTTAGCACCATTTCATGATGAATCGCTCAATAAAAAAATTTGCAACATGGTCACCTTCTCCACGCATGCTTGCACAACGTCGATTCCCTGTTACGTGAGATATGCCGAACTTTTAAAAAGACATCTCATAACACACGTAGATTTTAAGGGCCATAAACAAGCAGGAAGCGGCACTGTTATTTGTGTCATTGTAAATGTAGAAATATGTTCTTTCTTGCACACTCAAAAAGAGAGAAAGGGTGATGCACGCGTACCAACTACCGAGCTCTACAAAGGTGCGCTGATTTTGTATTATGCAGAGGTAATATACCACAAAATAAATACGTCGGCTTTCTCTTCCCATTACATGCTTGAGTGTTACGGCAGGCCATTTTCAACCATACTACACAGGTGTGCGCCTTTCGCATAGTCATTGAAGGCCTGGCACGCACTGTCGGCTTGACATTTGAGGGCAGGATCGATAACAAACGCACTCTCTTTTTATTTATCGGTGGCCTATCAATGCTCAGCGCGATAAACCGCAAGCTTTCTATCCAAGGTCTATGTAATGCTTTGTTTTTCACGTTTAGCATAACAATGTTTGGTGAGTTTATGTATGCGGAGCTTGTTAACCTGAAGTAAAGAAAGTTTTAACGACGGAACGTCATTAAACATAGGAGAGGCCGTCATGTGTCACCTAGTATTACAGCAAGGAAACAGCAGGTACTGAATAGCGCAGGGTTTGAAGCATGTTTGCAATCATAGTGGTAAATGCGCCTAGTTGGCGCACTTGCGATTACTCGAGTTATTATTTAGTTAGCACTTATCAGTATGTCTACCACAAATAAAGCTAGGTGTCTTGAACACACATATTACTTGGTCGAAAAGCACATTCGCAGCCTAAGTCGTGCACTGTTTTTTTAACGCTTGTTCTTGCGCCTATCTATAGCGTGCTGCACTCAATAGCAAACCTGGCAGCCAGCCAACAAGACATTTTTTTAAAGTCAGATAATCTTTCTGAAGCGAATAGTTTTCGAAGCGTTCGTCCTAGTCATAACCCCCTCCCCCCCCCCCCCCGCCAAACCATCTCCCGCGAGAAAAAAAAAGAAAAGTTAATAACCAGGGAGCCTTCTAGCTTTATTTTGCCAATTAGCGTTCAGAGGTGTTTTATGAATATGCCCAACCACGCATGACAATAACGTAATGAGGATAAGGCGAACACCAGAGTATCAGGAGAAAACACAAAATGTTAGGACTCGTGTGTTTCATTTTTATGGAGGAGGTTCAAAGCAATCCCTACTGACATTAATTGCCAGTGCATTTGCTAATGACAACTGGTACCACAAATTGAAAGAAATATATATCTTTAATTGAAATACTGCCATTCTTTTACTCGAAAAGAATGATTACTTCTTCAAGCCCTCCCGACAATGCAGAATGCGACGTGTGCTGCACCGAAGAAGACATCGACCATCTGATATACCGTTGCCCTCGATTTGCCTCTGAAAGACAGAAGCTTTCGAACGCATTGCGACAATTGGACGATCGTCTACTCTCTATGCAGATGCTACTGGAGCACCGTCCTCGCCTTTCGTCGGCTCAAAAAGCAGTCAAAGCGGTCTTGTGCTTTTTGAAGACTACAGGCCTATGTGAACACGTTTAACTTTTGTGTAGTGCCACCGCTACATACGTGTCAGCCCATTGACTGACAATCCTTCTCTTCTCTCTTTCTCTTCACTTTCCTCTCTCTCTCATCGTTATACCATCGTCCCATTTCTCCAGCATAGGGTAGCAAACTGGGCATGTGCCTGGTTAACCTCCTTGCCTTCTGTCTTGTTGTTCTGGTCCTCTCCCCCTCCCGCTTTCCAGTGCGCAACGACAAACTCTATCGCAACTCCTTGGTTTATGCACGTTAACTTTGCTTTCTTATCACTACAGTAGTATATACAGTGAAGTTTTATATATTTCATCACTATTTCTCAAACAATACGAGATCCAAGACTGTGGTGTGATGAGCCCTCAGGTGCAAAAACATCAGGTGCAAAAGCATTGCTCTATGAGTGTCTGTTTTGTCATTTTATTCCATGTGTCCGTATTGTGTTTATACTGTCGCAAGAATGTGAGGCCTGCGCATACAAAGGTTTTGTTTCACCTGCTTCGTGGCATTCCTAAACTGGGTGGTTCTACGTTTGGCCAGCTAATTAATATTTGCTGATGGAACATGTTTTTTCAAGTTTCCATGTAGAAAGACTGCCAAGTACTGAGCGCATGGTACCAAAGCTCTTTCATATACGTTTACTTTGAAACCGCCGCTGAACATTCAATATAAAAAAAGCAGGAACTTTCTGAGACTGGTAAATATACTCGGAGGTGCTCCTGCCGCTTGGCCACGATTGTTTTGGTGCTATCACTGCAATAGCAGGCACTTGTGCTCAGCGCAATATGTGGGCCAGCTTGCGGCACTCTAATATGCAGCGTGGAAAATCTCTTCATAGCTAGCACGGCGGCCCGTAAGACAGCGTATCCTTACACGGGAAGCATGTCACACCTTAAGACTGCAAATGACATTATCGGCTACTAAAGACGGGCTTTGCCAGCTGGCTATGAGCATTGGAAGTTGTTACCGGGAATAATGCAAAAGACAACATAGAGGCAACTCTTATTCGTGGCGCGATGCAGGCGTCTTCCTTGAAGTAAAGAGACCTCCCGAAAGGATCCTGTAAGATAATATTTATTAACAAGTGACAATAAAGAAGCTCCATTCTCTTGGTATTCCTTCACACTTTTAAGTGCAATGATTAGTGAGCTCGCGTGCGTCACACATAGATACATGACTTCAATAAAAATCATATCATTTAAATCATAATAAAATTTCTTATTATCATTTTATTGGCATGCACGGATACAGAAGCACACATAGAACAGAGGTAGAAATGAAGCTGGAACTTGCCACCTGGAGGGGCAGAACACCTACAGGTGGCATTGTGCCCCTCCACACACCAGGACCTAGGATCCAAACTTTCGACGCCGAGAGATTGCCTCGATACAAGCAAACAACTCTGAGAGATACGAACCACCACACTATATAAGATGTCGACTCGTTGTCGGGAAAATTACCGAGAAACGTGCGACTGCTGCGCTAACATGGGACTATTGTCCCTATACTCGCCTCTCCTCACTCCAAAACAGAAATTACAGATGAATGGAGACACACTTACACCCTGGCGTCGACTTCCACATGAATAACCAAAATTTACGGGGACAATTTCTGGTTGGTGAAGATTTGCGGCCAACCACTCTGTGGATACCTTGACATAAACGTTAAGTAAGCAAGAATATTCACGGAAACGAGATGTCTGCTCACAAGATGCTAGTTCGTCCAGATGTTGTGGCAGCCATTAGGCACTTGAATATGCTTTCTTAAGAAACGTGCTATAATTTCAACAGTGTTGTTTTCAAAAACGATTGCTACAGGAACGAGATATAAAACAAGTGTCTAACCAAGAAGAGCCGTTCATCATAACATCATGAACGAAATTGTTATCCGACCTGGTGAATGTGAAGCTAAAGATGTCTCAAAATTTTCTTTCGCAATGTCCCTATATTAGCGGTTGCACTAATTGTAAAACAGTAATAGGTTTTTGGCAGCTCCAAGAAAAACCCGAGAGAGAAGAAAAGTGCAGAGATTAACTAGAACGGGGCATTCGGTTTGCTAAACCTCAATTTCGCCATCCACGAGCGAGTGACAGGGTGTTAAGAAGAAAGGCTGCATTTGCCCGTAATTGGTTCTCATGCGAGAACTTTCTATGAATCAAGAAAAGAGAAATTTGGACAAAGAGAAAGCACATGCGCAATCGCAGGTCGATGAACAATCACCGCTTACTATTATTAGCTGGCCATACCACAAGCAGCGAGCTCGGCTATAGAACCATTTGCTCTAGGGAAAGCAGATAACATAATGGCTGTGTAGGGACGAGGGTGGCGGGTACAAAAAACGAAGATCGTTGAGCAGAGAAGAATCACAGAACGCAAATAGAAGTGATCATTGCAATGATTTTCGTTTTAGCTGCGTTCAAAAGAGTTTTCGATTTATCTTAACACACTTCTTACTTGTTTAAGCAAAAACGTAAAAAAAAGCTGTTCCGCAGTCGCTGAAGTGGATAAAGAATTTCGCTGAGGAGCACCGCTCGATTTCCCAGAGAGCTTTGTTCAATTGTAAGACGGGACCACACGCTGCTTCATTCTCTTCCGTGGCTGTTGTCATTTAGTTCGGTGCACTATAGGTATTAGTGAATTTGTCTGCCTCACCTGTACACTAGTCGCATAAAAACTGCAGTGGAACCTCATGCACGAAGTACCACTCTGCGGAGTATTAGGTGCAATAATCACACGCAGGTACTCACACTATAGCCAGGTGATGCCTCTACCTCGTCACAAAAAATACATGGAAATGGCTGGCCCTGCCGTAATGTACATTTAGTGAAAGCATGAAATGACCACCGTAGCGAATGATGTGGGTTAGAGATGATAGTACTAACAATCATTATGCGCGGCCGCGACGCGACGCAGCTTTACTAAGCCTGAAACAGGGTCTGTTGAAGTGAACTTGAATGCACGCTTCGTGCCGGCCTAATGCTTCCGCGCCGCGCCTCACGTGGCCGGTGTTGTCAAGCAGCCTGAGGCCAAACTCGTGTCGTGCAATCCAATGGCCGCTGGCGTTCACTAGAGGACAGAGAACCTTGTGTAAGTGCCACAAGGCAACAATAAATTGTTTCATGCACTGTATCGACCTTTGCAAGGTCGCTATTGAAAATTACAAGTAAAGCTTCAGCGCGATGAAACTTCAGTTGCGTAGCGAAAAAATGGCAGATCCCACGTACAGTTGGAATCGATGATATGCGAAGCACCAATGAAAAACGTTAATATGTCACTTTATAATCCGCACAACGTTACGAGGTGGAGGTAAATGATGCCGTACATGAATTCCATGTCATGATTAATATGTTTGGATGTGTCGCTAACCCTGCTCAGCTATTCACGACACGTGATACGAAGTTTAGTACATGTGGAGCTAGCGAAACGGCCGCGAGCACGCTATGAGCGTGGTATGTTGCCATGTTCTCACATGACATGCGTGTCAGAATTATTATGTTTGCACCAGTCGCATATTTCGTCATCTCTTTACGACATCCATGCGTGTCATGTGAGATCATGACTACATGCCACTGTCAAGGCGCCAATACATTTCGACTTGACGTGGAGCGCGTGCTCGCGACATTGATTTTGTTGCGTCACGCCAGGCGCAGATCCGGCCATATACTCGCAGGCGCCCGCCGCGCTGCGTTGCTATGACGCATGCACGTTTCAGCGCGTCCGGCGTCCCTCCGTCCAACACCACCTAGACTAATGAATAGTCTAGGTGGTGTTGCTCCGTCACGAAAGGAGGTAGGTGGTGGTAAAAAACATTTATTTCAGAAAAAGTTTACTAGAGAGTGCCGACGTGGCCCATCGGCGTGCTAGAGTGGCAAGACCCTATTCCGGGACGCCAGTGGAGCTGGAAGCTGCCCGTGCGCGCTCCACCAAGGAGCGTTGTGCAGCCAAGGTAGAGCAGCCGAGCAGGTGCTCCTCCCAAGCCTCTTTAGTTGGGATAGGAAAAGGGGATGAGAAAGGGACGGGATTAACTGGGCATGATGCTACGACGTGATATGTGTCGGCGAGCACATGACAGGTCGAACAGGTGCCATTGATTTCCGGCAAAAAGTGCCTGGCGACCGCCGGACTGATAAAGGTGTTCGTCTGCAGGCGGCGTAGCAGTCGTTCGTCCGCTTTCTCCAAACCGCGTGCGGGGTACGGGTAGAGGCGGCGCGAAGCCCGGTAATAAGCCAAAATTTCGCGAAAGCGCGTCAGGTTGGTATTGCCAGATTCCGTCTCGGGACATGGAGGGGCAACGGCCCGGACAGGAGAAGCGCGGGCAGCGGCATTTGCGGCCTCGTTGCCGGGCAGGCCCGAGTGGCCTGGGGTCCACACTATACGAATGGGATGAGGGTTAAAGCGCCAAGAGGCTGCCTGTAGTAGGCTAGCCGCCAGCGGAGCAATGGAACCCTGAAGGTACTGAGAACAGGCCGAGCGCGAGTCCGTCAGGATGGTGCGTGAGGCAGGGTGAGAGGCGGCCAAAGCTATGGCAACCTCTTCAGCGTGCGTTACTGTGTCTGCTCGAAAGGAGAGGCCATCTACGTGTTTGCCCTATGTAATCACGGCAGCCGTGAAGTGACCCGAGGGGGAGGGACCCGAGACGTCCACGTAGAAAACACCAGGACGATCGGAGTGTCGCGTATGAAGGGCCGCGGCGCGTGCTAGTCTACGGCCTGGATGGAGGTCAGGGTTCATATTACGGGGTAGAGGTTCCACCCATAGCTTTTGACGCCAGAGCTCTGGTACCGGCTGCAGTGGGTCTTGGTCAGATATCGGGTTAAGGCCAAGTCTGTGTAGAAGACGGCGCCCTGAAGGCGTCTGTGACAGTCGATTGATTTGGTTAACGCGATGAGCTTCGCGCATCTCTGCAAAGGTGTTGTGTACCCCCAGAGCCGTGAATCGGCTGTTGGAAGTTGCAATAGGTAGGTCCAGAGCGCGTTTGTATACTGAACGAAGAAGGACGTCCAGCTGGTGCTCGTGTCGACGACGCAGGCGAAGGTAAGGCAAGGCGTAGAGGACGCGACTGGTCACAAACGCGTGGGCCAATCGGAGGGACTGAGACCCGCGGAGGCCGCCGCGCTTGGTAGAAACTCGCCGTATCATGCGGCTCACCTGTTCGCTGGTGCGTCTGAGGCCTGCTATTGTGCCCTTTGGATCCAAGGACGATGTGAGGTGAAGGCCAAGAGCCCGAATATTTTGCACTGACGGGACGGGCCCGGACGGAAGAAAAATTTGAGGCGGCGGTAGCGGAGAGACTGAAAGAAGAGCCGATTTAGCTGGAGAGCACTCCAGGTCGCATGAACCTGCGTAGGTGTCCACCAGAAGGGCAGCCTTTTGCAGGCGTTCTTCGATTTGCGCTAAGGAGCCGGTGTTGGTCCAGATTGTGATATCGTCCGCATATAGTGCGTGTTGTATTCCCTCGACCTCGCTTAGAAGAGAGGGGAGGTTCATCATCGCCAGGTTAAAAAGCAGAGGAGATAGGACTGCCCCTTGAGGTGTACCCCGCGTGCCTAATAAGTACGGGCCGTGTTCGGTAGAATTAAGGCGAATGAAGGCGGTGCGATGTGATAGAAAGGCGCGAATGTAGTTGAAAGTCTTCTGCACGCAGTTTGTGGTAGACAGGTTAGTGAGTATAGTGCTGTGTTTGACGTTGTCGAACGCCCCGCGGAGATCGAGAGCGAGCACGGCTTTATCGTTATGGCGCATAGTAGTCGGCTCTATGATATCGTGTTGAAGCTGGAGCAGGACGTCCTGCGCCGACAGATGCGGGCGAAAGCCAAACATCGTGTCGGCAAAGGTGCTCCTGGCCTCCAAGTAGGCGGAAAGGCGTTCGCGAACCATGGTTTCCATGAGTTTGCCTGCGCAAGACGTAAGTGAGATAGGTCTCAGTGCCTCAATACTAACGGACTTTGCCGATTTGGGAATGAATGTCACGACCGATGTGGTCCATTCCGCTGGAAGCGGAGAACCGTCCCATATCGAATTTATAAGCTGGAGTAGCGAGAGGTGTGCTTGGTCGGGAAGATTTGCCAGGAGCGATACTGTGATTTCGTCGCGTCCAGGGGCCGTGCCCCGTCGCATTTTCGTGAGTGCAAATCATAAATCAGAAAGCGTGTATGGGGCGTCGAGGTCGGTGTTAGGGGCGCCGGAATACGTATATGCTGGGCCTGCGGGATCAATTGTGCGGCAGATGTAGCGGTCACAAAGTTCTCGCGCGAGTTCATCCGTAGTGCCCTGAAATGCATGCAGAACACGGTGGAGCTGGCGTTGCGTTTCTCCCCTGGTGGTGGAGGGATCGAGAAGGCTTCTAAAGAGTCGCCACGCACTCTTAGAGCTCATCTGGTTTGCAGCCTTCGAACAGGTGTCTGCCCAGTTAGCATCGGAAAGTTGTGCGGAGTATGCGGCCGCCTCTGCAGTGAGCGCCTCAACGCGAGCGCGAAGTTTCCGATTAAGTTTGTTGCGTTTCCAGCGCCTTATGAGCCCGCGGCGAGCGTGCCAGAGATGTAGGAGGTGTGGATCGATTGCAGGAGTCAAATTAGAGGTTGCAAGGGTGCGAGTGTTCGCTTGTTTCATATGAAGAGCGTATGATGCCCACGCTGCATATTCGGTCGAGGAGAGGCCGGCGGGGAATGGTTGCATTCTGAACTGAGTCCAATCGGTGAGACGGGCTTGGCCCCAGTGTTGGCGCATTTTCTGCCGCGGTGTGAACGAAATGCGGAGTAAAAAGTGATCGCTGCCTAGGTTTTCGCCTAAATTTTCCCATGTAGCATCGCGGATGTGACGGGTGAGGGAGAGGTCGGGGCATGTGTCTCGCGTGACCGAGTTGCCGGAACGTGTGGGTTGTGCCGGATCGGTAAGAAGCGTCAGGCTCAGCGAGGAAATGAGCTCCTTGAGCTCTCTGCCCCGGGCCTTCTCGTAGTGGTAACCCCAGTGAGGGCTGGGGGCATTAAAGTACCCGACAATCACCAGTGGTTGTCGGGCCGCTGTACGCAGTGCCCGATGGAAGAGATGCGCAAACGAAGCCCTCGAAAGGCGAGGGGGACAGTACACGTTTAAGATATGTATTGATGGTTGGCCCCTCCACTGAGACAGCACTGATATCATGCAGTAGTCGTAAGGAAGATCCAGATCGAGGTCGATCTGTATCGCCGTGTAAGCTTTATGCACGAGGAGGCATGTGGTGGTGCCGCCTACATAGGAGCAGTATCCAGAAAGGGATGGAGCAGGGCCAGATTCTTGGAGCGCCAAGACGGCCGGCTGAGAGCCAAGTGAGCTGAGGAAAAGGGAAAGATGTGAACGCTTTCGCCTGTTCCCGAAGCCTCCAGGGTTCCACTGTATGATCTCGAATTTAGACGCAATGTTTGAACGGGACGTACGATTGGTAGCCATCGTGACTGTCCTAGGTTTTATATTTGGTCCTCCATGTACCGCTCGGAATCCTCAGAGGCAGGGAGGGGCACGGAGGCCGGATTGTCCGACGGCGGGGTGGTGGTAGCCACCTTACGACGACGCCGTGGAGCTGCACCCTCACTGCTCACCGAGCAGAAGCGGGAACGCGATGCCTTGGGTTGAAACTGGGTGATTGCCCAGGCTTGAATAGCCTGGGTAACCTTTACTACTATGCGTTGGACCGAGAAGCTGGTGAGGAGGTGATTAATCGAAGCTTCGACGCGCGTGAGGCGTTTCTCTACGCGCGGGGTGTGCTCTTCGCTAGGGAGAGTTTGGTTAGCGGGCAAGAGAACCTGAGGTGCCCCAGGAGCCTCAAGAGCTTCTGGAGTAGATGTGGCACCGGTTCTGAGTGCTGGAGTACACATGGCTGCTTGAACCGGCGGTTTAATGGGAGTGGACTTAGCGCGAGGACTAAGCTTGGACGTAGCTGGCGTAGCCGCCTGGACAGAGGAGGCAATACCGGATGGCCTTGCAGTACACTGTTGTTGGGGTTGAAGTCGCTTATTTAAGAGTTCGAGTTGTTTAGTTAAAAGAGAATTTTGCTTTTGAAGTGCCGCAACTTGCTGGCGAAGGGCCGCAAGTTCGGGAGAAGGAGGATCGACAGAAGGGGGTGAGAGAGGCTTAGAAGCAGCTTTCCCTGCCCAACTGCTCACCTGAGGTACCGCCGCTGGTGCTTCGAGCGGTGGGAATGCTTGAGAGTCGGTGTGGAGTGGTGGAGCCGAATGATGCAGGTTTGTGCTGCTGTCTGGCTGTGACGAACATGAGGTGGTCCCTCGAGGGGATGTTGAGGGCTGCTTGCGTTTCCAATATTTTCGGTATTTTGCCGTGCAGCCACTGGTCCCAGTCTCATGGGCGCCGTGGCAGAGGAGGCACTTGGGGTGGCAGTCGTGGGCATTGAGACCTGCAGGTGCGGGGGTTCCACATTTGGCACACTGGGTTGGAGCGGCGTGAGGGCACTGAGGTGGTCGATGACCGATGGTACCGCACTTGGTGCATACAGGGACCGTTTTCTTGTAGGCGCGGATATACGTCGCCACGCAGTGGTAGAAGAGGAAGCGGGGTAACTTCGTGCCCTCGAAAGTCACCACCGCCGCCGCGGAATCTCCGAGTTTGCGGACCGCAAGGATAGTACCTTGAGGCCAATACAGTTCAGACTTTATCTTTTCCGGGCTTTCAGCAGGGTTTACATTGATGAGGCCCTTGCATGTATCCCCTGGTGCCTTGGCGTGGCCTCGAACGGGCAGCTGCTGATCCCCCACTTGCAGCTGGAAGTCCCCGAGGAGTCGCTGTGCCATAGGCAAAATGGTGGTGCTACAGACCAAGATGTTCTGTTCCCAGATTGGCCACACTTGAATTTGCGTGGTAGTCCGGTCGCCGAGGTAGCTGCGGATGGCGTCGCCCGCGCGATCGGCCGGGACAAATGTGCGTAGCTCGCAGGGAACGCGAGGTTTCAGTACTACGATGTAGTCGTCGCGAGAGAGGCGAGGAGTTTGACGCGGACGCCACTTGCGTTGCTTCGCTGGCTGCGAGGACGGAGCAGAGGTAGGCACACCGCCGGAGGGATGGCGCGCCGGCGTTCCTTGCAAGGCCGGGGAATGGTGGCCCGCCGTGGCGTCTCGTTGTTGTTGAGACGCAGACTTCGATTTCGCTTGCTTGCGTTGCCACAGTTTCACCATTTCGTCGAGGTATTCATCTTCTGATGGCATAGTGTTTTCGGAGGATGAAATCTCCATGGACAGCATTTGGCTTGAGGTAGGATCATAGCCCGTAACCACGTTAGCGGCCGCCATCGCCAGGCTGAGAGCCCTTAGCGAGGCGGCGTTGTAGCCGGGAGTGAAGGACGTCCCTCAAGTTGTCAAAACTGGACCCACCTGGACGAAGGTGTTGTCTAGGCGAAGCGGAGAACTTGGCGGTGACGATAAATCCAAGTTTCAGGGGTACCAAGGTGGATGTCCGCAGAAATAGCAGAAAATCTACGGAGGCGATGTGGAGTGCGTCCGTCACCATCGAGCGCTCGCAGCGCCCCCTCACGAAAGGAGGGTGACCAAGTGTTGTCTGGGTAACGCATCGGCGCGATATACAGCATGTCACATTTCACGCCGGTTGCCGTCGGGCCGCGTCGACGACGCCTTTCGCGCCGGTCGCGCCTGCATGGCGTCAGACTGTAGAGCGCTCGCGTTGTGCTAACGTAGCGTCGCTGTGCCCACCGTGCGCGCGCGTCAATGCTACATGGGAATATATTGGCCCTTCATGGTGCGCTCGCGGCCGTTTTGCGAGCTACACATGTGCCGAATTTGGTGTTACGTGACGGCAATGGATGACAAAATATATGACTGGTGTAAACATGATGATCCTGACACGCGTGTCATGTAAGAACACGACAACATACCATGCTCATGTGCTTGCGGCCGTTTCGCTAGCTCCACATATACTAAATTTGGTATCACAGGATGTGAATAGATGACCAAGGTAAACGACACATCCAAACATCATAATCATGGCATGGAAGTCATGTATGGCAACATTTACCTCCACCTGGTAACTTTGGGCTGATTTTAAGTGAGATACCAATATTTATAATTCGTGCTTCGCATATCATCTATGCCCACTGTACGTGGGATCTGCCAATTTTTTTCTCGAGGGAGCTGCTAGTATTTTGTGGCTTTGAAGTAGAATACCTGCTTGCCACCCGGACGGCCCGGTTTTGATCCTGAAAAAGACCAAAGAATATATTTATTTTATTTTCTTCTCTCCCAATTTTTCGCTCACGGACAATTTTTCGCTCATAACCAACGGTGCCTACGACAACGACGGAATTTCTGTGCTACGAGCTCTCTAACGCTATCGCGTTAAAATAGCCTTCTTCAGAACCATGACGTTTCCAACCGCGAGAACAGTAGCCGGGCAGGCCATCCACTGAGCCCCGATCATATACTCAGGAGGTTATACAAACGCGTCTTTTATATCTAACACCCTCATCACAAAGTGCTTCTTTGCGGGGTCGCCCTCTTTTAGCTGTAAGAAGTAATGCACCATGACTGCTGTGACCGTATGCTCGTGTGCTCAGATTTGGGTGCACCCCAGAGGGTCAAATTCCCACAGCCGTCCACTACAGTGTCTCTCATAATTATATGGTGGTTTTGGCACGTTAAACCTCACATATCGAACTTCAGTGGCCTCCACGACAAGCTCGTCAACGCCTCGTTGCTAGGCGTTCGTCCGATCAAGCGAGTTTTCGTAAAGAGAAGTGAAATTTGTCGACATTTTAATGCATCTCAAGGTGGCGACCTTGGCTCAAGCATCGGCCTCCCCACTCTGTAGCCTCATCCATCACATCGAAAATAGCTTTGCGACGCACACTTAACTCTCCTGACTGTAACACCTTGTTCCGCGTTAAAGTTTGCCCCGAGTATACATAGGCTTGTCTTAGAGAAGACCCGACAGACGTTGCATCTGGCCCTGGTGTTCAACTCGTTACCATGCGGCAGGGTGTCAGTCTTACCACAAGTTGTGTATACATTCAACGGTGCTCTTCTGGCTGTCACTTTCTCCGATCACATTTTCACCGTTTACTACTACATCTACCACAACTGTTTGTTTAATCCCCTAGCATGGACGCTAACCATCGGCATGCAGATGTACCACCAATTGTCAACGTGGGTGTATTTGCGTTAAACAGGGCTATAGCTGGCAAACAGCAATTAACATTGTGCAAGCTCTCACCTATCATTGTACCGTATAAGCAATGAACAGCTTCTGAAGGACACGTTTCACTTTCGTATTATACCTATTCTAATCACGGAGGAATCAAGCGTTTTGTTTCCTGTTTTTTATACTTCCGGCATTTAATGAATACTGCATTGTTTAAAGGGGCATCTTTTTGGGGATCAATATACTATTTTAGGAGAGTAGATTACCCAGAATAGAGTTAATGTGACTTTTTAGAGATTAATATACGTGTCATGTAAGGACCGCCCGTAATAAGTCACGCATACTCTTTCCCGCAGATGGGAGTTTCAGCAACCTATAGTGATACCTTGAAGTTTGCCGCAATAGACATAATTGTAAACAAATCTCATAATTATCCGGATCACCTACATAAGGGGAGAATACTCGTACTCCATTCGGCCGTGACGCAAATGCCCCGTCCTCCACGAAGATGTCACGGTCTTCAATTTCGCGTACGCCTGTCGTGCACTCTTCGAAATCACGAGTTATGAACTCAAGTCACGCTTCGTCATCGATCAATGATTCTATAATATGCCACCAATCGTGTGCCGCTTTTTGGCGCTGCTCGCGACAACGCGCCAGTTGTAGCAATCGTCATATGGCGTGCTTGCTCGCTCTCACGCTTTCTTTAATTTCTCTTTCTTCCTTCGCGGAGCGTAGGTTCTGCCATTACCACTTTTTTTTTTATTTGCCCTACCCTTCCTCGAACTTTCAGAACCGGCAAGTGGGAGTGGGGGAGTATAGAGACCTTGACACAGCTTGAGTCAAGGGAGCTGCAGGGAGGATTTCGTCGCCGTCATGATTGTGCTAATCAGGGCACGTACCCACTGCCGCGGTCGATCTGGGTACGGGCAACGTGACAATTTCGGAAACTTACGGCCGCGCACCACCGCTTTCGATAGTGTGATAAGGAAAAAAAGAAATGACTAAAAAGTAGCGAAAAAGTAAAAAAAAAGGTAACGATATCGAATTTTGGATCAGTCTTTGGATTGTTCAATCTGGGCTTGTTCCTATCGTCGTCTTAATACAAAAAGTTTTTAAGAAGTGAAGTCAGCACGCTGACCCCAATTTGCCCGCACCCACGTGATCGTTTCAGCGTGTACTGCAAGTTTTGGCTTTAACACGTGCTGCACTCAACCCTTGTTTTCCAAAGCTATGCAGTGGAACATGAAAAGACGCTATATAGGAACCTTCAATCCTCCTTTTTATTACAATAATTGATTGATTGATTGATTGATATGTGGGATTTAAAGTCCCGAAACCACCTAATTAATATGAGAGACGCCGTAGTAAAGGGCTCCGGAAATTTCCACCACCTGGGGCTTTTATTACAAGTGAATACTCTTCATCGAAGGATACCCATGAACATGCGTGTACGTTTTTGCAGACAGGAGAAGTGTTGTTGACAATGAAATATGTGGTAATTAGGATATATAACTTAAAATAAGAAGACATATGCATTCTGACTTCATGATTTGATTGATTTGCGGGGTTTAACGTCCCAAAACCACCATTTGATTATGAGAGATGCCGTAGTGGAGGGCTCCGGAAATTTTGACCACCTGGGGTTCTTTAACGTGCACCTAAATCTGAGTACACGGGCCTACAACATTTCCGCCTTCATCGGAAATGAAGCCGCCGCAGCCGGGAATCGAACCCGCGACCTGCGGGTCAGTAGCCGAGTACCTTAACCACTAGACCACCGCGGCGGGGCACATTCTGACTTCAATAAACAGAAGCATTGGCAGTTAAATCTCAATAGTATCCCTCAGTTTTATCAGCGATAACACCCCGGAGTATGCAGTAATATGGGTAACGCTGCTTTTGCGACGAGGTCTTGGAGTGAATTCAAACGTTGCAGTTTATGTGCACTGTATTGGGGCAGATTTTTTCGTGTGTGTGTGTGCAGTGGGTTACTGAGAGTCTTAACAAAATTAAGTAACAACGAAAGGCACTAAATAGATATTAAACATGTCTAATCGTAACGTATACTAATTGAAATTGCCCATGAACAGCTTTCCCAAGGTCACGAAAATTCTCTAGACTTCAACTTCACCTGTTTTCTCAAAGCAAATGTTTCTCTTTGTTGTGTCTGTTGGCTCGCGCTACAACACCAATGAACATTTCGGTCGACCAGGGTTTACTTAAAGTCTGTTGGAGAACACGAAATGTTTATGTCGGCGTCCACCAAAACTTCACCATCGTATTTCTCCCAAGGGAAGAACAAAGGTAAAATGCGCGCAATCAAACAGTAAAAAAAACTAAGAGTGACAGTCCAGTTGACTTGTGTCGAACTCCTAACGACCAGTGTCCAGGTGATAACTGCTGGTCGCTTTACCCTCTGCGCTACCATCCAATTTATATACGGGAAGCTTCCAAAACGCGCATTACATTTTATGTAGCACACTTGCCTTTCCAAGTGCTCTTGGTGTGCGGTGTGGTGTCACCGTCTGGGAACGGTAAAGTCAAGTGATGCATCATTACAGTAGAGAGCGTTGACTGAGATCGCTTCGGTAGTCTCAGCGCAAGGCAAACATTCGCTGAAATATTACGGAAAACTTTTCTGTCGGTGGAATGTAGCATGCATACGCATTCAATTCGGTGACGAGCAGTCCCGTCATTTACCATTTTATTGAGCGCATGACGCCTGTTTGATATCGTAAGGAAGCGTCCAAAAAGACCACCAGCGCATTTACTCGGCGCCTACTGCTTCGAGTGTGCTGAAAGCAACTAATAAAACGGCTGAAGCAAGTGCTGCCCAGAGACAACGGATTCGACGGGCAAATATACCCCAAGTGGTTGCTTTGGTTCAATTAAAGAAACGCTAGGAGAAGCAAAATGCTTTCGCACACTCAAAGGTCAAAATACGAACTCCGCATCATGAGTTTCTGAAGCAATCTATAGAATGTGCATAAGCATAGGACTAGATTACTTTAATATTACTGAGCGCACATCTTGCCGCTTCTCTCCTCAAGTGACAACGTTTTGAAGGAGTGCACATCGAGAACCATTGTTTATTAGGTTGAAGCAATTTTTACGCAGGAATAATTTCATCTTGTGCCCAGTCACAGTCCCACAATTAAGTGCCGCGAGGGCTTGGGCAGTGAAGGAGGTGGAAAAGGGGAAAGAATGGGTAGGGGAGTACGATTTTTTAGCCCAAGCTGCCATTTGAACAAAAAAAAACTATCCCATATCTACTACATGAGTCATTTCTGAAAGAGATTTGATGCCAAGAATCTCACAACAAGTCGACACCAATCTCCAAAATTACGCAAATCCAGACGTCATTGTGAAATAAAATTTTGATTTCACGACTATGCTTCAAAACTAGGTGAACTCATTTGCCTCCTGAAGACAATTACTTAAACCAGTCACACCTGTGTTGCTCACAAACACACCTAACAAACAATTTCAAAAAATGTGGGGTGAAGACAGTCATGTGCGGGCCGCATCCGAAAGCGTGTTTCAAGCGCCTGTACTGCTCAAAGGTTTAATCGTGGTCATGAACGTCCGTCGTCGGAATGGAGATCTGATGCCAGGTGTCAACGTAAATGCCTTCACAACTCATGGTGCTATAGGCTCTAACACCAATATAAATTATGCAAGCTCTCCTGCATGAATGTATACTACAACAGACAATAAACAACTTTTGTGAAGCCGCGTTTAACATTCGTGGTATATCGATTTCTATGATGGGAATATAACCGTGTTCTTTTCCGTCAGTCAGCTTTGCACGCTTTTATTGAATGTAAGCCCTGAATTCAGATAGACAAATGAAAGCTCCTGCTTTCCTCAACATCAATTGTTTCAAATATACCTTCATTTTGACGCGATAAACAACAACAAAAAACCTGTCATCCAGAAAAAACAAGGTGACGAGTAGAACTGAAATAAGATATTAGGGCGGGGTTGTTGCTTATGCAGCGTTAGTAGTTTGCGGAAGTGAAAGCGTCGTTTAAGACGAAGTAATGTGACGATAAACTACACTCACAAAGATCACACTTCAGTCTGGGGCGGATATTCGACATTTTATAACGCAAGGAGCCAACCATTGTTCGATGGAGAAGTGGTTCAATAGCCCCAAATCAAAGGAATCAGTACTTTATGAGGTTGATCCACACAGAAATTTTTTTTATAGTGAGAGATCTCCCACGACACTTAGAGACATTATTCCACAGGCTTCGCTTGGAAGTACCATACACAAACAGCTTCCTGCACAAAATACATCAATCCAACTACCCGGAATGCCACTGTGGTCATGCAGAAGAAAATGTTCGCTATAATCTTTTGGAGTGCGCTAAATACACGAATGAAAGATAAAAATAAGGTACAAATTAGCAAGTTTGGACAGACGGTCATTCACATTAAAGAAATTACTTGGACCATGGCTTGAGATGCATCTTCTGAAAGAGGCAAAACATCTTCTTGACAGACTTCTTAGTGGAGATCGGACGGGATAAGTGCCGGTGATAGAGAGCCAGGGATATATATATATATATATATATATATATATATATATATATATATATATATATATATATATATATATATATATATATATATATATATATGTATACATATATATGAAATGTGTTGGTGCATATACTGACGGTAGAAAAGGGATGTGTGCGTGTGAACAATTTGACAGAATGAACTGCTGCAAGCAAACTGTGCATTGAGATGATATTTGAACTGGTTTCAATGTGCTATGATGTTTTTTTTTGCAGATTGTTAAGTTTTGATTACCATTAGGTATCATTCTTTTTTTTCGCTGCATTACTTATTGGTATGAAGTAGCCGAGGCAATATGGACCTGGACCTCTTCACATCAAAACAGAACAGAACAGAGATCAAAGGTTTCTGCCATCAATTAGGATTCGCAAAACGTTGTTTACAAAGCGGCTCATGTTCAGAAAATGAGCTTCTCTGATATTTTGCACTATGCTTCCTTTACTTGTTGTGTTTGTTTTTCGATTCCAATTCCTTCCATGATAAGTAACTACGTACCATTAAAATGTTTTCCTCTGCCTGGTTTTTTTGCGAGTTTTGATATCAATTACGAACATGAGCCTCCTTTTTTTTTATCTGCAGCGAGCTTTTCATATCAGTTGGTGCACTTCACTTGCAATTTTTTTTCTAATGTACGACTTGTGTAAATTGCTGTTTAAGGTCTGCCTACATTAAGTACATTATTATACAGACGCTACATTGAAATTTTCACTCATTAGCAATGCCGTGCGAAGCAACATGTGTGTTCTAAATTTTTATTTCGCTACGAGCACTTGCATCACCATGGCAAGTTAGGCTTGTTGGCTTGTTATTTGTCAGATGCTATGGCAGAGCATTCAATGAACTGTGAACGATAGAGGGAAGCAAAAAAAGCATATTTCAACAAAACGTTTTGTCTATACAAGCAGGTATTCGCGCATAGGACAGAAAGAGAAAATGAGATGCAGAAAGGGAGGGAGAATAACCAGGAACACGTAACTGGTTCGCTTCCATGCGCTGGGGAAGGAATAAACGAGAAGTAAAAGTAAGGAAGAAAGAATGGTAGCTTTATAGTAATCCTGGCAGACAAGGAACAGACTGTACTTTCTTGACTGTACTTTCTTGAATCAAGCTAGCTGATTAACACAAGCACATACTACAATATATGTGCAATCACAACTCTTGGCTACCAGGACGCATTGGGGATTTATGGGCCGTCCGCCTTGTATGACGCTACTCATGTTCGTGCGTGCTCTGACGTAAGTAGTCACACACACACACACACGCACACACATACGCACACACACACACACACACACACACACAAATGAGAATGGTTTCAGCGCAGTGCAAGTTCACACCAGACAAACTGAACACGAATAAAAACGTTACACTTTCTGTTTTTATTTTGGATTGCGACTTCAACTCTTGGCCTCCAGAACTGATTCCAAATGGCGCATTAACTACCCAACCGCACTAAGACGCGTTTAGGAATATTGCTCGTTTAAACGATGGGTGCGTTTTCACGTACGGTGATAAATTGTCACCGTGTATTGGTTGTGCTATTCGCATTGACAAGAATATTTGGCACCATTCCATTGGTTGTTGTTCGCGGTAACAGCTTTAATAATAACTCTGCGATATCGCAGCCTGGGCGTAGCAGTCCGCGAGGAGGACCGAAGACCCTGCCTCCTCGCCACCTTGCGGACTTGTAGGATGACCCACAGTTGAGCTGCGAAACGCAGCCGTCCACAGCGGGGTTGAGGAAAAAGTAAATTGTTTGTTGCACACTTCAGAAGCGCCATGTTTTGTACGCCGAAATGACTAACAACTTAGTGAGTCGATACAAATGCCGTTCATATAATTTTTTGCGCTAATATTCATTTTGCTGATGTGAAAAACGTATCGGATACACGTTCTGATCTCACGAAGCACAACACAAACACATTAAACACGTTGGCTACAGTCCACCTGCTTATGAGAACCGCAGAGACACTGAGATCTGCACTTATAAACAAGCAAATACTCAAATATCACCAACATTACTTATGGCCTTAAATAAATATACTCTCATGTACCGTGTTTCAGTGCAGTGTAATGGTTATACCATGTCAGGTTCGCAATTTGTAGTGTGTCTAGAGGTTGAAGGTTTGAGTCCCACTTGGTTTTTTCTTAATATTTAACATGTTCCTTTCTTGTCGTAGTGCTCCTATTTCACCATCCTTACGATTAGTGTGTTAGAAAGTCCATCTTGAACTGTCAAAAATCGAGATTTTGACCCAAGTTCTGCTATTTTTTTTTTCGTGAGATGCACTGCTACTCTTTTGAGTGGGGTCATGCTACTCTGCTTCGGGCAGCATTATGTCACGCTGTTGAGGGGAAGTGCTTTGACTCGTTCCGGGGGATCACTTTACTCTGCCTCAACAAGATGCGATTGACTCTAGAAAAGCGAAGGAAATATGGGAAAAAAAACTCTCCCAAATATAGTGGCCAACACTCTAATTTTTAGAGTGTAGCCGTCATACACATTTACTGAAAGCATGCTCTTGAAGCGTATAAACTATAAATAGGTTACCGATCTACATTTCTTTGTCTCACTAACTGTCACTGAAAGCGTGAACGTGCCTTCAGAGGGGTTACTAAGAACATTTGACTTTTCACTTAAGCTGAGAAAATTACGCCATCGCGCCTCACCAATTCCATCTGGTCTTGCGCAAAGTGCCTATTCTCATCTGTGTGGAGAAATTGCGTCAGTCTGGTGGAACCAATCATGGTGGAAGCAAAAGCTTGCGTCGGCGTCCCGAAGCGTGTCAACGTCTATTAGGTCCTGTCAGGGAGCGCTTAACTGGAGCTGGCTGCCTTACAATAAATGGAAGCCCTATATTGCCCGTAATTAACCGTGTGGCGATGGTCCCAAAATGAAGATGGAAGCAGTAGGGGAACAGAAAGTTAGGGAACATGGAGCCGCGAATGAAGGATACAGAGTAATTGCATAATAATAATAATAATAATAATATTAATAATAACAATAATAATAATAATAATAATAATAATAATAATAATAATAATAATAATAATAATAATAATAATAATAATAATAATAATAAATATAAAATATCCGCATTGGTCAGCTCTTTGTGTGCTCTTTTCGGTCTTCTCTCTCGTTTTTCCTACAGCTTGCACTGCAAGTCGAGTTTTTCAAGCCAGCTTTATTTTTTTCTTCCGAGAAACGGCATCAAGAAAACGAGCACAGGCAGCAAATAAAAGCAAACTTATCTAGCTCTGCAACCTAAACGATCGACTGTAAAGTCTGCCGCGGCCACATGGGGTGAGACGATGTCATTTCCACAGAAAGTGCTTGAGGGTACTGTCGTGCGCTCGGTCGGCGGCGCAGCGTGAAAAATCTTTACACCTGTGCGGTGCCACCAGAAGCCGTCGCCGGGAGAAGGGGCTGTCTAGCGGGAATCGCTAGCTGAGAGCCGGTAAGCAGTTCTAGCTGCAGTCCTGTGGTAATGCCGTTGGGTGTGCTGATTGGCCGCACAGCTGAACATGACTGGGGATCCTGGGCGGTGCCGTTCTGGGGGCGAAGCACCTTATGTTGTATGCTTGCCTGTTGTTCGTGATCACGTTCTACGTAGATGATGTCAACAGTGATGGCTATGAGGAATAAGCACGTTTCAGACCACATATTCTCTTTCTGCCGTGAATGAAAACGGAGGCGAACACGCTCTCCCGTGAGATAGGCAATGACAACGCAGCCAATAGGCAAACCGAGAGGCAAGAGCTCGCGGCATCGGCAAAACGGCAACTCTAACAACGAGTGGCTACGTCGGACTTGAGGGTGCGGGAAGCAGCGGCTCACGGGCTGAACACACATTGTATATACTGTACATACGCATTGTCACTCGCTTACATGCGCGAGCTCTGTGCCTTTTCTTTAGGCAATTTGGAAATATTCCTGCTTGTCTCGACAAAAATGTTATGAATTACCCATGTCCTGCACATTATCGCTATAAAATCGATGCGTCACCAATATATTTTACCTTTGACATACCAATGCAATTTTCAAATGACGCTGCATACAGAAATGAAGATACTGGATTTTTGGGATACTGTCGTGGTACTCTTGTATCTAAACCCCGTACATAACTGATATATTGCAGGAAAATTCAAAAAATTGCTCTAAGAATAGACGTGCCTTCATATTTGAGAAACGGTGAAAACCCAAACTGCGCTGTTCAACAACCTTTATCTCCCTTCCACATGACGGCAGCTGTGCAAGTAAAGAGATTTCTATTCTGAGGAAAGGCTGCATGTGACCTGAATTTCTGTTCTCATTGTGTCCTAATTCTGCTGGCGACAGGCATACTGAGAACAAACCACTTTACTTAGTTCCAGAGAGGCCATACAGAGGACCTACTAGGTATGTCTCTACACGGCTGCTGGCTAGTCTTAGTCAGAACATGAAGCCCGTACCTCTTCGCTCGTTCACAGGCCCTCTGAACAGGCCCTCTGCGCTCGTCCTCGTCTTTTGTGTTACTTGTCGTAAGTTTTTGCGCTGAGAAGTACAATAATGCATTACCAACTAGCTCAATCCCACACTTTACCTCTGGACAGCTCGGAGCTGGTCGCCGTCCCTGTGGTTTGTGATGGCCGTACGCTACACGAAACTTAAAGACGCTCACAAAAGTCCGTAGTCCTCTAAAAACACAAGAGGGCTTTCACTACATTTTGAGCCGACAAAAGATGAGGACGGTGGCCCATGATCATCTGCACCGACAGTGGCTCATTGCCCGATTGTCACAACGTGTACGAAAGCTTTTGTCTTACAGAAGCAAATCGAAGTCAATGGCATAGCAGAGAGTCGATGCCTTCGGGGCCGCAGACGTCGCATACCGCACTGTCGGTCACTCTAATGAGAGTATTATATGCTTTTTCGAAGGCGAACCCTAACCAAAGGTGACGAACAAGCGACGCTACACGTTGGTGAAGTCCGGATAAGGGTCGAATAACCAGTTGAAGGTTCATTACATCTTCAGGAAGCCCCTAGGAGGTTGGACCAGGCCTAGAGCATGCGGAGCGTGCTAGTTTGTGATCACTTGAACTTATGATGAGCGAAGAGAAAACTGTCTCTATCCCCTTTATAATGCGATGTGATCTAAGAAGAGCATCATTTGCTTATGGGAGACACTGACTCTGGTAAACGTTTTAGCGGAATTGCAATAGCAAGATGATAACTGTAGACTAGGGTCAGTGGGTGAAGTGCAGAAAAAGAGTGCCACGCAAACTTAGCTAATTAATACCATTTGTCACCAACTAATGGAAGTGTAGATGTGTTTTTTAATCAAAGCGCAATACCTGGTTTTGTCGCAAATGCTCCTGTAATATTCACACGCTTCCTTCCGTTTCCAAAGGTATGAATGGTCATTTATTAAAAAAATGTTCATTCCTGTTTAAATACTCTCACTCCTTAACGTTGTCAAAGTAGAAGAGAGATGTCCAGTATGTAAAAAAAGATCGTAGCAACAATTGTTTGAAGTAGTTTCAAGATTCTTTTAATAAACACATGACTTATTATATGGTGTAGCCGGTGGTGATCTGTGTATAAGTTTTTCCACTCTCAAGAAACGAAACAACGCTCTGAAACTCTTCTGGTTGACTTCAAGGCGGACTTCAAGCAATGTCGTATTCATCTTTCGTTTGTGCTAGTTCCTTCGCTGTTCTTTTCTTTTTCGTCCCATCTCTTGCCTATAGGCTTTGATGGCCCTTGACATTTTGCTCAGCATTGAGCAGGCAGCCAGTCTGAAAACTAGCTGATCTCTCTGTATCTTTATCTCTTCTTTTTACCCTCCGATGCTCTCAGAATAAAAGTGGAACAGAATTCTGCTGTTTATTTCCGCTAACATAGAGTGAGTGTTTTCGTGAAAGTTTCATCCAGAAAGAAGTGAAAAATCGGCTATATAGAAAAGCACGAGCGTTTATTTTGTCTCTTCTATAGAGCCAAAAGAGGAGTGTAGCAAAGACAGAGAGGTGCTCTCAAAACTTTCTACTTTTGACACTCTCAATAGCAATTAGGCAAACAGTTCGAGTGTGCACAGTGAATGCCCAAGCAATATTTATTCTCAATTTTCTGTGCCTACGAGTTGTTAGTACGGCATTTTCATTTTGTTTTCACTATTTGCTGAGTCTTCAATCTTGTGACTCAGCACTGAAAGAGACAGGCAGCGAGAATGTGCTGCATAAACTAAACAACTACAAAAATGGCTGGCGTTGGGTAATACCGATACAATGCCTAGCTAGGAAACAATCGATTACTCAGGGTGTGTACATCCGCCTAGCTGCCTCTAACAACTTTGAGGTTCGCGGGCGTGGCTTTGCTTTACCGCTTTCTTCCAGACAGACACAGAAACACCACAACGAAAATAAAAGAGTTCCAAGAAAAGCGACATGCAAACTGTGCCGACAGTAACGAACACAAACATGCACGATGCTGTGACCGAAGCAAGGTCAGCCACTTTTGGACAGCGGCAAAACACTGATTGAAGTGAGACGGCGGGGCTGTACAAGTGGGAGATGTCAACGCGCACTTTCGAACACTCATTCTTCAGAGTGCCCACGTGATTATTTTTTATGGCACCCTGATGCTTTGTTCCTATAAGGTATTTCTCATATTTTAACTCTCCCGTTTCCCTTTGTATTGCAGCGCTGATTATAGAAGCACTGACAAGGTGAACTCTCTTATGCTTAAACGCACTGAGGATCAAACTAATCAGCGAAAAAAAGTTTCGCAGATCCCACGTATTGTGAGAATTAATGATATGCGAAGCACGAATGAAAAATGTTGATATGTCACTTTAAAATAGGCACAACGATATGAGGTGGAGGTAAATGATGCCGTACAAGACTTCAGTGTCATTGTTATTGTGTTTGGATGTATCGTTTACCTTCGTCAACTATTCATGTCTCGTGACACAAAATTTAGTATACGTTGAGCTAGCGAAACGGCCGCGAGCACGCGATGAGCGTGGTATGTTGTCATGTTCTTACATGGCACGCGTGTCAGAAATAATATGCTTGTACCAGTCATATATTTTGTCATCCATTGACGTCACGAACACCAAATTTGGTAAATGTGCAGCTAGCAAAATGGCCATGAGCGTGTCATGAAGGGCCCAATATACTTCAATGTAGCGTTGACGCGCGCGCAGGCTGGGCACAGCTACGCTACGTTGGCAAAACGCGAGCACTCTGTAGTCTGACGCCAGGCGTGACTAGCGTCCGTCGGCGTGGCCCGATGGCAACCGGCGCGAAATGCGACATGCTGCGTTTCGTTCTGATGTGTTACCCAGACAACACTGCGTCTCCCTCTTTTTGTGACGGAGCGACGCCGGTGTCACTGAAACGCGCATTGTTAAGGGTCGAAGGAGGAAGTTGCTGATGGCATCCCACCGATGCCACCAGTTGTTGCGAATGGGTGTCTACCCGGTCTCTTGTGGTAGCGTGGTGTAACCGGGTGGAGGAAACGAACGCTGACAAGAAGAGGATACAAAAAACAAACAGGTTTATGGCACTATTTACACATATTTACAGCAAAGAAAGGTTAGGGGTTTCCCAAACCACGAGTGTGGTGGTTGAACGTTACATAGTTCAGAGCGATGTCCAGCACTCGGCGGCGTCATTTTAGGCCCTGTCGGGCTCCTCCTCTTTGAGTGGAACACCAATCACACCCACACAACAGGTGAGTGGGGACGAGCATGCACGGTCCACGTAAACGTCCAACATTGAGTCGTGATCACTGCACTGCACGGTGGCGCCAGCGGGGCTCTTCCTCATCGTGTGTGTGCCGCTAGTCGAGATGTCCCAAGCTCCTGACAGCATACATCAAAGGGTCCGCCGATCCGTTCGCTCAATTAGCGGGGCGATTTGCGGCGGCCGCCACGGTCTCTTCCAAGGATGATGCTGTCTTTGTTGTCCTCTCTAGAACGGTTTACGGCGTCGTGGCAATACGACGTCTCTTCCTCCGGCTAGCAGGGACAATGCCTGGTGGGCATAGCCAGCCGGCCGGTCGGCTGCTTCATTGAGGATTAAAAGAAGCGCCACTTCCCAGTCAGCTCTGGCGCTGGTCACAACAGCTTCCCCCTCGCCAAAGGAGTCGCCGAGGTCATCAGGCACCGCTGCTGCTCGAAAGAACGGTGCAAAGGCCGCATTTGAAAGTCAGGAACTCGCCATTGCTTGCCGCATGGTCTGGGTAATTGCCGAAATCTCCGACAGCGTCTTGCAGACTGGGCACCGAAGGGGCTGAGAGCCTCCACAGTCGAACGCCATGCACAATGGCGTCTGCCCAGACGAATCACCGCGTCAAACGTAACAGCATACGTCAAAGCAACGCAGCGCAGCGCACGCTTGTGAGTATATGGCAGGACCGGCGCCTGGTGGGGCCACGCCGCGGAGTGACACGACGAAACGAACACCGGCGCGCATGCACCCCGTGTCACGTCGAAATGTATTGGCGCCTTGACTGTGGCATAAGTAGTCATGTTCTCATATGACACGCATCTCATAATTATCATGTTTGCACCAGTCACATGCCTTCGTCATCTATTGACGTACCGTAATACCAAATTTCATATATGTGGCGCTAGCGAAGTGGCCGTGAGCGCATCATGAGCGTGGCATGTGTACATGTTGTTACATGATACGCATATCATAATTTTTACGTTAGGGTCAGTCGCTTGTGCTTGCCATTTGTGAGGATTCGAGTAAAATGACAACGACGAAGGCGACAACAAGAAATGAAGAAGAAGAGAAGAAGAAGGCACGTGCGAATACGAGGCAACTGTGCGCCAATCAGCTGATTACTAGCGGTGGCCCGTAGAAGTGGCGTGCCACGATTGGGCCACGTGCGACCATTACGTGGCAGTAGGCTGTGTGGCTGGGGACGAGCCGGAGCAGCGGCAGGCGGGAGACAGCGGGCCGAAGCGTCGGACGCAGGCGATCCAGGTTCCGGCCAGGAAACGCGTCCGTCCACGCTGCTGCCGTCCAACCACCAGCTGGGGCGGCATTTCCGGCACGAGTACTGCAGCTCGGGGCGCGGCCTGGCCTGCTGTTCTCTTCCTTGCCGAGGGCATCGCGGATCTCGGCGAGGCGTCTCTACGGTCAGCCGCTCGGCACAGCGACGTAGGTGGCCTGGCTAATGGTCACGGTTGCGCCGAGCATCGCGTCTCGACGCGAACTGTTCGCTGGACGGGCTGGCCATTACCCGCATGGAGCATCGCGTCTCCGATGCGGGCTGACTGCTCCGTAGCCGCACTCATGCCATCTAGTGCCAGTGTCACCAGAGCGTCGCACATCGGCAAGGGACGAGCGTCGCACATCGGCAAGGGACGAGCGAGACGTTCTGCCGGGCGAGACGCGGGTGTGTGCACGGACCACAGAGCCGTGCAAGGTCCAGGGTGGCCGAGCATCCAGGTGCCAGGGGAGTTGCTGGCTGAATCGAGGATCACCAGCGGTGCCGAGCCGTACCGAGAAACGTGCGAAAAAGAGCTCGAGGGTGGAGGCCACGAAGGCAGAGGAAGCGGTGCGCCGCTCGAGAGGACGAGTTCCTGGCAGTGTTCCTGAGCCGGACGTGGGACTCGTACGTGTCGGCCAGGTCGAGCTCCGGTGTGTCGGTTCGAAGTCGAGTCCGTCGGCCTGTACTAGGTCCAGGGACGGGGCCTGCTGAACGGCTCCTGCCTGGGTGACGTGGCCGGGAGCAGGTTCGTGGGCGAGGCCTACCGTGTGTGGTCCTCGTGAGCCGTGGCCTGATCCTTGACCTCCGGAGTTGCGACCCTGACTGCTGGGTTGGCCGCGACGTCCGACTCAACGGCGCTGCACACGGTAGCGCATCTGTGTGCGGCCAGCCGTTCCAGCCGTGCCACCTTTGCCCTTGCGCACGTCGACTACCGCATAATGCGAGGACGACGGGGACCCAAACTGCCCCTTCCTATTCCTGGACCAGGAAGTGCACGAAACCGAGAAGAACAAGGTGTGCCTGTACAAGTATGTGTTTCCGCCGCACCTGCCGCACCCGACGCTGGCCTTCATCGGGCTGCTGCAGCTGCTTGGGAGCGTGTTCCACGCGCAGGAGGCGCAGAGCCAATGGTTCGCGCAGCTCATCAACAAGAAAGTCTCACTTCCTTTCTAGTGTGCAATATAAAGCTTCTTTTGTTCGCATCAATTGTTGATGTTAATCCTTTCTCGTCCGCTATAAGCAAACATAGTGACGAACGTTCCGTAACCATCACAATTTTTGGCGTCCGCGACAGGACTAAGCTCTCGCGTTACATCTGAGAGCCTCACGTTGTTTGTGTGTGGCAGATGAGAATGGATGACAAGAGAAAGCTAGTTGAGCTAGGGAAGGAGATGGGACTGACTGGAGAGGCTTTGCTGGCATAGGTGAGCGCTGAGGAAAAAGAAATGAGGGACCAGAGAGCGAACGATCGAGAGGAGGCACGTCTAGCAGCACAGGCGGAGCATGAGCGTGAAATAGCTCGCACGGAGGCTGAAAGGCTCCTGCTCGAGGAGCGACGTCTGTTCATTGTTGTGTGAGAAAAGTTGTTTTGCGGAAACAACTTTCTTGTGTGGGGGGTTATTGTGAGGATTTGAGAAAAACGACAACGAGAAGGCGACATTAAGAAATGAAGAAGAAGAGAAGGCACGTGCGAATACGAGGCAACTGTGCGCCAATCAGCTGATGACTAGCGGTGGCCCATAGAAGTGTCGTGCCACGATTGGGCCACGTGCGACCGTTACGTGGCAGTAGGCTGTGTGGCTGGGGACGAGCTGGAGCAGCGGCAGACGGGAGACAGCGGGGCGAAGCGTCGGACGCAGGCGATCCAGGTTCCGGCCAGGGAACGCGGCCGTCCACGCTGCTGCTGTCCAACCACCAGCTGGGGCGGCATTTCCGGCACGAGTACTGCATCTCGGGGCGCAGCCTGGCCTGCTGTTCTCTTCCTTGCCGAGGGCATCGCGGATCTCGGCGAGGCGCCTCCACGGTCAGCCGTTTGGCTCAGCGACGTAGGTGGCCTGGCTAATGGTCATGGTTGCGCCGAGCATCGCGTCTCGACGCAAGCTATTCGCAGGACGGGCTGGCCATTACCCGCATGGAGCATCACGTCTCCGATGCGGGCTGACTGTTCCGTAGCCGCACTCATGCCATCAAGCGCCGGTGTCACCAGAGCGTCGCACATCGGCAAGGGACGAGCGAGACATTCTGCGGGGCGAGACGCGGGTGTGCGCACGGACCACGGAGCCGTGCAAGGTCCAGGGTGGCCGAGGATCCAGGTGCCAGGGGAGTTGCTGGCTGAATCGAAGATCGCCAGTGGTGCCGAGCCGTACCGAGAAACGTGCGAAAAAGAGCTCGAGGGTAGAGGAAGCGGTGCGCCGCTCGAGAGGACGAGTTCCTGGCAGCGTTCCTGAGCCGGACGTGGGACCCGTACGTGTCGGCCAGGTCGAGCTCCGGTGTGTCGGTTCGAGGTCGAGTCCGTCGGCCTGTACAAGTTGCAAGGATGGGGCCTGCTGAACGGCTCCTACCTGGGTGCAGTGGCCGGGAGCAGGTACGTGGGCGAGGTCTACCGTGTGTGGTCTTCGTGAGCCGTTGCCTGATCCTGTACCTCCGGAGTTGCGACCCTGACTGCTGGGTTGGCCGCGACGTCCGACTCAACGGCGCTGCACACGGTAGCGCATCCGTGTGCGGTCACCCGTTCCAGCCGTGCCACCTTTGGCCTCGCGCACGTCGACGACCGCATCATGTCAGGACGACGGGGACCCAAACTGCGACGTTCCCATTCCTGGACCAGGAAGTGCACAAAACCGAGGAGAACAAGGTGTGCCTGTACAAGTATGTGTTTCCGCCGCACCTGCCGCACCCGACGCTGGCCTTCATCGGGCTGCTGCAGCTGCTTGGGGGCGTGTTCCCCGCGCAGGAGGCGCAGAGCCATTGGTTCGCGCAGCTCATCAACAAGAAAGTGTCATTTCCTTCTCTAGTGTGCAATATAAAGCTTCTTTTGTTCGCATCAATTGTTGATGTTAATCCTTTCTCGTCCGCTCTAAGCAAACATAGTGACGAACGTTTCGTAACCATCACACCATTCAATCATGTCATACCATCCCTATTGCAAGAACAGCGTGATGTCAGTACGTTGTTTAGCACTGGTAACCGCAGGAGACACTGGTAAACCCTTGCAATCACTAGCACTTCACTGGGCGCACTGGCAAAAAGCTGTGTCGCACTGGTAGGGGCACTGGCTCAACCGCTGTGATGCTGGTGCGCGCTAGAAGCGCTGGAATTTTCACTGGAAAGCGCTGGTGAATACTGGAACACGCACTGTTTCTACCAGCGCAGCGTGCAACAATTGTAGGGTGTGCCGTGGTATGTTTCGGTGTCGTTAAATATAAAACGCTTAATTCGACGCACGGAGAGATGCTACCCTAACAGATACCGAGCATACGTAATTTTTGCGGTGCACGTACGTATCACAGCAATTCTAGTGCACCTTTTTTGCATATACCTCCACGTATACTAGCCAAATTCGCATTATTCGTGTATCGCTGTAACAATTCCAAGTTGCAGTGTTTGTAAGAACAACATGGCAACATGCTCCGTTCATGATGCGCTCGCAGCCGTTTCGCTAGCTTCACATGTACCAAACTCGGTATTACACGATGCGATTGAATTACATAGGTAAATGACACATCCAAACATGATAATCATGACATGCGTGTCATGTAACAACATTACTACATGCCACACTGATTATGTGCTCACGGCCATTTCGATATAGCTTCACATATACCAAATTCGGTATTACAGGACACTCAATGAATGACGAAGGTATGTAATGTTACTGATGTAAACATGATAATTATGAGATGCGCGTCATGTGAGAACATGACTACATGCACCCGTGAAGGCGCCAATACATTTCGACTGACGCGGTGCGCGTGATCACCGGCATTCATTTCGTTGAGTCACGCGGGCATTGCCACGCCTGGCGCCAGTCCTGCCATATATTCGCGGGCGCGCGGCGCTGCTTTGCTTTGACGCATGCGCGTTTCAGCGCGTCTGGCGTCTCTCCGTCACGAAAAGAGGGAGACGCAGCGTTGTCTGGGTAACGCATCGGCGCGAAATGCAGCATGCCTCACATCACGTCGGTTGCCGTCGGGCCGCGCCGACGGACGCTGGTCGCGCCGGTCACACCGGGCAACAGACTATAAAGTGCTTGCGTTTTGCTAACGTAGCATCGCTGTGCCTAGCATGCGCGTGGTTCAACGCTGCATTGGAGTATATTGGGCCCTTCGTGATGCGCTTGAGGCCGTTACGCTGGCTCCACATATACAAAATATGGTGTTACGTGACGTCAATGGATGACAAAACAGATGACTGGTGGGAACATGAGAATTCTGTCACGCGTGTCATGTAATAACATGACAAAATACCACGCTCATTTGTGCTCGCGGGCGTTTCGCTAGCTCCGCATACACTAAATGTGGTGTCACGAGCTGTGAATTGATGACGAAGCTAAACGACACATCTAAACATGATAATTATGACACGAAAGTCTTGTATGGCATCATTTACCTCCACCTCGTAACGCTATGCTGATTTTAAATTGACATATCAACAATTTCTCATAAGTGCTTCGCATATCATAAGTTCCCACTGTACGTGGGATCTGCCAACTTTTTTTTCTCTTTCGCGACATCTCGTTTTACGGGAGTAGGTATAATTATTTTTAATTGGGCTCTATTACGGGACAATCATGCTTTTTACGATAGTATGGGCAGGGTTTGACATTTAGACTGTAGCTAGTTTTCTTCCAGATTAAGGGTACTGTGTGTGTATGGGCCAGCGCAAACTGAAAGTCTAATGACTTTTTTAGAGACCTGGATGTGTTTTTTCTGGACGGCCGTGATGTTATTCTGATTGGCGACTTTAACTGCGTTCTAAATACGCGAACCGATGTACAAGGTCCTGGATGGGGCCGGTCTGCTTGTAATTCACGTGACCTTCGTCGCCTTGTCCACCACTTTTCATTATTTGACGCGAACATTGTAGTGCACGAAATTACCTTTGTTTGGACATGGCGACGCAGACCGTTCTCAAAATGGCTCTACCGGGCTTCTATCCTACGTGCGTTAGAGGCGTTTGTTTCGGATTTATGCGTTCCGTTCTTTCCACCTTCTCCAATGTACGTATCTTATAATCGGCCTATTGTCTTGAAGCTCGAAGTTTTACTTTCCTTTTCGGAAAAGCCATGGCGTCTTGATGTACGCGTCCTGCAGGACGTGCCCTCAAGATGAGGTTTGTCATGCGCAATACGGGTGTCGCTCACGGCGTCTGGTCCTGAAGATTGGGATGCGCTTAAAACAAAGTGGCACCTGCACTGTGCCGTAGGGGCGCGTTCGCTTCGTCGACGCGTTTCTGAAGAGCTTGCTGATACTGCGATGAAGTTACGCATTGCTTTGCGTGCCGAAACGCTTTCTCCTCTGATGCGAGCTTGGCTGCGCGAACTGTGCGAACGCTTTCAGCGCTTGACTGCTGCTTCTTCCCTGGCGGCAGGGCGTGGTGCTGTAAACACAACTCATGTGCACATCCCGAGGTGCTGCGCTACGCGAGACATTCGTTTTTTGGGCAATCACAGCCAACCGTCTCTATGACAGCACAAATACCACCTGCACAGCGGCTTCCTACGCGTGATCGATCTGTTTTCTTGGTGCATTTTGAAGGAATGTCGTGTTCGGCCATGCGAACTAACTGTGATGAAGTACCGCCAATGCTTAGAAATTTGCCCCGTATTCCTAAAAAAACTGCGGATCGCCTGCACATCCCTCCGTCAGCTGAAGAGGTAAAGGTGGCACTGAAATCTATGAAACGTGGAACAGCCCTAGGGCCAGACAGTTTTCCTATTGAGTTTTACTTGACCTTTCGGAATGAGATTGGTGCTACCTTTACCGCGGTTATACGGCGATGCTGCAAGGACGGTGTGTTTCTATATACTTTTCGACATGGACGCATTGTGCTTATTCCGAAAGGTGATGCTTCCTCTGTTATTCCTGAAGATTTCAGACCTATCACGCTCCTCAACGTTGACTATAAGATATTCGCTGCGGTAGCCGCTCAACATTTGATGGGTCTGTTGAACACCCTGGTAGGTCATCACCAGACTTCATCAGTGCTTGGGCGAGAAATACAGAGCTTGTCAATTGCCACACGTGATATCATAGCCTATACTCGGTCGCGATCTGCGCGTGGTATCCTTGTGTCTTTGGACCGGGAAAAAGCGTTTGACCGACTAGAGCACGTGTATATCCCTAATGTGCTCACAGCCTTCGGCTTTTCTCATTCGTTTGTGGAATTGATTAAAAATGCATACACTGGTCTGAAAAGCACACTAGTTCTGGATGGCTGGGAAAGTGCCGCCTTTTCCATAACACGTGGGGTCCGTCAGGGATGTCCATTGTCTCCTGTGCTATTTGTTCTCAGCCTTCAGCCATACTTCCGTGCTCATGACGCGGATTCACGTGTCCGGGGTCTTGCGCTTCCTGGTAGCGGTGTCGTGAAAGTCACAGCTTTCGCTGATGATATAACCTTGTACCTTTCAGATGAAGATAGCCTTTCACGCAGCCTGCGTGTATTTTCCCAGTATGGCGACATTTTATGTGCAGCATTGAACATCTCGAAATCCCGATATTTCTTCATTGGCTCTCCAAACTCCAGCCTTAGCGCCGGCTTTCCCATTCAGTTGGCCGCGTCCCGTTGTACTTTAGGTATCTTATACAACCACTACGGCATTTGCGAGTCCGTTCGGTTAAACGCTTTTGAAGAAGTAAGAGTGAAAATTCGGGATGCACGGGATTTTGACTTCCCGCTTCTTGAGCGGAGGTATGTTGCGCAGATTCTATTTTGCAACAACGCTCTCTGCGATGTCTGCCACTGCGAAGAGACGCTACACCACATCTTGTGTGACTGTCTGTTGTATGAAATCCAGAGACAGTCACTGGCGTCCGCTTTCGCGCGCATCGACAACAGCCAAATGTCTGTGGACACTATTCTGTCCAGTGCCCGAGAGAAGACATTGCAACAGAAGGCGACGAAAGCTCTGTTGAAATTCCTACGCGACACGGACTTGAACAAGCGACTGTAACAGCAACGTAACACACCGCGAAAGACAAGACTGGACTATGACTGTGTAAGCGCGCGTGTGCTGCCGAATGTGCTGTGTTTCTCTCTTCCCTCTCTGCTCGCTATCTTTCATCTCCCCCATTTTTCTCCCATGCGCAGGGTAGCAAACCGGCTGCCTATAGGCTGGTTAACTTCCCTGCCGTTCTTTTCCCCCTGTTTTCTTTCCTTGCGGTCGCATTTGGTACCTTTCTCACGTCGTGCAACCATCTTTAGGTATTGTGCGATCACTGCAGTCTGCTTTGTGTTCCTTTTTTTGGTCAGGCGGCACTGAGTTGGTCTCTCGTGCGGCACTGGGACAGCAGCGTTCTCAGGGAGGCTTTGCTTTCCCTTCAGTGTCCATACGCTGTCGACTGCTGGCACTGCGCTTCCTTTTGCGCAGTGCAAGGGCAAGAATCTCCCGTACGAACGCTTGCATATTACTTTCTTGGTACTCACCTTCAACATTTGATGCCTAATGTTCCACTTAACAGGGGGCCGCAGTCAATAACACTTCCTGCGTTTTATGCAACAACTGTTTCATTTTTTCGCCATGTCAAGTCGAGCTGTCCTGGCAAAGATGTTTTGAACAACCACATAGTTGAGACAACTGCTGCTTTGTTGCTTCCGTTGGTCCCGCCAGACCGCCGTGCTCGCTCTAGACGGCTGTCTTGGAGCACGTTAACGGCTTCTTTTCTGCCTGGACACCTCCGGGACTTCATGTGGCGCCTGGGATGGGGTGTGCTTCCCACTCTTGACCGCCTCGAAAAGTGGAGATTGGTCCAGTCAGCAACATGTCCGAACTGCTCCCTTTGGGAGACAAATCAGAATTTTCTGAGGCATTGTGTCATTGCTCGCGTTTTTGGAGAGCCGTACATGCTGGATTTCACCGCCTCAGAGTAAATCGCTCCGTTTCTTCTGGGCGTTGTCGCGAGGCCGCTTCGCTTCTCTTCTCATTGTTGCCGGATCTTTCTGCCTCTGGCGCAACCGCTGCGAGGCGGTTGCAGCGGGCCGCCGCCGCCGCGTGATCTACCCGATCCTAGAACGATTGTACTCGAAGCTGCTGTCCGTTTTGTCGAAAGAGCTCTTCTTCCTCGGTGAAGAGGAATTTCTTCGGCACCGGTCTTGCCCTTTTGTGTCGGTCTGCGCGGGACGAGTGAAACTTGCCTTACGGCCGGCCAGGTATTGGTAGGCTGATGTGTCGATGCGCCGGCAGAAATGGCATGCCAACATATAAATATGCCAAATGTACATATTCATGTTTGATTTGTGTCTCTTGTTTACCTTGAAGTATTTTTTGTGGTTGTGTTTGTGTGAACCATCGAATGTACATGTTCTTTCAACGTCATTTCATATCCATGTTCATGTGAACAATGTCTGTTTCGTCATCATCGTTAGAGTATGTCTAGGAAGGAAATGTTCTGTTGACTGTTATTGATGTCTGTGGCAATAAATTTTTTCTAAACAATTGTAGATTTACGACAATTCTGTCATATGAAGGCCAGCCCCCCGCAGGGGTCACATTTGCAGAACTAACAAACGTAGTCAGAATACTACCCCATTCTGCTCCTGGTCCTGATGGCATGACGACGTTGGTGATAAAATCAATACATAAAATATACCCAATCGGCCTACCTGAAATGAATAATCACTCACTTATAAGCTCTTGTATTCCATTCAATTGAAAATGGCAAAAGTCATTCCTATATAAAAAAAAAGCAAGGCACTGGGTTAAGCTTAGCTAATATAAGGCTCGTTGCACTTACATCGAAACTTGTAAAACTCATCAAAGGAACTTTATATAGACGTATAAATTGCTCGATGTCGGAAAAATTGACACTGAGCCCATATCAAACTGAATTCAGACGCGGTTGCTCCATTTGGTGAGCACACGTTGATCTGGAAAGTAGAATTCAGCTTGCTCGATATCAGAAACAATATTCCGCTTTGTTAACCTTAGATATCACGAAAGATTATGCTAGCGCGGAGCGTGTGAAACTGCAAGATTCGCATCAGAACTTAGGACTGCCTCAATGCTTTGTCGACACGCATGTCATGTTTATAACGTTTGCATCAGTATCATACCTTCGTCATCCATTCACGTCTTAGAATACTAAATTCAGTACAAGTTAAGCTAGCGAAACAGCAGCCAGCGTATCATGAGCGTGGAATATAGTCATGTTGTTACATGACACACATCCCACGGTTATCTTGTTTGCATAGGTGAAATACTTTCGTCATCCGTGGACGTACTGTAATACCAAATTTAGTATATGTAACGCTACTTAAACGGCCGCAAGCGCATCATGAGCGTGGCATGTAGTCATGTGGTAACATGACACGCATGGCGTGATTTTTACTTCAGGGTCTGTCGCTTGTGTTCGACATGTAATCATGTCTTATTTCGCAACAGTTTCGCAACATGCCATGTGAATGAAACCACCACAAGAGCTGCAGGACTATGAAATGTAAATCATAATATTCATGACATACATGTCATGATTTTCATGTTATGACTAGTCAGTTATGTTCTTCATACAGTCATGTTATGCCATATCAAGTTTGGTATTCATACCATTATCGAAACGGCCAGAAGAGCTAATAGTCGTAGGTGGCTAGATAGATAGATAGATAGATAGATAGATAGATAGATAGATAGATAGATAGATAGATAGATAGATAGATAGATAGATAGATAGATAGATAGATAGATAGATAGATAGATAGATAGATAGATACGCTCAAAGTCGCCAAAGTTGGCTAAGAAATGCTTCGCAGTTAAAATGGCAGATCCAACGTACAGTGGGATTTGCTGATATGCGAAGCACAAATTAGGAACCTTGATATGTTACTTTAAAATCAGCACAGCAATACGAGGCGGAAGTAAATGATGCCGTACGTGAGTTTCATGTCATGATTATCACGTTTGGACGTGTCATTTATTTTCGTCATCTATTCACGTCACCTGATATCGAATTTGGTATATGTGCAGCTAGCGAAACGGTCGCGAGCACTCTAGGAGCGTAGGACGCAGTAAAGATTTACATGACACGAATATTACGATTATCATGTTTGGACTTTTTCCATACCTTCGTCGTTCATTCACGTCCGTAATACAAAACTTGGTATATGTGAAGCTAGCGAAACGGCGGCGAGCGCACGTAATGTGGACGCGCGCCCATGCTGGGCGCGGCAAAACGCGAGCACTTTATTGTCTGACGCTAGATGCCACCAGCGGCTGTCGGCGAGGCCCGGTGGCAAGCGTCTCGAAATGCGACATGCTGCATTTCGCGCTGACGACGTTACCTAGATAGCACCACGTCTGCTTAGCTTCGCGACGGAAGGATGCCGGGCGCGCTCAAACGCGCATGCGTCATAGCAACGCACCGCGGCTTGCGCCTGTTAGTATATGCCAGGCAGATCGGCGCCTGGCGTGGCATCACCAGCGTGACGCGACGAAACGAACGCCGGCGCGCACGCGCGCCGGGTTACATCGAAGTGTTTTGGCGCCTTGAGTGTGGCACGTAGTCATGTTCCTACATGAGACACATCTCATGATTACCATGTTTGCAACAGCCACATACCCTCGTCATCCATTCACGTCCCGTAATACCAAATTCGATGTCAGTGAAGCTAACGAAACGACCGCGAGCGCATCATGAGTGTGGCTGTAGTCATGTTGTTACATGACACGCGCTTTTTGACTCTAATGCTTGCACCAGTCACATAGGTTCATCATCCATTCACGTCTCGTAACACCAAATTTGGTATATGTGAAGCTAGCGAAGTGACTGCGAGCGTACCTGAACGTGGTGCGTAGTAATGAATCATGACTTACATGACATGCATGTCATGATTTGCACGTTAGGGTCTGTCACTTGTTTGCGCCATGCAGTCATATCATACCATGCAATTTTCGCAACATGTCATGTGATCAAAACCACAAGAGCAGCAAGATCTTGAAATATAAATCATGACATTATTGACCTAAATATCAAGATAGTCGTGTTATGACTAGCCAGTTATGCTCGTCATAAACTCATGTTATGCCACACCAAATTTGGTTTTGATACCATGCACGAAACGGCCAGGAGAGCTAAAAGTCATAGGTGGCTGAATAGATAGATAGATAGATAGATAGATAGATAGATAGATTGATAGATAGATAGATAGATAGATAGATAGATAGATAGATAGATAGATAGTTAGATAGATAGATAGATACGCTCAAGGTCACCGAAGCTCGCTAAGAAATGCTTCGCATTTAATACCAATCTAGGTTGAACTTTCGTTGAAAGGCAAGCACGTCAGATAGCGAGAAGAAATTTGTTTCCTGGAGGCAAAAAACATCACAATTTGCAGCACGGGCGACACTAAATCACTTCAGCCTTCTTTGCCGGACTGCGAAAACCCTGAACGATCAATGAAATATCATGCAGTGTAGCAGCCATATGAAAAGTAAAGACTAACCTGGACGCACAGTTCTAGACGGTGTCTTGGAAAGAGTCCAGGGAATGGTGACCTGGAAATTGTCCAGGCGGGACCCTGCAGAAGAGGGTTGAGTTTTTTGACCGCTGGGGTTTACCACGGTCAATACTGCGTTCATCACAGCAAGACCTGGAAGTGTGTGCTCGCTTGGTTTCACGTTGAGCTCCCATGTCGACGTCGAAATCGGCAAGGCTAGACAGCCCGATGCTACTATCCAGTCCCAGACTGAAGCCGTCTTCCGAAGACGTGTCCTGTGGAGGTAGGGACTGAGCCACCAGAAAGCTTGGATCCACATCCTTGATGCTGGAAACACTGTCGACGTCTTGGCAGGCCGGTGTATGTACCTTTTTGTGGGCGATTATTTTACGTGTACGACGCGATGTCGAAGTGGTCGGAGCAGCAGCAATAGAAAAGGCTGTGGTATTTTCGGCACTGTTTTCCGAAATAACAGGGATCGTAGGGTCAACTCCAACAACAGCAGCCTGAGAACTGGGGTTATTTGTGCGCTGAGCATCAAGTGGCGCCAGAGAAGAGATGCCGACGCCGTTTGCAGGAGGAGGAGAAAAACTTTATTCATCCCAAGAGGGAAAGGTGCGGTGGTGGAGTGTCAGAGGAGCCTACCCAGCGTAGGTCTCCGCTACCCTCTTGGCCTGATCCAAGATCTGGTCCTGGACCTCGGGCGCCGAGCTGCACATAGGAGCCTCCCACTGCTCCTTACTATTAATGTGTAGAGAATCGGATGGTGGGTTTCGAGTACACCCCAACATGATATGGTCTAGGTTGGCTGTTTGTTGACAGAAAATGCACAAGGGGAAGGGGTATATCGCAGGGGGTATAAGGTGGCGAAAATATGGGGTAGGAAACGTACGGGTCTGTAACTGGCGTCATAGTATTTCATGGTAGCGCGAAGCTCCATGATGTAAGGGTGGGGTATATAGTGCGCTGTAGGCGGTAGTAATTTGTTATATCGTGGAAGGTCAAAAGACGATCTCTCACGCTGAAAAAAAAAATGCCCGCAGCTTCCCTCGGGGGAACACTGAGGAGGATGCGGAGCATATAATTGGTTAACGGGGTGTTAAAGTGTGACTTACTTGGGTCGATGGCTAAATTGGTTAACGTGGTTGTGAAATGGGGTGTTAAATTGCGACTTACTTGGGTCGATGGCTAAATTGGTTAACGTGGTTGTAGGAGGGGGTGTTAAATGAGTGAACACGCACACACGTATGCGAAAGGGCGGTGCTGGTCGAAGAGACGTCGATCATTGTGTTTGTGGATTCGTTGGAATTCATTTCACCGCGACCTTGGACGTCGACGCGCCGTACAAACCAACCGACGAGCGGCAACTGAGCGAGCGAGTGCCGACCTTGAGTATATATACAGCGCGACGGCGCATGCACTGTCAGCTGTCGAATGTTCGAGAAGGGGGAGAAGCGCAACGGCGCATGCGCGCGCGTCAGCTGCCGATGTTCTCGAAGCGCGACGGCGCATGCGCGCGTGTCAGCTGCCGATGTTCTCGAAGCGTGACGGCGCATGCGCGCTACAATATACAGCTAGCGAATGTTCGTGAAGAGGAGAAGCGCACGCGGTGTGTAGAGGAGGAAGGGTGCACAGATGGTGGAGGAGTGAAGCGCGCGCGGTGTGTAGAGGAGGAAGGGATGCACAGATGGTGGAAGAAGGAGGAGGAAGCTTGCGGACGGCGCCGCACTACAAGCCTCGAGTATTAGATGCTCCACATCTAAAAAAGCCGCGTGGTCTAAGGCGCCATCAGAGGCCTGTGCTAGGCCGGTCATTCTTCAAGCACAGGTATAAGCCGCCTCATTGCCATTCAACGCCGCATGCGCGGGCGTCCATATGAGAGCAACGTCTTGTGTGGGAGGATGTTTCTTAAGAATTGAAAGGGCAGTTAATGAGATGCGACCTGCGCTAAAGTTGCGTATGGCTGTTTTGGAGTCACTTACAATCATATTGATATTGGGGTTGGCTAGACCTAAAGCGATGGCAGCATCATCTGCCTCCTCCGAAGAGTTGACAGTGATGGATGCCGTTGTGAGCACCTTGCCGTTATAATCGACAGCGGAGAGGGCATAGTATGAGGAGGATGGTTATTCTGGCGCATCGACATAGAACACGTCATTGGCTCCATGCAATTTTTTCTGAAGAGCTTTTGCCCTATGGATTCTACGCTTAGTGTGATATGTTGGATGCATGTTTTTAGGAAGGGGAGGTATGAGTAATTGTTTGTGTATGTTTTAGCGAATGTTGTATTCAGCATTGGTGAGTGAGTAAAGTTAATTCGGGTAGACGATAAAATGTGGCGACCTGCTCTAGTGGTCACGAGCCTTGCGTATTGAGCTCTTGAATGGGCTTCACGGATTTCACATAGCGTATTTATGACTCCTGTCTGGTGGAGTAGTGTATTAGAGATATTGATTGCAATGCCTAGCGCGTATTTGTAAACTCTGCGGAAGAGGGTGTTGACCGATTCCTCCTCTGCTAATTTAAGGTGAAGGTAAGGAAGGGTATTAGTGATTTTACTAATCACAAAAGCTTGTATTACACGAAGTAACTCTGACTCTCAGAGCCCTCCATTTTTCCCTGAGATTCTTCTTATCATTCTTAGGGTGTTTTCAATGGTGTTGCGCAAAGCTTCGAGTGTGTACGTAATAAGTCGGTTGTTTTGGATAAATAAACCTAGCACACGAATGCGTGATACTCTAGGAATGAGGCACCAATTCATGTGAACTTCGATCATTGGAACGTGTTTGTTCCGATGCTGAGTTGGTAGGAGGAGTAACTCTGATTTAGTTGGGGTACATTAGAGATGCATCTGAGATGTAAGTGCTGCTATTATATCTACAGCTGTTTGTAGGGTGTCTTGAATGTGTCCATCTGAGCCTCCTTTCACCCATAAGGTGATATCACTGGCATAGATGGAGAAGTTCAAGTCAGGGATACGTTGAAGAGCGTTGGGTATAGGTAGCATAGCCAGGTTAAAAAGGATTGGAGAGAGCACTGACCCTTGAGGTGTTCCGAAGCTGCCTAGTGTATAGGGTGAGGAATGTTCTGGTCCTAATGTTAATGTAGCTGGGCGGTTTGTGAGAAAGCTTTTGATGTAAGAGTAGATTTTAGCGCCAGAAGAAATGCAGTTGAGGCCAGCATATATAGCTGAGTGGGCTACGTTATTGAATGCTCCATGTATGTCCTGACCAAGGATTGCCTGAATATCCTCGCTCTGGTTAGGAGTTATGATGTCGTGTTGAAGGCGAAGCATCGCATCTTGCGCTGAAAATGAGGGTCCAAAACAATCATTTCTTGAGGTAGTATCCATTATCCTCCACGTGTCTCGGGAGGCGTGCAAGCACAACATGCTTCACAGTCTTTCCGAGACACGATGTAAGGAAATGGGCCTCAGATGTTCTTCTAGGGAGCTTTGTTCGGTTTAGGTATAAATATGACTGACATCTTTCCACGAAGGTGGAAGAGTGCCCGTGTCAAAACAGTCATTAGAATACTCAGTCAAAGCTTTTTATAGAAATAGGGTCAAGATGTCTAAGTTTTTTGCTGTTAACATGGTCGGGGCCTGAAGCTGACGTGGTACGGAGTGTTGCGAGGGCGTGCCTAACTTCCGCTTCCGTTATCGGCGCATCTAATGACTCATTAAGTTTACCTGTCTAAGATGGCATACAATCCTTACGTAATTGAGGTAAATGCAACGTGCGGAGGTTATCCAAGAGCTGTCCTAAATGGTCACTGTGCTTGTGTAACAGTTTAGTGATAGCGTGATAATGTCATGCGCGATAGGTGCTGGGGTCTAGCAGATGTCTAAGAAGTTGCCACGTTCGTTTATTACTGAGGTGGTCATGCATTCCTTCACAAAGCTGACCCCATTGTTGCGCCGCCAATTGAGTCGTGTATCGCTCGATTTGTTGGTCTAGCTTCGCTATCCTAATGCGGAGTTTCCTGTGTTGGCGCTGGTGTTTCCACCGTCGCAGAAGTGACTGTTTTGCTTCGCACATATGGAGAAGCTTGGAGTCGAGAGCAGTTATCGGGGTGTCTGGGGGTAGAATTTTCGTGTGAATTTGAACATCTTTTTGAAGCTGTTGAGTCCACTCGGTAAGGTCTGCAATACGTGAGGGAGCGGTGCTGTTGCGGGTCTCTCTAAATTTGTCCCATTTTGTGAGCATCAGTGGTTTAGGTGCAATGGGTCTGTGTTTTAGTTGTAAAGTAATGCTATTAATGTAATGATCACTGAAAAGATTAGTTTGGGTAGTAGTCCAAACCATTGTGGGTGCATTGTGAGTGAGGGTAAGATCGGGGGATGTATCTTTGTTCACACTGTTCCCCAAATGAGTAGGCTCATCCGGTTCGTTGTGCAGTGTAAAATGATGTGCCTGTATATGGGACCAGAGGGCTCTATCTTTCTGTGTAGATGCGGTGTAACTCCACGCTGCGTGGGAGGCCTTGAAATCCCCCACTATGAGGAGGGTGTGTTTGCCTGCCGAGGATGTAGCTTGGGCAAATAGGGAATCGAAGTGGTGCCTTTGCTCTTGTGGTCTACTATGTATGTTGAGAATGTATAAGAATGGTGAGTTAAGTTTATCAGGTAGTATTTGGAGAAAGTCGTGCTCAATGTCGATGTCAGCAAATTTTGAATAGGTAACTGTAGGTGCTTCTGAGTTAAGACAGCAGTGTTTGGTTTAGTATCAGCCTGGGTTTGATGCGTTTTATAACCTGGCAGCTGCACTACACCATTTGTTTCTTGTAACGCAATGATTGGGGGAGGGGTAGTTTGTGAGTTGATGTACTGCAGGAGGTTTGCCTTTTTTCGGCGAAACCCCCTGAAGTTTCGTTGCCATACGCAAAGTTCAGTATGGTTACGAGGAGCCATTTTCGCTAGGTTGATTTGGCTTAGGTTGGTCAAGCTCTGGATGGTTAGCGTGGACCATGTCGATCTACTGCGTGACTCTATGTAGGGTTTGTTGCATCGGTAACATGACTTGTTGTATCGAGGCCACGGACTCATGTAGCTTCTGCAAGGAAGCTGTGGAGAAGGTAATAAAATTGTCTAGTTTTTCCTCAAGTTTGGTTACTTTTTCTTTCTCTTTGTCAACCTTCTCTAGTTTCGCTTTGACTGTGTCTACTGGCTCATCGAATGACAATGTGGGAGTCAAGACTTTTCTTTTTGAGTTTTTGCGCAGGTGGTTGAGCGGGGTGCCTAGCTATAGCGGTGGTTGAGAGAGGAGCTGATGCTGGTGAGATAGGTGTAGGGGTGAAAAATGAGGCGGGGAGGTGTGGGGAGGTAGATGGTTATTTGAAGGACTGAAGCTCTAGGTGTAGCTTTGAATTTTCTGCCCTCGATTTAGCCATCTCATCCTGCAATAGTTTGAGCTGCTTTTGAATGGAGCTATCAGGGGAGGCTACATCAGCCCAGCTCACCTTGTGTCCAGGGCCAGTCCGAGAACTGGGGTCTTGATGAATGCTTTTGTTGCGGCTTCGGCTGCGGTTGCGACTTTTTCGACTTTGCTGTCTTGTGATACTGGGTCATCATCTTCTAGGGGCGCTCTTGAAAGATGGGCTTGAGTCGAGGAATGAAGCAGCATCTTGTTAGAAAGTTGAGGGTGCGTGATTTGGTTTGGGCTTGTAGAGCTCTGGGCACTGGGGCGAGCCGGTGGGGTGGTCACTGTTGCACACTGCACACTTAGGTTCACATTCGTGATTAAGGAGTGGGTTCGGAATGCCACACATTGGACATAAAGGCTGACGGGTGACTGGGCATACGTATTGTCTGTGGCCAAGCTTGCGGCAGAGATTACAGGCTTCCGTCTTATGACGATAGTGTACGCATCTGGTTATGCCACCCTGATAACTTATGTAGAAAGGCACGCGCGTACCTCTGTAGGTGACCAAGATTGACGTTGTGGAACCCATGCAACGTCCGGTCTGGATAAGGCCTAGTCTGTCATAGTCCAATAGACTTGACAAGATGATTTCAGATGTGTGTTCCAAAGGAATATTACGGTTGATCCCTCGACAGGTATTCGATGGATCGGTAATGTGGGGGACCACTTCAAAGCTGCGCTCGTCCATCTTGATGGATTTCATACGGTGGTATGCTTCGGTGCTTGCCGAGTCTGGTTTGCTTATGAGCAGAATGTTGCTTACAGAGTTGATGCGGCATTGTTCATGTAGGGAGCTTTTGAGCGCTGCCGCTTTTAGGACGGAATGTATGAGCTTAGGAAGTGGAGTGTCACCACAGTGGAGGCCTCCACGTATTCCCAGGACTATTTTTTAGTCGTCCGCTGTAGGTGGAGGGGGTCTGGGGGCACTGCGACGAGTCGATGGGACAGCTTTCTGTGACTCTTTTTTGCGAAGTGTTGATGGCAGGCGTCCATTTCTTCGGAGATGAAGCGGGATTTCTGGCCTTGGCATACAATTGACGCCAGCTGCCTTCATCATCGTCAAGAGCTTCGGCGGAGGGAAGCTCCTCTCCCTCTGTTTCGTGGATGGCCATGTTGGTAGGCCTAGCCGGAAGGCCTAGCCCGTAGGCCCACCGAGGTAGTCGAACGCTGCCAAAAAGTCGATCTTCGTGGATGCGAACTGCAAAGCACTCACTTGAAATCACTTCAGATGATGCGGTCTATTCTGTAGAAAGCTTCAAATTTGTTCAAGTTTCCATTGAATGACTTAAAGAGGCAGAAACAGGAGTTTTGCCAGAGCGCTTGCAAAACGTGCGCGCTCCCGGTGGCGTCTATGGCGCGTCTCCTCCCGTTTGCAGGGCAGTGCGATGCGTCTTTCGAAGCGCACAAACCGCGTTCCAGTGAGTACGCCGCGTCACCCACTCATCGAACCACTGGTGACAGTGAGCACCTTGCCATATGATTATAACGCTTGGAGAAGAGCTTCGTTTGAGACGAACGATGGCAGGAACAGGCCGGCGACGTTGGTCACTTGAGGGCCAACGGGGACGACTTGAACACGCTCGCCGCCAATCACCAGGCAGCCCGCATGGACGATTAGAGAAATGGAGGCCATGCTCATCACGGTGACTTGAATTGTTTTGAGTTCCCTGGTGAGGCCGATTATTCAGGTCGTCACATTAGTGATGGTCTCAGCACTACTCCCCATAGGGACAACAACGTCGAAGACAAGTGCCTTCGAAGGCGTCCAAGACGCGATGGGCACCATGACTCCTACTGACGGACGCCCCTGACGTAGAACGCACAGGGACATCCTTAGCACTTGCAAACCCGAGTCAGGAGTCGACGTGAGGCGTCTGCACTTGTCAGCGCTCGCAGCGTCTGACGCCAGATGTGTGTATAAAACTTCTCACGAGTTACACCTGCTTGGTTATAGCTACAACTAGTTTTGATTTAAATCCCCCGCGCTAAATCTGCTTACATTCCAGACTTGAGCTGCCTAATTTGAATATGGTAAGGTGTCCCCACACTAGGCATTCTTCTGCATAAAACAATTTATGTTTCCGTTTTACCTTTAGACAAACAACTACAACGAACGAAAAATCCTTCAAATAGTGCCGGTTATTAGGGCACCAGGAATTCGTCTTCAAAGAGCAGGATTCAACAAAAGGAGCTCTGATAGTTATATCAGGGAACCCGCACCGAATGAAAAACTGAATGCATTTAATAAAACTTCACGCACGATATGCAGCAAGGTTTATTTGGCCTCTTTGTTGCCATCGATGAAAAGCGCAAGGATAGACGTTTGTGGTAACTTTCAGGTAACACATGAACATTCTTTTTCGCTGAAGTAAGCACGATACCTTTCATACTCTTCCCAGCATTAGAGAGCGTAGAAACTAGCCCCAGCCGCCATGCTCGCATTAAAATTGGGAGGTCCTTAAGCTTCGCCTTTCACAGTTGAACGCGATAGTGATATCCCGTCCCTAGTGCGTACTCCTCTTCAACTCATCTTGCCTACGGGACGGCTTTATGCTCTCACATGGGATAGTACTCTAAATGGGTAACCAATTTTCCAGAATACACTTCAAACACTTAGTGCAGGAAATCTTTTCTAAATTGATTGATTGATATGTGGGGTTTAACGTCCCAAAACCACTATATGATTATGAGAGACGCCGTAGTGGAGGGCTCCGGAAATTTAGACCACCTGGGGTTCTTTAACGTGCACCCAAATCTGAGCACACGGGCCTACAACATTTCCGCCTCCATCGGAAATATCTTTTCTAAATTGATATGTGCCCGCTAAGTGGCCTTGAAGGAAAGAGGCGTGGTAACGTTTGTGCCTTTCGTTTTCGGTTACAGGCTTTAAAACTTGAAGTAATTATGATAATCACATAGTCTGATGCGCGATGGCAATGTGCGCTTGTACCACGCCATATTACTGCAGTATCTTATGTTGTACTGAGAATCATTATTAGAAAACACTTGTGTTTGTAAATAATGAAAGTTACCTTCACTGTATTTCCATGCCCGACACTGCTCAGATACCCGACAAAATACTTGCTAGAACACTCACTTGCCACGCTAACAACCCGTGTTCGATCCCAACTAATACCCATAAATGTTTATTATTTTTCTTATTTGCATCGTTCTCCAATTTTTGGTCAGGAACAAGGTGGTGATGTTTCGCTCACAACCGACGACGCCAATGGCGCCACCGAAGCGGACGCCGGAATTTCTTGAAACGAGCTCTTTCATGCTCTCGTGTTAAACTTTCTGCAATGTTTAAACATTTCTGATGTGTAAAATCATCCATGCTGGTGTCCTCGAGAGGGCTACCAATTCACTACCTTGAAGTTCAAAGAAGCCTTCACCAAAAGTGGTCTTCGTTCGCATTTGTTTTTCACAGCAAAGGAAAGCTATTCGTAATATTAAGATATTTTCGAATATCAGCCTCTGTGGTTGTACAGTGGTTACGTCTATCGGCTTCTTCGAACCCGTCCAAGATAATCTCATACTAGGGGCCCACGTACATAAATTGAGATTCACGTTATTTAACAGCAGTTAATAGACGATTTTGCAGATCTTCACTACTGCATGCGTTGTTACCATATTGTGATTGAACAGTTAAGACATAATAAATAAATGTTTACTTATTATGTACCCTGAAATGACGTCTAATAAACGATTAGCCAGTGAACGAGTTTCGAATAATAAGGATGCGCCGATTACTAGCTAGGGTAGCAAGCTATTACAAATTAATCAATTAAAATAATAAGAAATCATTGCTGCTTCAACGCTGAAATTCTTGCTGCTTAGATGAAAAAAAGACCCCCTTTCGAAATGTTTTATTCAGTGACATGCCAAGTTCAATCATTTTTAAGCTACCATAGTTAATTTCGCCATCGTTAACAGATACTTCTCGCTTAATTCACCTTAATCTGTCATTGTTTAATATCTATATAGTTTTAATACTAGCTCAGGGCATTGACAATCCATGCATGGACAAACAGAAGAAATCTGCATTGATTACACAGCTACCGTAGTTTTTCATAAATAAAGTGACAGAACCCCGAAATAGAAGCGTACAAGGCAGAGAGACACGATCTCTCTAGTGCTATTCACCATGTATTTACAGCAGGTTTTCAGGGCCTTAGATTTAGAAGAGCTAGCGATAGGAGTTAATGAAGAGTGTCGTAGTAACTTGTGATTCGCTGATGACATGGCGTTGATGAGTAACTCAAGAGACAAATTAAAGCTCATAGTAACTGAAATGGACACGGAAAGCAGACGAATATGTCTGAAAATTAATATGCCCAACACTTACGTAATGTTCAACAGTCTCGGCAGAAAAAAGCGCTTTGCAATAGGTGGACAAACACTGGAAGTTGTAAAATAATATCTATACTTAGGACAAGTAGCAACCGTGGAACCCAACCATGAGAGTGAAATAACTAGAAGAATAGGGATGTGGTGGATCGCATTCAGGAAGCAATCTCAAATCATGAATGGTGATCTGCCACTTACCCTGATGAGGAAGAAATGTATGTATAAGAGCTTCATTTTGCCGTTACTTACAGAGCACCAACCTGGAGGCTTACAAGAAGGGTACAGCCTAAATTGAGGACGACGCAGAGAGTGATGAAAAGAAAAATGATAGGTGTACCATAAAGAAACAAGAAGAGAGCATAATGTGTCTAGGAACAGACCAGGGTTAAGGTTATGATAGTTGAAACCAAGAAAAAGAAATGGATGTGGGTTGGGCACGTAGCCCGCAGGCAAAATAAGCACTCGTCATTAAAGGTAACTGATTGGATTTCCAGAGAAGACAAACGCACGAAGGGGAGACAGAGTTTTAGGTAGGCAGAAGAGAATAAAAAGTTAGTGGGTATAACGTGGCAGCAGACATCCCAAGACCGTGTTGTTTAACGAATCATGGGAGAGGCATTTCCCTGCAGTGGGCGTAGTCGGGCTGATGATGATGGTAATGATTTGCCTAAAATTTCACCAGGCTGTCTTTTTTTAATTTATTTACTCTATATGGCCAAACGTGGGCATTACTGAGGGGGGAGCATAAAATTTCATGTAGAGTGCAATAGAAACAAAATAAGGTAAAAAAAAGAAACATTGAAGGAAAAATAGAAATTCCTAGCAGTACTCTTCTCATCAATCGACATCAACGTACTGTATTTCTTTCGTTATACAGGAAGTACACGCACATTGTTTGTTTTGTATATACAGGCATCGAGACAACATGATTGGGATACACATTTTCCGTGTTAAGAATAATCGCTAATACTTATAGGTTAAGATGTACTTTTAAAAACGCCTCATTTAAAGCGTTTTTAAATACTGCCTGGTCAGTTATTTCAGCTGTGTTACTGGGGAGAGGATTCCATTCTCAGATAGCTCGCTGTTAGCATAAAAACTGCAATGGGTTAGAGCGTTGGAAAGGTTGCTCAACCTTAAATTTGTGATTGATACGCGGAAAAAAATCTTTTACGCGTAGGATGTGCGCTTGAGAGAACGTACTTGGTGTCACACATGTCCCGTTTATTAGGGAGGCGATCGCCGGGCTAATTCCAAGAGCCGAAGTATCGGCCCCCCGAACCGCACCACGAAAGCGTGGACAATTTAGAAGTGGTCCTTATTGGTGCGCCAGCGGACGCCGGCTGTGGCCCAAAGAACGAGACAGAGCCGAGAGTTGATAAACAAACAAATTATATTCTCAATAATGGCAGATCGAAAATAATACACAAAAATGCACACTCCACAATAGTTACATACAATACGTCACCAATCAGACAACGTACTACACAGTACAATCAGCCACACTCAAAACAACTGACACAGACAACAATACGCACTACAATGCAATCGCATGCATTGAACAACCAAGACACTTAAGGACTAAAGAGATAGAAAACCTATTCAGTCCAAAGTCCTTGGAACAAAAGTCTGAATGATACTCTTCCGAGAATCACTCACTCAAAGTCCAGCGTTGTTGTCGTTCCGTAGTTCTCGAAGTTTCTCTTCCAGGAAACCTCGCGTCCTCAAATGGCCACTCTCCAAGCTTCAAACTTCTTCGCCGGAAATCCGTCGGCTTCACACACGCAGCTGTTGCCCGCGTCTTCGCTCGATAGCGGTAAACCCACGCTCTTGCCTGTAGCTCGAGCCGTCCCTACGGACCAAAACTTCGCCGACTACACGGCGGACTCTCTACGCACTCTGGCGCTCACTTCCGTCTCCTCCTGTTCTGTCACTACGGGCAGAACCTTCGCCGACTACACGGCGGAATTCCTACGCGCTCTGGCGCTAACTTCCGTCTCCTCCTGATTTCTCGTCTCGGCTGCTCGGTTAAATACCTTGCGCGCGACTTTCCAGATGTTTCTCGTCATTTCGTCGGCGCGATACGCAGCGAAGGCTGGGGAGAGGCACGAGACGGTTCGACTGCCCTCTCCGGAGGATGATTCACTCGGTCTGACCCTGCCTCCTTCGTTCTAGAAAAATCGCGGCCTTGCTGGGCCACCGATGTGGGGTGAGGAGGATCGTCTGCGAAGCCGTGCTTCTGCGGGGAGAGCGCGCGCCCGGGGGCCCTGGATGTTTGCTTTCTTTTTTTTTCTTTTTACCTCGCGGCGTTTCTGCCGCCCGTTGTCGCAAGGATTTGGCGGCGCGCTCTTGTTTACCGCTCGTTCTGTGACACTGCCCCCCACTTTAAGAATATTATCTCATAATATTCAAAACCACACAAACGAGCGCGAACAGTCACCACACATTCTCACAGACTGTAACACCATCAGTCGCTCATAACACTTCACATTCACAATAGATCACTTAATACAATTGTACCTTGTAATTCAATTACACAACACATGAAAACACAACCACAAGCGCATGAGTACAACACTCCACCACACATTCCCAATATACAAATGTACAAGGTTCTCTCACTACAACAATGGTACAATACTATACATCCCATCACAGCACAACACTTCGACACTTGTGACACAGGATACCACAACATTAACACAACATAGGGCACTCAACACTGCCAAACACATTCTGCTTTGGCCTCAGCACTTATCCTACGTACTTTGAGCGGCGCTTGCGCCCTTTCTTGCGGTGCTCGCTCGATCTCTTCTTGTGTTTCCACGTTCGGCGAGCCCTTTCCAACGACGATATCTGAGGCGTCGTCTCAGCCATCGCTGTCTCTTCCGACACCGTTAACGCGTCATTACATTCGACGGGTCCTGTCTGTTTATTTACCCGCTTGATCATGCCTCTACATTTTGCCCGGCTGGCCAACACCGTCTCCTTTACACTGTCGGTCGGTTGAGGTCGTGCCGACGTAAGTCCGGTTGCTCGGCCTGTGAACTTATTCGACACGATCGTCTTCTCCTTCGCTGTCTCTTGCGCTGCAGCTTCTCCTTGGGCTCTAGTGAGACCCGTCACGGGATGCTCCTCCACTGTATCTCGCGGCCGCTGTGTTGGCGAGGGCTCTATCTTCGGGTCTTCTCCCAAACATTCTGGATCACTTGGCCCTCGCGCCCCGTCGATGTTTCCGATGACAAGGTCATACAGGGGGGTCGTCATGCATAACGCAGTAACCTTCCCGCTGAAGTACGGGGTTTCAACCTCAATTTCTGCTTCGGGAAGCATCCGGACCGTACGGTCAATTATGCAAACCGGTTTCGTTCTGCCTGTCAACTCTCTTTCCCGTACCAAATTTCTCCTCACGATAACCGTGGAGCTACCGGTGTCTCTTAGAACCGTAATCTTCTTGCCTGCAATCTTTCCAGGAAGCGTTGGCATTCCCTTCGTAACACCGGCTGGCTGTTTTGACATTACAGCACCCACAATAGGAATTTTCTCCCCATTCTTCAACTCTACGAATCCATCAGTGACGGCATTATTATCAGATTTCGGTGCCGCTTGCACACAAGATACCTGGTGAGTTTGACTCACTCCGTTCCGACAAGCGTCTGCTTTGTGCCCAGTCTGACCACACTTAAAACATTTTACAACCGTAGGGCTCGTAAAGATCGTTCGACAGTTTTTCGCGCGATGACCCACTCGGTTGCACAGAAAACATCGCGGAATGCTCTCTGGTGCACGCTTCTTTTCTTCGGGAGCCAATTTCTTCGAATCGTCGGGGCACTCTTTCTTTACCTTGGCCAAATTAGTGCCACCTTGCGCTTCCAAGAATTGATCAGCCAATTCAAGCATGTCTTCAAGTGAGTCAGCCTTCCTCTCTTTTAAGTACAGCGACAGGCTTGGGTGGCAACTAGTAAGAAATTGTTCTCTAATTAGCAGCTCTCTAAGCTCATCGTACTCCTGAGCTGTCCCTGAAAGTTCAATCCATCTGTCGAAATAATGGCAAAGTCGGGCGGCATACTGCGTAGCCGTCTCACCATCAGCTGGCTTTCCTGTCCGAAATCTGTCCCGGAATCCTTCTACAGTAAATCTAAATCGCTTCAGCAAAGCAGCTTTCACCTTTGCATAGTTGGCTGCATCGGTCGGCGTCAGCCTACCGTACACACTGAGCGCTTCACCACTCAAGCAAGTACTCAAAGCAGTTGCCCATTGATGTTCTGGCCAATTCTGGCTCTTCGCAATCGTCTCGAATCGGTGAAGGTACGCGTCAAGGTCGTCCTTCCTTTCATCAAACGCCACGAGCAGCTTGCTTGGGTTCAAGCGGAAGCCATGATCTTCCCGTTCACTGCTTTCAACTCTAGGTTGGACGGGAGTTTCACTTCGCTGTTGCAAACGGAGTCGCTCGAGTTCTATCTCGTGCTGTCGCTGCCGTTCCCTTTCCTCTCTTTCTTCTTTCGCCCTCTCAGCTGCCAGTCTTTCTCTCTCCAGCTCTAACTTCAATTGCTGCTCTCTTTCTTCTCTCGCCCTTTCGGCTGCCAACTTTTCTCTCTCCAACTCCAACTTCAATTGCTGCTCTCTTTCTTCTTTCAGCTGTCGCTCCTTTGCCTCTCTTTCTTCTTTCGCCCTTTCAGCTGCCAACCTCTCTCGTTCCAACTCAGCTGCTTTTTCTTCCTTGGCCCTCTCTGCTGCCAACCTCTCTCTCTCCAACTCAGCTTCTTTTTCCGCTTTGGCTCTTTCGACCGCCAACCTCTCTCGTTCGAACTCAGCCGCTTTTTCTTCCTTGGCTCTCTCAGCTGCCAACCTATCTCTCTCCACCGCCTCTCTCTCCTTCTGGCTTACCCACTTCCGTAGTTCGGCGCCAGAAAGACCCATCTTCTCACCAAGAGCTACTAACTTTTCGAGATCCATTGTGTCTCGCAAATAAAACCTTGCCGCGTGCAAAAAGTATCTGCCTAAATCAGTCTATCGGAACACTCCCCTGCACTCGTTAACGAGAACACTGAACAACACACAAAATCGTTCCGATAGCACTATCAACAACTCGAGGCTCTTTCCCACTACTTTGGACACACTGTGCACCAAAAGGTCCTGTATCGCGGACGCCAGATTAATTGTCACACATGTCCCGTTTATTAGGGAGGCGATCGCCGGGCTAATTCCAAGAGCCGAAGTATCGGCCCCCCGAACCGCACCACGAAAGCGTGGACAATTTAGAAGTGGTCCTTATTGGTGCGCCAGCGGACGCCGGCTGTGGCCCAAAGAACAAGACAGAGCCGAGAGTTGATAAACAAACAAATTATATTCTCAATAATGGCAGATCGAAAATAATACACAAAAATGCACACTCCACAATAGTTACATACAATACGTCACCAATCAGACAACGTACTACACAGTACAATCAGCCACACTCAAAACAACTGACACAGACAACAATACGCACTACAATGCAATCGCATGCATTGAACAACCAAGACACTTAAGGACTAAAGAGATAGAAAACCTATTCAGTCCAAAGTCCTTGGAACAAAAGTCTGAATGATACTCTTCCGAGAATCACTCACTCAAAGTCCAGCGTTGTTGTCGTTCCGTAGTTCTCGAAGTTTCTCTTCCAGGAAACCTCGCGTCCTCAAATGGCCACTCTCCAAGCTTCAAACTTCTTCGCCGGAAATCCGTCGGCTTCACACACGCAGCTGTTGCCCGCGTCTTCGCTCGATAGCGGTAAACCCACGCTCTTGCCTGTAGCTCGAGCCGTCCCTACGGACCAAAAACTTCGCCGACTACACGGCGGACTCTCTACGCACTCTGGCGCTCACTTCCGTCTCCTCCTGTTCTGTCACTACGGGCAGAACCTTCGCCGACTACACGGCGGAATTCCTACGCGCTCTGGCGCTAACTTCCGTCTCCTCCTGATTTCTCGTCTCGGCTGCTCGGTTAAATACCTTGCGCGCAACTTTCCAGATGTTTCTCGTCATTTCGTCGGCGCGATACGCAGCGAAGGCTGGGGAGAGGCACGAGACGGTTCGACTGCCCTCTCCGGAGGATGATTCACTCGGTCTGACCCCGCCTCCTTCGTTCTAGAAAAATCGCGGCCTTGCTGGGCCGCCGATGTGGGGTGAGGAGGATCGTCTGCGAAGCCGTGCTTCTGCGGGGAGAGCGCGCGCCCGGGGGCCCTGGATGTTGGCTTTCTTTTTTTTTCTTTTTACCTCGCGGCGTTTCTGCCGCCCGTTGTCGCAAGGATTTGGCGGCGCGCTCTTGTTTAGCGCTCGTTCTGTGACACTTGGTTAATAAAAAAGCTGATGAAAAAACGCTAACAGGCATATTTTTTTCCAGTCTTCAAGGAGGTGAGACCAAGTTCATACTTAATTTTGGTGATACTTAATTGCTGTAAATATTTACCAGAAATAAGACGCGCCGCCTTATTTTGCAAAGATTCCAGTTTGTTGATAAGATACTTGTGGTGTGGGCTCCATTTAAAAGAGGCATACTCAATTTTTTGGCGGGGTATGGTAGTGTATGCAAGAAGTTTATTGGTACTGTCAGCCTGACGAAGTGTACGGCGGAAGAAGCCGAGTATTTTGAATGCCGCAGAAACAACAAAATTTACATTATTTTACCAAGGCAAATCGGTGGAGAGATGAATGCTTAGATATTTAAAAATGCTGGGTTTTCTAAGGCTTCATCATTATTAATCTATGTTTTCTCTGCAATTTGGCTGGAGGTGTTAAATCTCATAAGCTTAGTTTTAGTAGTATTCGCGCCCATTTGTCTTTGTGAACACGATCTTTCAGTCGTATATAAGTCATCTTGTAGCTTAGCAAAGTCATCCTTACATCTTATCGGTCAGTAAAAACGCAGTCATCTGCATATAGCCGGATTTGTGAATGTATACCTTGATGAGTATCATTTATATATATGAGAAATAGAGTCGGTCCTAAAACGTTACTCTGGGGCACTCCGGAGACAACAAGTTGAAATGATGAACAAACAATATTATTAACAACGGCTTGCCGTTGGTTATTTAAACATTCTTTGACCAGGCTGAGTACTTTTTCATCAATGTTAATTAGCTAATTTTGTATAGTAGGTGGTTATGGGGCACGCGGTCAAGTGCTTTTGTGAAATCCATAAAAATGGCATATGTTTGTATAACTTCGTGTAGGTAGAGATTTATCTCAGTAGTTAACTCAAAAAGCTGCTATTCACATGATTGCCCAGGTTGAAAACCATGTTGGTTGGAAAAAATAATGAAAAAAGTTGTAATATACTGCATAATTTCAGACGATAAGACATCTTCAAGTAGTTTGCACACAACAGACGCTAATGATATGAGCCTGTAGTTGGTTAGTTTGTTCTTGTCACCACTTTTGCATATTGGTATCACATGGGCTAATTTCCAGTCGTCGGCAATTGTGCCAGTGCTAAGAGACGGTTGAAACTGTAGTGCAAGCATAAGAGCAGTGTTTTGTTTTGTCAGTTTCAGTACCTTTGTACAAATACCATTAGGACCTGGACTAGAAAAACATTTTAAACGCTCGATGGCTTTAACAATACCGTCACAGGTTACAGTAACACTGTTGAAATGTTGGAAAAATGTCACGACACATGCAGGGGTTTTCCCCCATTAAATACACTGCTAAAAGTCAATAAAGCCATCAGCAACATCACTTGCATCAATTTCAGCACCACACTCAGCGTCAAACAATGGTATATCTTTGGAAGATACTGGAGAAGTGACATTCCAAAATTTTTTGGATCTGTATTTAAGAATTGGGATAGATCTTCATTTAAAAAGTTGTATTTGCCGCCTCAAATTCTTGTGCACATTCTTTCGAGAACAAGAAGTATTGTGATCGAGCTTCGCAGGATTTTGCGCGCGTTGCTTTTCTAGACAAGCACTTATTTTTATTTAAGCATCGCCTATAGTCTCTCGGGTAAACAATGGCTTGTCTCTGGTATCATACATTCATCTTTTCACAACGTATCTCCTGCGCAGCCTTAACAGTTCATCTCGAAAAGAGATCCAGTTGTCTTGCACAGAACATGTTTTATTTCTTTCCATGAATAACAAATCAAACTCAGAGAGCTCCCAGTTGAAGCCTTCAGCGTCAGCTCTAGAATAATCATAAATATCCTTTTTGTCGGAGTTTTTTCACAGTTGTGCACTGAAGATACAATGTATAACACGATAGTCGCTGGTGTTCTCTAGAATATCTTTACAGCAACACGTTCAGGGCGTCTTGTTAGCAATGGGTCAATTATTGCATCACTACGTGTGGGTGTTTGAATGAATTGAGATAACAGAAAATATTTTAAAAGGTTGTTGAAATCTCTACATTTGTGTGTGTGTCGTGTGCTATGTGAGCTCAAAGACCACTGTACACTTGGAAAGTTCAAATCACCGGCTAAAATGATAGTGGAGCTGTTATACTTGGCCTAAGACACTTTGCAGTTCCTCAGACGTTTTTCCTAGGTAGTCGGGCGGCGTATACCATGCTCCAATAACTTGAGTTACACTTGGTAAGAAACATGCAACCCAAACAATTTCATGAACAATTTCCGTAGGTATCTTTTTAACGAAGAACAGCTATTTGGGCTAGTTTGTTGGAACTCATGGAAATAAGGGCTGCAGCGCGAGCACGAAGGTGCTAGAAGAAACGTGAAACGAAAGGCGAGGCAAGGAAGGAAAGTGTTGTCCTCTTTGCATTCCTTGCCTCGCCTTTTGTTTCACGTTTATTCTAGCATCTTCGTGCTCGCGCTGTAGCCCTTATTTCCATGTATCTTTTTAACCTTGATATGCTTTCTAATGGCTATTACGACACCACCGCCCTTTTTTCCTACGCGGTCTTTGCGAAAGATACCAAGAAATTTTACCCCGCCACGGTGGTCTAGTGGCTAAGGTACTCGGCTGCTGACCCGCAGGTCGCGGGTTCGAATCCCGGCTGTGGCGGCTGCATTTCTGATGGAGGCGGAAATGTTGTAGGCCCGTGTGCTCAGATTTGGGTGCACGTTAAAGAACCCCAGGTGGTCCAAATTTCCGGAGCCCTCCACTACGGCGTCTCTCATAATCATATGGTGGTTTTGGGACGTTAAACCCCACAAATCGATCAATCGATACCAAGGAATTTTGAAGTTTGTAGTTCGCAGTTGTTAATTTTGGGGGTTAAGCATGATTTCGATTCGGATTATGAGGTCTGCACTACCTGCGTGAATACATGAAGCGAGATGATTTTTTTCGTCAAGAATGCTACAAAAATTGTGGCCGAAATTAAAGAAACTTTACGTTCTCTGATGTCCTTTTTTTGTTCGTTGCGACTGCATCAAACGTTATTTTCCCGTTGGGTGCAATCGACGACGTTTGCCGCGAAATATTTGTACCGATATGTTTCCCTGCCTATTCGTAACTTATCAAAGGATAGCACGAACCTTTCACTGGGCTGACAGTTCGTCCGAGCAAAATCACAAAGTTTCTTGCGCGCTAACTATACACGAAAGGAAAAATCCTCGTCTTTTAAGTCTCCGAATGATATTAATTTTTATTGGTTTGTAGGGGTTAGGCGGACCACTTAAATTTGTCTTGTAGTTCAGAAACTTTATTATTAATGTATTATTGAGTGGTGCTGCCCTTCCTTGCGAGACCCAATCCAATGCGCACGTTCAATATCCGTTATCTCGAGACTAGGGTGGCCTTTTTAAAAGTTGGCAAGGCCGACTTAAGAAGCCTCGTAGTCTTCTTTTTCAGCTTCAGGCAAGCTTTTAAATACCAAATTTTTCCTTCGCATTTGATTGTTTATGTAGTCAACGAGTTCAACTACTTTTGAGTACTTTCTACCTGAGAAGGCTGAAATATCGCCTTTGATGTCCTCGAAGCATGCTTCAAGTTTAGATAATGCTGTGACATTAGCTACAGAATTTTCTAGCGAAGATTCTACTTTCGAGAGGCGTTTTTTGATGTCTGTTATGACCGACAGGATGTCCTTCATCTTTCTGTTGACTTCTATTGAAATTTTCCCGTGCACCTTCAGCATCTTTTTGGGCTTATCCATCTTGTCAGGGCCTGGGTTTAGTTCGACGTCACCACAACACATTAGAAGATGAACAACAGAAAGCACGAGAAAAATCATCTGCCCTCTCGGGCACCACGCAGTTATGAAACCAGCGGCTGTCTGAAAATGAAAACCTTCATGCGGACTGCACAGTAGTCGACGACTGTGGCTACCGATGCGCGCTCGATATGTAACAATGTGAACACCCATATTTTACTCGGTTTGGGATTTCTGGCGAGCACTTTGAGACAGTTCACAAGGTTATAAACCAACACTCACCTAAAAAGACATGAAAGCGATGTCTAGTGCTGTTCACAAATGCCGCAAATCCCAACGGTGAACAGTCCACAGGGACTTTTGTAGTATAGTTGCATCCAGCTAGTTCCGAGCTGGGCAAATCACGTGAGGCTCAGTTGTCAATACAAGCGCCATCAGTGTCAATAGCAGTTAATAACTGTGATGATTCACCGTTCTCAGCGATGCTATGATCACCGCTGTGTCGCAAGGCACAAGATCCCGACAGTTTTACTGCTGATGCCTAAAAAGACAGAGCAGCTATGTTTGGCGTTGTTCACAAATGCCGCGAATCCCAACGGTGCACACTCCACAGGGCCTTTTGTAGTAGAATTGTATCCAGCTAGTGCCGAGGCGGGCAAATCATGGGAGGTTCGGTAGTCAATGCAAGCGTCGTCCCTATCAATAGCGGTTGATAACTGTGACGATTCACCGTGCTCAGTGATTTGATGATCACCGCGTTGTCGCGAGGCATGAGATCCCGACACCTTCAGCAGTGATGCCTAAAAAGACAGAAGAGCGATGTTTAGCGCTGCTCACAAATGTCTCAAATCCTCTAGATTTGTAGGTCCAGCTCCAAAAATTGTGGTTGCATTTCACAAGGGCTGACGTAGAAAAATGCGAGTACATTTGTGTTAGAAAAGGGCTGCTGGTCAAAGATAACGCTACATTCGACCCTGCGACCAGTCTACGATGGCGGTTTCGCAACGTAAAATACTAGAATAATACCTTGCAGCCTTTATTCCGGTTTATTATACTTTTACGAATATCTCCTGGCTCGGGTCGCATGAATGATGAAGAAACAGATTGTTACTGGCCCGTTGTTCTAGCACGATGATATTACACACGTACCACAAAGAAAAGGCAGATCTCACGTAGCAGTGTTGTGCGAAGCACGCACCGATAAATTAGCTACGTGGCCATTTTGTAATTAGCATTACGTTACGAGGTGAACAGATGTAGTACTGAGCAAACCTATGAAGCAATTTATTGCCCATTCCCGTACGTAGAACACGTGGAAATGTAAGAACCAGCTGTTCATAGTTGCCAAACCGTGCCACTACTAACGAGCTCACTGCCAGCACTAGCAGCGGTAGGCTGAAACGTTGTTCTTGTGCGGATCATGGTTACGCGCACACATTTCACGAATACGTGTCCATGTGCCACGTGTGTCCGTGTTTCAGAAATCTGCGTGCAATGGGCGGTCAACACTTCCTGAACCTGTGGAAATATCAATGTGAAAATTCAGCAACAGCAGAGCAACTAGAGTTGTTACTATAGTAATCCGTGATTGCGGCGTTGAGGGGCCAACGCATACTTCAGAATGCCGTATAGGTAAGGTGTTGAAAATTGTTGCAGTTACTTATGAAGAAGTCGCCATTGATATCTCCGTTCGTCGTCATGGGCACGAGGTTGCCAAAGGCCCTGTTCACAACTAAAACGCAGTTCATGCACTCTATGAACCAGTTGTGTTTTGAGACATCCTTCATACAGTCACTGGCAAAGATTAGGGCATGCTCTTCTCTCCGTAATGACTGCTGGGAGGAGTTAGACCGGTTGTAGCGTAATAGCTAAAACACGTAGATAAAAATCTTCTGAACGAGTTTCAGGAACTATGGGGCTCAGGTAAATGGCACCGAGCGCCATATCGCTGCAGCTGTTACTTATATGCCTAGCTCATACGTCACTGATTTAGCTGCTTGCCTCAGTGTCTTCGGCGTCTGGAGGTCGGTGCCATGTGCTGCCATTGGTATCAAAGTTAAACATTGCTGTATTCTTATATATGGCCCCAACGGTTCATCTGCAATGAGGGTGCTTGCTGTGGACGACGGACTCAAATTCCCCCTTGTATATAGGCTGCTCACCGTTCCGGGTAGATATAAATTGCGTGTATTAACGGACGGTGGGCCGTGTTACACGTGTGTGTGTCAAAGCTGTCTGGAAGAAGGGCATGATGACGTAAGCGATTCAATTTTCACGTTATTCAAGCAGAGACCACGAGATCGTTTTACTCAAACTCAGTTACCCTAAAAGTATGATCGTTTGCTCTCCACCGTGCAGAATCATCAGCGCTTGAAGATTTGGCTCTTCAAAGTGTGTGAAGATTTTTATCGGGTGCGAAAAGCTACCTTGTCACATAAAGGTGGGATTAGTGCGGTACCCGGTCTCACCTTTCATACCAAAGCCTTTATTATTCCGCAAATGTCTCAAGCTTGGACACGTGCTGGGTTTCTGCACAGATGTTGTGGGCCATGCTAGATGTGGTGCAAACCAAAACGTAAAATTTTGCGACAGTGCAATATCTCGCTGCCATAACTGTAATGGAGAACACTTGGCAACAGAAAAATTTGTTCGTTGGGACACCTTTAAGAGTGTCCCAAGCTTAAGAAAAAATGAAAGGTCCTGAAAGAGAAAGCTAAAACGATGACAACACGAGAAAAGGTGCCTAGCCATAGTACTCATCAAGTAGCTGGAAACAGCACAACTGAACGTGCACCGGCCCGTCCGAAGAATAGTAGTCAGAGTGTACACTATTCCTAACACCCATTCCTAGTGCGATGGCTGGGACGCACACAGTGTGCTTAAGAAAATGCACAAGCATACGTTTCAGCTTCATGTCGTCTTCTGGCTAGCCGGATTTCTACACTTCAAAAAACGAAACACGATTGAAGCCAGGGATATAGGTTCACATGTTAGTAGTTGTAAACATAATAAATATTCTCTCCACGTAATTCACAAATGCGAAAACTGTGCCACAAGAAAGGAAATTGGGAGAGGGGGAGGGGCTTGACGTTTTACCACCATGTGACTATTTATAAAAGAGCTTATAAAGTTATTATTATGTACACACCAAAGTTTTCCTAGGCCATATAATAAACTTGCCGCTTGTGTATACGGTGCGGCCGTGAGACTGGCAGCCCACTTGTGTAGGTTACAAAAACAACAAATTTCAACACCTCCTAACCCTAACTGCGCAACTCAAAGCTTGAGGCGATAGACCTTCAACTCGACTTCAAAGTTAACTTTTTTATCGAGGTTTTGCTTGGAGATATAAGTGTATGAAACTCTAGTTCAATGTTTGGTATGGGACCTCTCTTGCGTACTGTGGTCCATACAGCTCTACTTGGTGCGCAGCAGCTCTGTTGGAAGAGTATTTGCTTGTTCAGCTGAGTAGAGCATACATTCGTGCCTTGCATGTTCTGTTGCAAACGAGTTTTTTTTTAACCGGTCTTCAGGTAATCAATATTTAACCTCGAACAGGAAGCGGTATTTTATTGTCTTTTTAGCGTGGCTGGCCGCCTTTCCTGCCAGTTTTACTCTGTTTTCATAAGAATAGGCAAGAGAATTGCGCGCTCATACGCCTGTTGTGTTTCGCGTTTGTTATAAACACTGCTAGACAATGAGCGCAGTTTTTCAACGCGATAGCGCTAAAAATATTGATTCGCTGAATTCCGGTGTCGGAATCATCGTCGATGTCTGCGTGGGCGTCGTTGTTTGTGCGAGAAAAAATCATCTCAGCCGTCACCAAAAAAATAAGAAAGGTACAAATAAAATAAACTGCACATTTTTCTGGGTTCCATCGGAGATCAAACCCAGGCTGTTGGCGTACAAAGCAGGGCTTCCGCCAGAGAGCCACTCTTGAAGCTGCTTTGAAAAAAAAAAAACTCTTTAAGATTATCGTATTCTCGAATGAGTCTCCTTAACGCATAATGTATTACGTGGCAGAGGCCAATACATTTGTCCCAGCTGTCAAATATGTGAATTGAGCAAAGAGTGGTTGTTTGTAAGACACACCCATTACAAAGTGCACAAACGTATTCATTCATCAACAACAGCAAACAAAAACTCCAACAATGTGCACTAGTGTGTAGGGTCGCCTGTTGCCCTTCGGTCACATTATGGATTTCTCGCTTATTGTAAGCAGGAATAATCTTGGTATAGTGGGCACTTATCAAGACATGCACTGAGGACCAAAGCATATTAGCAGTTCAGAAGGCGTTGCGCACGAAGCTCGATTACGCTATCACGATCGACACTTGAAGGAAAAGTTCATGTGTCCTTCAGTTTCTATTATATCTAATACGAGTAGCACCCACAAAAATATATTAATAATATTAGTGGGACAACACAGCTGATTCGTTCAGGATCGAATACGACCTCGGGCTTATTATCATTAACTCTTGACAATGGCATGCAATGGACAGGTTTGGGTACTTGGTCACGTTAGACAATTCAAAACAAACACATTGGTTCACGAGGTTACCCGCACAGGCTGGTTCATTCATGCGTAACTGCTGTTTACTTTTGTAGTTTACTTAATTGCATTGTACTGTCAAAGCACCTAATTGTGGTGTAGGCTCAGAAACGAAACAAAACCTGCAAGACAAGAAAGAGGACGCACTAACGGCAAAAGCATGCGTGCCAGTGTTCGAAGCAGAGCAGTGATCGATGAAGTTCGGGGCATGATGTCTGATCCGGAGAATTCATGGACGTACTCGGCGTGCTCTTCTGTCCCTGGAATCCGGTTGGGTGACTGACCCAGAGACCAGGTGGTGTGCTGCGGATCCGGCTACCATCCCTTATAGCTGGGCAACTGACGGACGATGCCTGCAGTCTGGCTGGGTGACTGGCCCATGGTTCAAACAAGCTGCCGTGGTTACCGCCGCCGTCCACAGTGACTGCGAGTTCCGGTCTGCTGTGGGAAACTGCTCCGGCTGTCGTTCCGGGTGGCTGGCATGGCCCTGGGGAGCTGCCGGACGAGCGTAGTGGCTGGTGAGCTACTGCTACTGCTTGTGGAACACAGCCGTGCTGTGGCCTGGGTTGAGTCAGGCTGAGGACACCAGCGAGTCTGAGGCACACCGTCCAAGGGAGCGGTGACCGAGAAGCCACCGGCAAGCACGGCGTGAGACTTTTAATTAAGGTGCGCATTTAGTAACGACTGCAGAGGACAGCCTGACTTTAGTTATGTGTCATTACCAATTGCGTTTTAGTGTAAATATATTTGTGTTTGAGCGTGTGCACTCGTGAATCGATCAGATTCCTTGGCTGGCGGTCCTGGGCCCAACAAAAACCCTGACAATACATCACAACCTGGCGAGCCTTCCAGGATACCACTGCTAAAAGCCTCGAAGGAAAATATCGTACCTCGAGTGCACCCTCACAGTAGTCGGTCCGATTATAGATACCGAGAAGTTTGCCGCTGTTGTCATACAACCAAGGTGTCTCAGCTTTTCGGTAACAGGCTAATATCTCTGATTGTGGAGTTGAAAAGTCAGGAAACGAAGAAAAATAATCATTCGTGCATGGTACTCATGCGAGACAAAGCATAAACGGACTTGCGACTGCATGGCAGTCTGGTGTTTAAAATTGATGTTTTAGTGTGTAGCGGACATAATTAGTCGTTACCATCCTAAACAAATATTCGTTTCATAAACCCAGGGAACGAGATATGTTTAGTTTATAAATTTCTAGGTGCTTAATCAGAATGCTATATAATGCTAAGTCGTTCAACTCATGTCAACCCATTTCGTTTAAACCTAGTTTAGGCAAATTTATTTTCCAGGAAATTTGATGGTCGTCTCATTTTAAATCTACTTCTTTAACATTGTCAGAGAATGCTGCAGATCAGTACTCGAGGCACCTGAGAACATAATATAACAGTATTATGTTTTGAATTCAAAAACATTTCAGAAAAATAATCCAGAATTCTTTCCTTGTTCCTTTTGTAAAACATGCAATATACCCGAAAAAGCTTCAATGTATCCGAATTCACGGCCATTGGGTAATTTGAGTATTTTGAGGTGCGTAGTTACTGTGGCCATCAAGGGAGGCTGCCACATACCCATGACCTCTGCGGCGATCGCTCTGAAAGTATGCCACACATTCGAAAAAACAAAAAAAGAAAGCTCAAAGTCATGACGCATGTGTGACGTAACATTTTTGCCGTTCATTTTCCTCACTGTTTCTTCACTATCACATTTATAGAAACGAGGGAGGAAGGAAGACAATTACAGCGGGCGAAGGATATGTGTAACCGCCTAGTGCGTAACAAATCCCAAACTTTTTTTGAATCTGCCGATGCGTGAGGCTGTAAACGTTTGTGATGAAGACATTCGATGCTCACTACAAAAGTTATTGCAGGACAGGAGCTAAGATTGATGCTATTTAAGTACATATAGCGATTGATTCTAGCACGCTGTTGTGACGCAAGAAACTCAAAGACGTTCTTTTTTGTTTTGTGAGGGCTTAATTTTCTCTTTTTCTGCCTGAGTAAGGTGCGGTGAGAATCGTTTATAATGGCGCCTTCGACAATTGAATAGAACACACTAGGCCTTTGTTATCTCTTTACATTTGCATGAATCGCATGTAAATGGTATAATAAGTCAAGGCATGTAAGTGTGCTATTTAGTGGTGAGGAAATTGTAATTTTGTTCAGGCGGAGCAATATTCCAATGAAATAGCACCGTATTATAGTGCGCTGGAGTACCCATTGCTGTCTCAAATGGCTTAGAACGACTTAACATACTTTGCCATCACGACTGTCTGCTGTAGGCAGCATTGTACGTTCTACATTAGCCGGTCATAACAATGCACACCAACACTTTTTTGCAGCAGTCAATATAGGGCCGGCTTTATTAAAATTTTCGGTCATATTGAATTATCTGCAAATATTTTAAAAACGTACAGTGGGGACCACCTACTGAATTTCCTGAATTCAAGGGTAGCTATGGGTTTGGAACGGGATGTGCTGACGTATAAAGCTGAATGTGTGAGCCCAGGGACGGCTTTCGCCGAAACAGGGTTCTTTATCGTATGAGTGGATGCAACCGCACGTTTTTTTTTGGTATACACTTCACTGCAATTATTACGCATGTGTTATGACAAGAAACGCAACGCGTGCTTTTGATCACTGGAGCCTAACAGTTTAGCTCAATTCAACATGGTATACTGGTGCTTAGTTAGAGTGAGGGCTGCTGGTGGCACGACTGTTCTTTAAAATAGTGGGGTGACCGAATAAAAAGGACCACATTCCTAAGAAACAAAGGCGAATACCAATATAATATAGTGCAATTATTGTATATTCACAGCCACGAGAGTAAACGCTTTGTTGCCGACAACAAACAAATAAAAAGATGCCCGCGTGAGTGCGAGGGTACGTACGTATTAGGTTTCACATGCGTGAAAATAATCAAGACACTTTGGAGCAAGATTGCATCCGAGTTTTAGTGGTTCTTGCGAAATGTTGGAAATATTGAATGTACGTGTGGAAGGGGGGGGGGGGGATATTGTACGCAGGCGTAATTAGGTTCCTCAGTAAACCACTGCTATTGCCACAGCCACTCATGTTCAGACGAAACACGCCGAGATTTCAATTTAACCTCCCCGTCGTGGGGAGGAGGGAAAAAAATCTTTAGAAACCACGTTCAGTCGGACGGAGAAAGATTTATTTAAAAACTGTCGCATCTGCACACTCCACCGTTCACTAATGAAACTCAATTTTCGCATACGCGTGTTTTACAGTGGCATTAGAAAAATAGCAAAAAGCATGATTAGGATATGTGAAAATACTCAATGTTCGTGCATCAATATTCCAGAAGAGTGGAGCAAACGCGAAAAAAGTTGGTTGTATTATGAATCAGGGTGTAATCGTGAGTAATAAGCCACCTAATCAACGATTATATTTTACATAAGCCTGCTTAGAAACCTATAATCTCGCTTGAAAGCTCTAGGCTAGAGTGAAGACACGTCCGACCCATTCATTCATCCACTTATTTCTTATTTCTTGATACTTCACAACTCGCCATGCATTGGTCGCGCGATCAACTGCTCGGTTCGCGGAAGGCAGCGCGAATCGATGGAAACAGTACGCAGAATGTCCGAAAGCCCTGCGTGATAGGATTCGCTTCCCACGTCCACAACTTCGTAAGTTCTTTCGTTACTGCGGGCCGACACGAAGCAGGAATTCGTAGCCTTGTGCTGAAAATCCGTTTCCTCTGTTTCATGTCGCCGATTCACACGCTGAGCACGCTGCGTTTCGCATCGACCTACTTCACGAAAACCCTGCGAGAGCTGGGTGCTTCTAAAGGGATATACTTTTATGGAACCAAGAAGGCTCACTGGCATGCGGAATTCTCGAAAAGAAGGTTTTATCTACGTCTCTTTCCTGCGGTAAAAGGCACACTTTTGCTGCTAATCTCGAGTGCTACACTGAATCGCGATCAATCTTGTCAGTGCTACACGGTGTAACGGTCTTCGGTCAGGTTGACTTTGTCATCGACTTCGGAAAACCAAGCTGTGAAAGTCAAAACGAACAGTGCTGTATACGGCCAGCCATGTTATCCATAGCGCTTATATTTCACGCACCATCGTCATTTCTGATAGCAAGAATTTTCACGAATATTCCGATACGCAATAGCTAACACGGTCTCACGAAGAAAGAACCTAGATGATTTATAAGAAAAAGTAGCAGTTCGAGTAATTTTCAATAGATGGTTAGGCAAAAATAGAATTGAAAATTCCGTGTTTTCACTGCGCCAAGAATTATTTCTGCCTGCATAGCAAGTTTGTACAAATTTTCATATAACATCTAAAATGAAGAATTCTACTGTAGAGTGGGAGATTCATTTTACCTAACACGCATTTAACCATGAGAAACAGCTGCATTTGTAACTTAAGATCGCCGAACTCCAATAATTGCTCATGTCTTGTAATGGTATTTCTTTCAATGAGTAAGTCTCGCGCTTCGTTCCCAATATTATTATTATTGCCATTACAAATGTTGCCACATAACAGTGGGTTGAAAAATGTTAGTTCGACAATTTTTTTTAGATTCGAACTTCTGCAAACTTAAGACAGCAAAAGATAGCAGTTTTTTAATTAGGATAACTTATACCACCGCTGTGACACTTTTTTGTGTGTCCTTCACAAAATTCATATTCATTAATATTTCAGAAGTATTCGCGTTATGACAAGGGTTACCAATGAGTCCATGAAATTTGTAAAAAAGAATTGCAGAAGTAGTTTTTTGTGCGTTAGTCACCTTGTAAGCATACTGATTTTTTTCATCACGAAAGTGCTTTATGCCAGAGTCAACCAAGACTTTAGTAATGCATATTCATCGCGGAAATGACCTTCAAATGTGGGCATGATCAGAAAAGAAAAGAAAAACGTTCCGCCAACAGTAACCTAACCCACAACCTCTGGGTCCACGACAACAGATTCCAGGTATGCCATCTATGGTGCCATGGTCACATACTTTGTATGCTTTAGCTTCTTCATGCACAGAACTCTATTTTTTGCTGGAAACAGAGTTTTGTTGAAAAAACAGAAAAATCTTTTGCAGAAAATGATTTTCTCGCAAGGAACAGTTGACAACATTAGTTCAAAACATATAAGAAGGGTCACCTGAGGTGACCACCTTGCAGTAAAGGTCTACAGGTCACTTTAGGTGGAAATTCACCTCTTCATTTTTTATAATTTTCAGCATGAGCTACTAATTCATCATGCTCTAAGACACTATCAACATTGAAGGAGCATGCACACACCTATATATTTATAAAGATATCTCAAGTACACCATTGATCGAGCCTTGTGGACGATGGTAGCCGGAAGAAAGCAAACGTTACATTTCACACGGAAATCCAAAACAAGTAGCGTCATCTCTGTCAAAAGCTTTCAAATATTCGTCATTCGAAACCCAACACGTGAGGCTTACGTGCACATGTTTTAAGAGAGAAAAATGAAAAAAGGTGGTTACCTGGGGTGACTACCATGCAGGGAAGAGTTAGAAAATATGCCTTCTGAATCCACTGTTGTTCTCTCACAACGTTCTTCGTGAAGTGCTGTAATACACGTGATCCTGGCTATTGCGATTAGACTCCGCGACAACTTTTCTTGGTGTTGAAGCAATGGCTACAAAGGCAAATCACGTGCATCTTACCGCCAGTCAAGGTAGTTTCATAATAGCACACATGTTTTCAGCGTGAAATATAAAAGGTTCTCTTTTATTTTCTATGTAGAGCTATACTTGAGACAAGATGAAGCTCCAAGCAGTAAGATATTTGTATCTCCTTTAAAGGGGTCGTGAAACGCTGGCTGTAAAAGGACAATGCGAAACCACCGGCATTCACACGCACTAACTGGGTGACGTCATCATAAGTAATGCTTTGCCAATCGGGGAACACGGAACTCTTCGGTACTCGCGAGCGCATGCAATTGGGACCCCCATCAGCGTCTTTGCCATAAGCAATCGGCGCTAATTCAAACTTTTTAAGTGACGTCATCATAAGCAACGTTCTTGTGAGACGCGTATTGCGTATGGCAGACGCCAATGAGCATCTTTTGCGCGCGCTCGATATGCTGTAGAGTTCTGTGTTTCTTGATAGGCAAAGCATTGCAAGTCCACTTGACTGATTGATTGATTGATTGAAAGCTTTATTGAAACATTTACAATATTCTCTTGCTTGTTAGCTTCAGCACCATGGAAAATAATTGGGCTGATGATATAGTTAGTGCGTGTGGCTGCCGGCCAATGGTGCCGCATTGTCGTTGTAAAGCGGCTGTTTTACGACCCTTTAAATTTATTCGGTATGACGTAGCATTAAAAAACGCGCAAAAAATTCCCGCCTTTTTGCGTGTATGTCAAACGCAAAGCCGCATTTGTGCCTACATAAAACGCTGATGGTGTTCTCCCGTCACTTTACACAGCCTTACAAGACACGCGTCGAATCGGACTACTTCACGAAGTGCTACATGTGCACGTGTTTTGTTTCTGTAGCTTTCCCTTCAATGCCAAGAAAATTTGTTGCCGAGTGTAGTTCCTTTAACTCGTAATTGCTAAGCGTCCATTTTGTTCGGCGCATTTGCGACAGAAGACGTGAACTTTTGTCAACGCCCTAACACATCCCCAGGTGCCGACCTTACCCCAAGCGTCATCGTCGCTCATAGCAATGGCTCATAGCATCCATCTCTACCAGAAATAGCTATGCGACGGCCGCTAGTTTAAGGTGTTCCCAATCATATACTTTCCTAAAAATATATATAGGCGACACTGGCGCAGCGATTGTTCAGCGACCATGGGAGTTATGGGTATGACATGGATGGGCCTTGTCTTTGTGCTTGCGGGCGGTGAATCACACTTGTGTCTTCGTTTATTGCTGTGTTTTGGTTTTGTTTCAATTTAAAACACAAATCGTTTTGAACTTCATGAGTTGACTGGAAATGGCGATCCTAAATGATGAACGTGGTAAAGCGCACCTGCCGAAAATTTGCCGAATGTTGTTTTGCGATAAAGCAGCTTCAAGTCACGCGAAGTCAGAAGGAACGTAAAGTACAAAATGTAGACAGATACATGTACTACCTACAATTCCCACGCTTGCTGAAGCCCATGCATTGCAGCTTACGTAGACATTAGCGCCAGAGTTCCCTCATGGGCAAGTTTAATTGATTGATTGATTTGTGGGGTTTAACGTCCCAAAACCACCGTTTGATTATGAGAGACGCCGTAGTGGAGGCCTCCGGAAATTTTGACCACCTGGGGTTCTTTAACGTGCACCCAAATCTGAGTACACGGGCCTACAGCATTTCCGCCTCCATCGGAAATGCAGCCGCCGCAGCCGGGAATCGAACCCGCGACCTGCGGGTCAGCAGCCGAGTACCTTAGCCACTAGACCACCGCGGCGGGGCATGTGCAAGTTTAAGAAACTTTGATGTTCCCAATCAAGGTGAGCCAGCGAATAACGGTGGCCGGCCAAAGAAAAAACAAGATTCGCATTGCGTTTCCTTCTTGTAGAACATTGGTGCGCAACACTCCTTAACATGGCGCGAACAGGTGACCTTGGCCCAAGTTAAGCGTGAAATCATTCACGCTATCTGGTTGCCACATCACTTTCTTCGGCTCTGCTCTCTGCGACAAGCATCTTGACCACAGCGGTTTGCTTAATCAATGATGATGGCCATACGTCAGCCGTCGGGATGGAGGTGTATGAATTAGCGTCAACGTGGATGCGTCCACCCTAAGTGTTTCTGTATATAGCTGTCAAACAGCAATAGAATTGTCCACTAAACAGTAAACTACTTCTGGAAGGACATGTTCCCACTTTCGTGTTCTACCAATTTCTATGATGGAGCGATCAACTATGATTTGTTTTGCTATTTTTGTGCATATTGCTGACAAAAATAATACATGGCAAAAGCTTTCTTAATCAACAAATTGTTTTCTCTTGCCTAATACGACATAAAGTGATTCTTAGAGCAGCAAATTCACTCAGCAAACGAACCTAGACGTCATTTAGGGAGCGCTTGGCCGACAGGTTCTTTTCAATGAGAATACAAAAAGTAACAATAGTTGCCAGCTGCCACACATTCATATCTTTCGATGACAGAAGCATTTCAAGATTCCCTCTTAAACATTCCGACTGAAGTATGTTTTACAGCCCTGCCACGGTGGTCTAGTGGCTAAAGTACTCGACTGCTTACCCGCAGGTCGTGGGATCAAATCCCGGCTGTGGCGGCTGCATTTCCGATGGAGGCGGAAATGTTGTAGGCCCGTGTGCTCAGATTTGAGTGCACGTTAAAGAACCCCAGGTGGTCAAAATTTCCGGAGCGCTTCACTACGGTGTCCCTCATAATAATATGGTGGTTTTGGGACGTTAAACCCCACAAACCAATCAATCAATTATGTTTTATAGAGAAAGCTGTTATCAGATGACAACTAGAGTAACGCGCTGTTGTCCACCACCGCCGCCACCGGTGTCCGTAACCAAATCACCCGAAATGAAGAAAAAAAATTTAACACCAAAGACACAGCGGCACTCGAAACCCGGGCCTGCTGGGTACCAGCCCACTATTCTACCACTGAGCTACGCCGGTGCTTGTGACTTGTTGGCAAACTTGCCTTAGGTAGGCTTGCTGTCGGGAAAACAATCGCGTCAATACATGATATAAAGCGTTTTAAAACAGCGACAGAACTAGAAGTCGTCACACAATGCGAATAGCGTAACGAGTGGGCCATCCAAACCATTGCAAAAGCTTGTTCTTGTCCTCGTAATAACTGTGGCGCATACCCACTTCAGCCATAATTCCTCATCGTCGTCAGCCGCTGCATGGACAATTGACACAAAATTCCTGGCGAGTGTTTAGCAGATGCAACACTTCTCAGAATAACGACAAGAAATAGCACAGCCCATAAATTATTCTTACTACTCCCGTAACGGGTACCCAGCAAGTGTGCTTGCAGCAGTTACATTATGAGTGTTTTCAAAAGGCTCTGAGAGGCCGCTCTTCTAGCTTTCGCTGTGACTGTGCTGTGCCTTCCGCGCCGGCTTGACGTTTTTTGTACCTTTGACACAATGTTCCACTATGCCTATTGATAATTTTTCAAAACTTTTAAAAAATAACTGAAACATTCAGACGACATTTATAAGTCATACCCTGCTCAGTGGCATCGGGATGCTTTGGAACATAACATGTTTGCCTGTGCTTTAATTCTTGATATCTCTAAAGCATTTGACACCCTAAAGCACTCTCTATTTCTCGAAACAAATTATTTTCTTGGCTTTAGAGGTCCATTCTACGACTTTCTTAAAAATTATCTTTCTGGTCCTTCCCAGGTAGTGTGGTTACACAATCAGTTACCTTTCAGTAATAGGCTTCCCTTGAAAGCTGGTGTACCACAGGGATCTATTTTATCTCCTCTTTTATTTAATATATTCATAAATGATTTTACTGCTGCTGTTTCAAAATGTCTTGTATTTCAGTATGCAGACGACACTGTTCTGTTAACTAAACATGTATGCTACAATAAAGCGTTGTCACTACTACAAGACAGTGTTTGTGAGGCTGCGTCATGGCTTACGGATATTTGCCTGGTGATTAATCAGAAAAAAACGAAAGTAATTTCCTTTAAATATACATTGAAAGCAATGGTTACGAATGCACCCCTACTTCTTCGTGCCCGTGATTGTGCCTCCTGTAAGGGTACTCTCATTGAATATGTTAGTTCTATAAAATATCTTGGTGTATTCTTCGATAGCAACCTGTCTTGGAATGATCATTTGGCTTACATTTGTGACAGACTACCACAAATGTCGTGGTTACTTTTCAACATTAGATCATTTGCACCCACCAATATAAAAGTGACAATCATGCTTACTCTTGCGTATAGTATCCTACGACATGGCATCACTTTATTTGCTTCCTGTTCTTCGCGATAGCAGCATCGGGTTGATAATATTTTAAAAAGTATGCTGAAATCAATTGTGTATAATTGTTCTTCTACAGACAATGTAAATTTATTTTCTCTACTTCGCCTGCCATGTTTAAAGCGTCCTTTAACCAAACTGCTGTATTACAGCATTTCTGGGGCTCTCAGTTCAAAAACGAATGCATTGCCTCTAGTATATTTAGAAAAACTTCCCGATTTTCTGTACCATTCGTCAAAACACGATATGGCAAAGCTACTAGAAAGATATATGTCGCTACTGTTTTTAATGACATCCCCGACAGTGTTTTTTTTGGCAGCGACTAAACGCAGTATACGAAAGATCCTAAAGTCTCTTTAATGCTGCATCAGTTATCGCATTATGGGTAAAATCTGTTTGAAAGTTTTCAATACCTATCTTCACATTTCTGCTGTTTAGGTAGTATTGCTTCCGCTAATTTGATTATTGATTGTTATTGTGCTTAAATGTAGCGTAAATGAGTTACTTGTATTCTTTCTCTGATTGTTTACATGAAAATCTTTTCAATATATATGTCATCTCTCGTCTGCCGATGTGCCGGGCCAAGTCCTCCAAGCCACTGTCTGGCGTTGACAGGCCTGTTATTTGTTTTGTACAAATGAAGATGACAATAAAATTATTATTATTATTATTATTATTATTATTATTACCCTACTTTATACTTCTCAGTTATGTAAATTTGCAAATTCCGCATGTTAGCTAGAGAGAATTGATCATTACAAGCACCTACCAACTTCCTTCACACAGATATTGTTTACTTTCATAATCTTGATGTGTTTCACAGTCTACGACATTGTTTTTATCGGAACTTTGCAATGTCTGAACATTGTTGTACACAATGTACACATTTTTCCTTTTTCCGTTTTTGAGAAAGTCTTCGCAGTAGTTGCGTGAATTCCATATAATTTTTCACTCACATTCCCTGATTCTCATCTTGTATTTATTCGTCCCATATCATGTTGATCTTTGTCTGGATGTTTTCATTGTTTCTTTTTGATTGCGCTCAAGAGAGTCTGCATTGTATTGTTTATTTGTATCGTTTTATTTTTGTATGCTCCTGCACTGTGACCTGAAGTTTCTTCTAGGGCACGTTAAATAAATGATTTATTATTATTATTATTATTATTATTATTATTATTATTATTATTATTATTATTATTATTATTATTATTATTATTATTATTATTATTATTATTATTATTATTATTATTATTATTATTATTATTATTATTATTGCCGTGGTTGTTGTAGTTTTTTTATGAAAAATTAATGTGCAACTCAGAACAAGTGCTTCATTGGCACCTTCGCCCACTTTCCACGAATACACCAGCCATCTTATTACAAACAGGGCATCTTTACCTCATTTTCCATTAGGTTCACTTAACCTCTAAATAATTTATTGCACATACAAGCGAGGACACAGAAGATTTCTCTATGGCGTCGTCGTATATATTTGGCCCTTCAGCGTGCCTTGAGTTCTCAATGGACAGTAAGTTATTGCGACGTTGAAGCCAGCATTCGCCGTTAATTATCTTGCCCCAGATTTCATCACCTCAGCGCGAGACATGCGAGACGGCGGCGTAGCAGGCAGTCCCCGTACGCCGCATTAGGACAAAGGGAGTCTTAATTACTCGTTCTTCGCTGTCCCCTTCGACCGGAATAATGCATCCCAGCAACGAGATCTGGCCAAGGCATTTAGTGCAAGGACCTCTTCCTGAGCGACGTGGCATGGTGGTCACAAAAGGAGGCATAACCTCTAGCTTTGCTTATCGCTCGCTATTTTCGTAATATCGAGGCACTAAATTTGCTTCAGATGTAGAGAGAGACGAGAATCAATATTCCTTCATGTCACAAATTTTAGAGTAAGGCATCCGAGGAATTATTATTAACTTAGAGGTACAAGTGCCTGCGCCTAAGTCGTTTTCTTCGCCATCGGTCGTACGAAACTAGGGCACGCAAAAAATATTCCCATAAAATGGGGTGCCTTTATGGAACCGAGAGAGCCAATGTAATTAGTTATCTGAGAAGTTGCATTCTTAGTATTTTTGGGTTCGATGGCACTGGCGTAACCATAGGGCGGGGGGGGGGGGGGGGAAGAGGAAGAACGGTATGGTGGTGCACGGTGGAGCCACGCCACAGAAGGTTTACAATTTCCCGTGTTTATGTATACACGCGCTAACATACATAAAGATTGTGTTTTTTTGTTTGCCCTCCTTTCTGAAAAATTCTAGCTGCATTCCCGTTTGGTGGTATTCAAAAGGTCCCTCTCTTTCTTGTGGCTGTGTCTGACCATTTCGTTACGTGACAGCTGCCTCCACTTTACTGACACCGTCTCATAAGTGTAAATGATCTTCACGCTACGGTCAAATAATAGTATGCCCTTCTGAAGCATAGGCGGGACGCACTTTAGGATTTAGGAATAAACTTCTTGATAAAGGTAAAAAAGTGTCTGTACAGCTCAGTAACCGGAATGAAAAAGCGCTTGCTGATGCTACGAATGTAAAAAAAAAACAAATGCGCCAGCTTCGTGCCTGTCGTGCTAGGCCAAAAAGAAGAGTGAAGCTGGGTGGCCTTCTTTGTTTGTATATATATATATATATATATATATATATATATATATATATATATATATATATATATATATATATATATATATATATACGCTTTTATTGAGAGGGAAATCAGAACAGTGGGTTATGGCTGCATAATTAGCACAGACCGTGGCAAAACTGAAGCACCTCGTCCAAGGTACGCGTGAAAGGAATTTGCGTGTGAACAGAATTTGCCGCACATATTTATCACTTAGGAACGCGCACTTCCTGTATTCAAATCACTGCCTTTCTAATGAGTTTTCTGCATGGTGCCCTTAGGAAGTAGTTACACAGCGCTTGGAGTACAATGCGACATTAAGTTATGCGCAGAATAGTTTGCTCTATCACAAGATAGAGCAAACGTGTCAAAGTTGTGAGTTAGCTCTTTCGCGTGGTCCAGAAAATGCCTATTAGGTCTTACCAGTTCTGCGCCACGCTTAACTTTACGCGTTTTGTGAATGCATATAGTTAAAGTTACTGCCCTATAGTTTCAGTAGCTTAATCCAAGCGATATGGATGAGTCTACGCAACGGCCGGTGTAATACGAGCTACACGAAACGCCCAATGAACCCATGCAATCCGGGGCTCTGCGTTACCAGATTGAGAGTCTAATTTTATCTGTGTCTGATCCTTACTGACTTGGAATATGGGTTAGCTTCTTAAGCGTCCTAGCGTATGCCTGCAATACACTTTAGAAGAGTACTATAGTGCACATGTATAGCTTCATAGCTGGGGGGGGGGGGGTAGCGAATCGCTAGTTATTAGTTACCAGGTGACCCCTTTAATTGCTCAGTCATGAAAACTACCCTACAGACACGCTTCGCGATCTAAAAGCGCCACTACGAAGTCCTCGTTTCTTCGCATTACCTTCTCTACAGCGCTGGTGACTCGCCTGTGCGTGCTAACGCTTAGAATCGCTTCGTTATGCCTAGATTTACATACAGCTGCGGATCTAACTTTTCAAAAAGTTATTAAACGTTGTTACTTACAGCAAATACGTACTAAGTGCAGCGGTTGCTAACTATTTGAACCGGTAATACCTTTCTTTTTCCTGTTTATTAGCTGCACTCGTACAAAGTTGACTACAAGCGAATAAATAGCAACTTCAGTGCTTAAGCTTACTTTTTTAAGCAGTTACTAACCTTCTGCCACCTCTTTACTTCCAAAATTGCTTCACATTTAGCATCTGCGACCGTTATCAACATTTTCTATTTGTTTATTTAACCATCTTTAGCAAAACAAACTGCAAGTGTTTTGCCACGCCACGGTGGTCTAGTGGCTAAGGTACTCGGCTGCTGACCCGCAGGTCGCGGGTTCGAATGCCGGCTGCGGCGGCTGCATTTCTGATGGAGGCGGAAATGTTGTAGGCCCGTGTGCTCAGATTTGGGTGCACGTTAAAGAACCCCAGGTAGTCGAAATTTCTGGAGCCCTCCACTACGGCGTCTCTCGTAATCATATGGTGGTTTTGGGACGTTAAACGCCACATATCAACTGCACTACAAAACTGCGCGAAAAAAAAAGGACAAGAAACAGAGAAGGCACACACACAAGCGCAGACTAGCAACTGACAGTTTATTGAAAGAAACACTTATATACCTAAAGAAAAACTATGACGTGAAAGATTAGAAGTTGGCAGTGAGATAATCAATCTCTAGTTGGTGCAAAGTCACCGAAGGCCTCGCAACACACGTGTCGCCGTACTTGTGTATATAAAAAGCCTCCGCAATTTCTCTCGCTGTCCTATCCCTGTGCCGTGACAACACCCTTGTTTCGTGAAATAAAGGGGAACACTTGCAATCCCTGCAATGTAGGCACAGATTCGACGAAGGGTGGGCCTTCAGCGATGCCCTGTGATCCATTAGTCGGTTGTTCAAACATCTTCCAGTTTGCCCAATATAGCACCTACCACATGATAAGGGGATAAGATACACCGCACCAATTCCACACTCTACAAACGTTTCCCGGTGTTTGACCACACAAACATACCACTTTTTTTCTTTTCCTTCAGCTTTCCTATCCACCATTGCGCACACTCGGCCCAACTTATTCCTGGACGAAAAAACGACATTAACACCGAATCTATGTCCCACCTTTTTCATGCGGTGGGAGAAGGCATGAAGATAAGGAATGCACGTGTAAGGCAAACGTTTATCTATGCCCGCTCTGTCATTACCTTCCCGTTTTAGTTTCTTCAATAATCTTTCACTGAGAAGACCCAGCCTTCCTTCTGGGAAGTTCGATAACCTAAGCCTAGTAAGCTGGTCATGAAAAGCCTCCGACATCTGATGCGGGCACGATCTGCACAAAGCAGATTCGAGACACGAAGTGGCGACACCATTCTTGACCAGCTTTGAGTTACAAGAATGAAAATCAAGAATGGGCTTAATCGACCTCGGCGAATACCGCCAGCACGTGTGCTCCTGCCCAATCCTAATTTTCAAATCAAGAAACTGAATGCAGCCATCTTTCGGGACCTCAAAGGTAAATTTTAAACCCCGTCCTTTCTCATTAAACATTTTCAGCACATTGACCCTGGACCTGACACAGTTGTCCATTTCAACAAACACCAGATAATCATCAACGTATCTCATTGTCTTAAGCGCTAAACTTTCTAAGCCTCCCTCAAGGTCTCGATCTATCCTCCCCAAGTATACCTCACTCAGTTTAGGGGCAACACGGGAACCTATGCACACACCCGATTTCTGCCTATACACACCACCTTTCCATTCTACCAAAGTCGAGCGAAGATACATCGACAACAGTTCCAAGAAGGACGCAACAGAAACTCCGCACTCATTTTGGAACTGTAGGGCGTCGTTGTGGTCCTCTATGCAGTCTCTCACACTTTTCATCAAGGTTTCATGCTCCAACGAGTAAAAAAGGTCCTCTACATCTATGCTAAACACTGACATAGGACCGGGGGGTACCGTCCTCAGGAACTGAACGACTTCCTCGGAATTCTTCACCCGAAAAGGATCCTGCACCTTTAGAGAAGATAGGTGCTTTTGCAGAAATGCTGATACCAAACATTGCCAAGTTCCGCGTTCTGAAACAACTACCCTAAAGGGATGGCCCTCCTTGTGTGTTTTGACGGTGAAGAAAAGGTTCAGCAAATTGCCTTTCGCACCTCGCACCGCCGCAGCCAACCCTTCAAGCTTCAGTTGTTCCAGTAAGGCGACGGCCTTTTTCTTCACCTCCTTTGGTTTTTCTTCAACCTGCTTGAGGTTCTTGTGAACAGCTTGCATGCCCTTCTCAGAAAAAGTCCTCTCATACATGAGGACGAAACTCCCTTCCTTGTCAGCAACTAATGGCCTGATGCTGCTTGAACCCATGTAATCCACCAAGGAATTCAACTTGCACTTCCTTCCAGTGCTTCCACTGAGCGTAGTCACCACACCAGCTCCTTCGGCCACGCACCTTCCCCTTTCACCTTCAGGCACCCGTTCAGCAACGGAACGTGCCACCGCCAAGATTTCTGGATATCCAAGGGTTGGCTCGAAGCAGAATTTTGGTCCCAGTCCTAGAGTCTTCAAATGAGCTTCCGGCAAAACGATGCCATCCAGAGAGATGACTTTGGCAGAGGGTTCCCCTGCTTCCTTCTTTTTCTTCTTCGGGAGCATGGGCCGCAACGTGTTCCAAAGGAATTCCGTGATACGAAACCTGGTGGCGCACCATTCCCTGTATCTAGCAGACACAGCCCTACCTGCCACAACACCGCAGGTTGTCTTAAGACAGTCTTCATACAGCCTTGCCTGTCTCCACCACTCGGATTTTAGTATCTTGCAAATGCGCTTAGCATGGCCTGGCGAAGGTTCAATCCAACCGCACAACTTCTGGACATCTTCAGGGCACGCCCCCACTCTGATGAACCACGAGGCGGTTCTTGCTCGACACACACACACTGCATACAGTGCCACCAAAACTGCCGGGTTAGAAATGGGAAAAGTAACACATGGAAAAGAGCCCATACAACTAGTAATATAACTTAAGAGTACTGAACGCTGGGCGAGTTGGTAAATCATCACTACAAAACTGCGCGAAAAAAAAGGACAAGAAACAGAGAAGGCACACACACAAGCGCAGACTAGCAACTGACAGTTTATTGAAAGAAACACTTATATACCTAAAGAAAAACTATGACGTGAAAGATTAGAAGTTGGCAGTGAGATAATCAATCTCTAGTTGGTGCAAAGTCACCGAAGGCCTCGCAACACACGTGTCGCCGTACTTGTGTATATAAAAAGCCTCCGCAATTTCTCTCGCTGTCCTATCCCTGTGCCGTGACAACACCCTTGTTTCGTGAAATAAAGGGGAACACTTGCAATCCCTGCAATGTAGGCACAGATTCGACGAAGGGTGGGCCTTCAGCGATGCCCTGTGATCCATTAGTCGGTTGTTCAAACATCTTCCAGTTTGCCCAATATAGCACCTACCACATGATAAGGGGATAAGATACACCGCACCAATTCCACACTCTACAAACGTTTCCCGGTGTTTGACCACACAAACATACCACTTTTTTTCTTTTCCTTCAGCTTTCCTATCCACCATTGCGCACACTCGGCCCAACTTATTCCTGGACGAAAAAACGACATTAACACCGAATCTATGTCCCACCTTTTTCATGCGGTGGGAGAAGGCATGAAGATAAGGAATGCACGTGTAAGGCAAACGTTTATCTATGCCCGCTCTGTCATTACCTTCCCGTTTTAGTTTCTTCAATAATCTTTCACTGAGAAGACCCAGCCTTCCTTCTGGGAAGTTCGATAACCTAAGCCTAGTAAGCTGGTCATGAAAAGCCTCCGACATCTGATGCGGGCACGATCTGCACAAAGCAGATTCGAGACACGAAGTGGCGACACCATTCTTGACCAGCTTTGAGTTACAAGAATGAAAATCAAGAATGGGCTTAATCGACCTCGGCGAATACCGCCAGCACGTGTGCTCCTGCCCAATCCTAATTTTCAAATCAAGAAACTGAATGCAGCCATCTTTCGGGACCTCAAAGGTAAATTTTAAACCCCGTCCTTTCTCATTAAACATTTTCAGCACATTGACCCTGGACCTGACACAGTTGTCCATTTCAACAAACACCAGATAATCATCAACGTATCTCATTGTCTTAAGCGCTAAACTTTCTAAGCCTCCCTCAAGGTCTCGATCTATCCTCCCCAAGTATACCTCACTCAGTTTAGGGGCAACACGGGAACCTATGCACACACCCGATTTCTGCCTATACACACCACCTTTCCATTCTACCAAAGTCGAGCGAAGATACATCGACAACAGTTCCAAGAAGGACGCAACAGAAACTCCGCACTCATTTTGGAACTGTAGGGCGTCGTTGTGGTCCTCTATGCAGTCTCTCACACTTTTCATCAAGGTTTCATGCTCCAACGAGTAAAAAAGGTCCTCTACATCTATGCTAAACACTGACATAGGACCGGGGGGTACCGTCCTCAGGAACTGAACGACTTCCTCGGAATTCTTCACCCGAAAAGGATCCTGCACCTTTAGAGAAGATAGGTGCTTTTGCAGAAATGCTGATACCAAACATTGCCAAGTTCCGCGTTCTGAAACAACTACCCTAAAGGGATGGCCCTCCTTGTGTGTTTTGACGGTGAAGAAAAGGTTCAGCAAATTGCCTTTCGCACCTCGCACCGCCGCAGCCAACCCTTCAAGCTTCAGTTGTTCCAGTAAGGCGACGGCCTTTTTCTTCACCTCCTTTGGTTTTTCTTCAACCTGCTTGAGGTTCTTGTGAACAGCTTGCATGCCCTTCTCAGAAAAAGTCCTCTCATACATGAGGACGAAACTCCCTTCCTTGTCAGCAACTAATGGCCTGATGCTGCTTGAACCCATGTAATCCACCAAGGAATTCAACTTGCACTTCCTTCCAGTGCTTCCACTGAGCGTAGTCACCACACCAGCTCCTTCGGCCACGCACCTTCCCCTTTCACCTTCAGGCACCCGTTCAGCAACGGAACGTGCCACCGCCAAGATTTCTGGATATCCAAGGGTTGGCTCGAAGCAGAATTTTGGTCCCAGTCCTAGAGTCTTCAAATGAGCTTCCGGCAAAACGATGCCATCCAGAGAGATGACTTTGGCAGAGGGTTCCCCTGCTTCCTTCTTTTTCTTCTTCGGGAGCATGGGCCGCAACGTTATGGGCCGCATCCTTAACTAAGTTGTAATGCAATGCATTCCTACATGCACGATCATTTAACACCAACATAGTATAACTTCCAACTGATAGAAAAGCGCCTATGAATGATAGCCGACGGGCTAACCAAAGTCATTCTAATCACACAAAACATGAGTCAACTTTAATGGAGCTTCGAACCTTGCGCACACTTTCTAGATTATGAACCAAAAAGTGGTCGCCATCACGAGCCCCGACTAAACGCTTGATTTAAGCACCTAGGTAATTTTTTGAGCACATCCAGCTGCCTGAAGATATACTGCACCTTGCTGGTTAAACGCGAAACAAAAGGTAACACTATTAGGCTTCATTTCTACATCGTACAACGCCCTTTACTCGAAAGCAGCGAATTAAATTCATTGGACACGGCGACGTTTTCCTCTGTCTCCTTCTCTTTCATTAAAACACTGAACTACACTGCCTAACCAGAAGATACTTTGCGTCATTTTAGGTTTCGAAACAGCCTTAGCCCATACAAGATCACTGAATAAGTGGCGTCAGAGACGCGGCTCACACCAGCATGTCGTATATATCTCGCTTTCAAGGAAACTCATCGCCATTCAGAGCACATATTTAACGGTAAAGCTGTTGATCTTTAGACTTCTCACACTAGCTTTTTCTTTTGATAGGCACAGCCCAAGACTGAAACGGCCTTCCTCCTCACGCCGTGGGCAGCTCTAGTATAACCAAAGTCAAGTCAGCGACCAAGCATGTACAGTTTAACACGTAGTTACAGCCCGCCACACATATACAACGCCTTCACAGGGGCCCTTGAAGTGCCCCGCCACGGTGGTCTAGTGGCTAAGGTACTCGGCTACTGACCCGCAGGTCACGGGATCAAATCCCGGCTGTGGCGGCTGCATTTCCGATGGAGGCGGAAATGTCGTAGGCCCGTGTACTCAGATTTTGGTGCACGTTAAAGAACCCCAGGTGGTCAAAATTTCCGGAGCCCTCCACTACGGCGTCTCTCATAATCAAACAGTGGTTTTGAGGCGTTAAACTCCACAAATCAATCAGGGGTCCTTGAAGTGTCACAAATAGATGAATAAACGAACATATCGGCCACACTCTGCGCAACTCGTATATAGATTACGCACTTTCGCATATATACCATCCCAGATTCGCGCAACCTGCCTGCTTATAATGTTTAAGACGCGATCTTTCATCTTCGCACTGTAGCTGCGATTAATAACGTGAAAGCGCTGTTACGTGCTCGCCCGGCCGGGAGGTTTCTACTGCTGTGGGTGCAAGGACGGGTCGGCCACGGGAGGCGATTACCTGCTCCATGCAATAATGTCGCCTTATCGAAAGACAAGCTGAGAGCGTAAGCATCGAGGCCCGCGACATGTGACGGCAGGTGGGCAGGTAAAGATAGGAAGGACTCGGCAGGAAAGTCGGGGTGCTTCGGAGCCAATCTAAAAGCGAAATGGCTCTGCGTCGTTCGTCCGTGAGATGACAGTTCCTCCCATCCCGTCTCTTGAGCCTTCTATATACGCGTGGTTAAGGACCTCAGGTCGGTCCAGTGCACCGTTTGAGTAGCAAGACAATGTGACATTATGCGGGATGTTATTGCATGTCTATTCCAAAAAAAGTACATAAGACAAAGCAACAAAGGTGAGACCAGGTAAGAAGAATAAGGCGGTGTATACATTGTATCCATTCTACTGAGCTTGTGTCATGGGCTCTCGCTTTTTCATTATCTTTTTGTGGGCGACTGCGGACCCGATATTGCGAATTTCTAGGACACAGCGATGTCTGATAACACTGCATAGTATGAATCGCACGCTGTGGCTTTGCGGAGCCGTGAATGTTGCATGTGTGAGTATTTACTCACAGCTAGTCGTCCTATGGCAAAAAACGTGATAAAAGAATTGAAACAGAGCCCAAATGGGCATTGAATACGCTCTGCTTTAATATGTCTCACTGCCATAATGCCCTGATACGGCGTTTTTTCCGGCTTTCATCTAAGCTTCATATCCAGCTACGTGGCCTCTATTGTGGTTTCGTACGCTGCAACATAGTGGTAAGAAATTCTGTTCGCATACTAAGCGGCTTGGTTTGCTTTGTGACTACCCACCTTTCAAAGCCATGCATACCGCTTAAGCAACCGCCAGTCTCCTGTTTATAAAGCTATTTGTGTTATGGCCCGGAAACTTAACGAAGACAACGTTCACAAAGTAGGTCACACGGCTGTGTTAAGTCAAAGAAAAAATTTTGTTCTCATGCGCTTTTTTTGCGTTTTAAACGTAAGTATATGCACACGACACTGTAAGAAAAAAATCATAAGTATAACAGACTCTCGATGCTCAAAGGATTGCAAACCTCAACTCAGCCACGGCTCTGTGAGCGATGTTTACGCCACAGTTCTTTATGCGTTCAGCATTGAATTTGGGAGAGCCTACCAAAATTCCATGAAGCAACTGTAAAAAAAAAAAAAAAACGCAAGGCATGATTTACTGTTGAGGCAATATTTCGTCATCGAGTCTATCGCACCTCTCTAAAGGTACCACTTTACCTTCAGGATGTTGTGCAAGCGTAACAACGCTGCAGTAGTTCGAAAAAGTAACCAAAACAGGTGTCGAAAAAGGTGTGGAAATAGGTGATTTTTTTACCTTGGAGTGGCTGCTGGACAAACTTTCATATATTTAAGAAGCACGCTGATATGGAGGCAAAATACACCAAGACAATATTAGTTCAATCGGTTTTGATTACAAAGCATTCTGGCTTTTGCTACAGCGATGACTCATGACTGACGCAGAAGTTGTCACAATATGCACAAGTTGAACAATACCAGAGTTCTGCAACGGTGAGAAAATATTCACAGAAAGGAATAGAAAAACAACTATTTATCACCATGGCAGCTGATAGAACGAAACAATAAACATGTGCAACGTTACAGTTTACCGGTTAACTTCAAAACCACGTGGGCTTTGTTCCACACAAGCTCCTTAATGATACTAAATGAAAACATTGTTTTTTTCGTGCAAGACGAGATTTCGTTACAACCTTATTCTTAGACCTGGGTGTGCTCCAACTTTTACGCAACGTTAAAGAAAACAAAAAAAAAGGGATTTAGGCCAGAAGAAATAACAAACGCTGCATTTAGTAATAACAAATATGAGACATGCTCAAAAAACTAAATTTGAGAAATATGCTGGCTCTTGTGACCTGCCCTAATGGCGCACAATATTTCACTGTGGCAACATATTATTTCATATGACCGATGTATTTATTCACCTAAATATGACACAAGAAAATGAAAACATAATAATTCATGATTAAACTCAGACCTACTAAATGGCATGAAGCTGACATAACATTAATTAAGGCAGAAATTTACGACTTCAACTAAGCACTCACGACCTAGCGGCCACGCCTAAAAACGGAACTAACAGGGTCTACCTTGAAAGGAAATATGTTGCCACGTTGCGCGCGTTGAGAAGCGGCTGCGCAGTACTTCTATTTTCACTACACCACACGCGCAAGCCCTAAAGAGAAAGAAGCGATGTCCGAATCCAATTTAGGAGTCCTGCAATGCGTTAAATCCCGGCGGAAAGATGAAAACGTATCGTTCTATCACTTGCCAAAGAATGCAGACAACGCGCGATGGAGAACGGTGCAAGTCAGAATCTTACACATTGGAAAGAAGGTGACGGACACGGTAGTTACTTCTATTCAACTCGCTCACGACCATTTAATTCCGTTCGGCGAGTACACCATTATTTAGCGTGTCTGCATTCTTATCAATATTTAGGCTTCTAACCACTTTCAGAAATTTGTTGCGTTACGTGTGTCACTGTATTTTTTCGAATATGCTTGATTTCTGTGCAAGTCGTAGCACTAACCATTCTCAAATTAAACTGCTATACTTCCCCCTCCAAGCATTTTTTTATTAATTCGAATGTGCGTAAATACACGCCCACAAACGCACACGCGAGAGTCACTTGTGCTTAACGTGCGTTCAAGTATGTTCGTCCGTAGATATATATTCCCACATTCCTTCCCCACTTTTTATTGGGCTCCGTTAAACTCTAAGTAATTCTCAGCGCAAGTACGCGCCTGCGGCGTTTGAGAAGCGCAAAGGGAAGCTGAAGGGATTTCAGAATTTAATCAAATTTCGTGTTTTGGAAGGACAGACATTATTGTTGACGATTTCATAATTGCTTTAGTGGTCCTAGCAGCAGGAGCTTCAGAACAAGCAAAATGAAAGCTTGTTTTGCTCCGCCCTCGCGAGCACGCTGAGAGCATAAGCGTTAAAAGCATGTCATCTTCATTTCCTCTGCCCCAGAGCAAGTGTGCTTTCTCATCTTCAACCACGCTATCCGTGACTAACCCATAACGTGCCGTTGCCGGAACTAATCGAAAAGGCCACACTTCAGCAGTGCTGCTGTTGCAGATGACGTGGCATGCCGAGAATGACGTCACCGTGTTCGTTCGGTGTCTCAAGAAGCCCAACAGCCACATCCACTACTTTTTCACCAAAAAGTGATATTGGCATTCACTTTCGAGAACCCTCACATCGCTTTTATAATTCAGCAGGGATAAACGGTCCTTACAAGCTTCTACGTCATTTTTTTTTTTAGAAAAGTGCTTAGCTTCCCTTTAGCGACTGTACAGTCGGTCATTTTTTTTAAGATTACGGACACTACGTTAACATAACAGATTATTCTTGAACCTACGTGGCCGCTAGCGAAAACGCTGTAGTATTCAATGGCACATGCATAAATGCCAACGCGCTTCACCAGTTGTGAGCTGATCGACAGCCGACACTCTGTTCGCCAAAATCAGTGCCAGTGTGTATCGCTTCACTTTGACTTTCTGCTCACCCGCCACAAGTTCGGCCAAGTAAACAGTTTCATCTTCGATCTACACTCTACCCCCTTCGTCAACGTCATGACCCCATTATAATATTATGCCTGTGCATTCGTGGCATGCGTAATGTGCGTGAATACATCTGCAAAAAGCGACTGTTGCGAAGCACACGACCATATTGATTCAAAATTTGACACTCCTATTGCAATCGAAAGTACGATTTGCCGTATCTCAAGATACACTGGTTAAGGCATAGCTCTGTTTATAATCGAGGGAACGGCATGCGTATATTTAGCTTATGGCTGGACAACGGATACACGTAATCCACAGCATGAGTCACAGCGTAACTACTTCGAAAACTGTTGAGGCCTTGCCTGTAGCAGTGAAGCAATGCGGTGCAAAAGTGCTAGCCCCGTTTGTAAAGGCATGCTACACATGAGCAGCTGCATTTTTCAACATCGGGCTCGCTAGACATGTTCTTCAACTTAAAGTAATTCCGATGGGGTTCCCCGAAGAGGCTCGATGTTCGCGCGCACAGCGGCATTATTACCGCTGATTCGCTGGTGAACTTTTTTATGACAATGATAATGAGACGGTCAGACGCCAGCTACTTTTTCGCCTTCGACGAAGCAATGCAATCCGACGCCACATTCAAGAAACTTTAGCACAGTGCCAAGCGAAAGTGCCACATTGACCCTGCTAGGCACAGCCATTCTAATTTTTAACCAGTGTTTCCAGCACCTGAAGCGTTCTCTAGGATTGTGAATAGCAAAGCAGGCAGAGTTATTAAATAATTGAGCTGTGTTCTGTTTCAAAAGAGTTTACAAGCAAATGCCAATAATTTATATATTAAATGTTTACCCAAATTTGCTAGTTTAAATCGGCATTTCTAAATGTTACTTTCGCTAATGACGATTGCCATAACAAACACAGATTAGAACTTCTATGCTTCAAATGAATGATTTCATGGCAATTGTTTCACACAAGGCCGTATACTCATTAGATAGATTACCGATACAATATCTAAAAAAAAGCAAAACATAAGCAAACTGCCATAACATTTTGTGGCCATGGAGAGCGGGACTGCTGTATTGAAACCTCCCATACTACAGGTAACCTTCCTCTTAGTAGTCTACAAATGCAATTGTGAGGCAAAACACCAAGGGACGAAATGAGAATTATTTGAAATTCTGCAAAGCCGGACAACATTCTCGTTGAGCACCTTGACTAACAAAATTAAAATTTCATGAAAAATTCTATCTCACTCTTCAAGGCCAAGCGTCGAGGGACGCTTTAATTGTGATAAAGTAGTGTAGCAAATGTCACTTACAAAAGCCCTGCGTAGCAAGCAAATGGGTTCACTCACAATGTTCTGACAGAAACGCCACACAGCCCTCTATCGAAATGCTGTTAGCACCAGTGATTCAACTCAACAGTAACCTACTTTTATATGCACATGAACATTAGTTTGGTTCTTTCTTTAAAACTTTTCCGAATGCATTACAGTACGCGCATTAACTAACCATTCCTTAAAGATATCAATAAGTACCCCAGCCGCGGACTCTTACCGATCTTTAGCAAGATAAGGAGTATGACTTGTTTGTCTAAAGTTCCTTTAGTAAAGATCGATGTGTTCTTATCTTAAGGCGGGGAAACCTTAAAAAACTTTGACATTGATAGAAGTAGCGTACAAATATTCAATCATGCAGGCCCCTGGTGTTCCGGAAACGCCGTTGCTATGTGCATTAAGGCTACATCAGCCGCAGATGCTCTCTTTTTCAGTCGCCTGTCCTCGCATCTCTGCGGCCTAGCTGCGATATTATGAAACAGGGCATGCTCTTTAGCTTTGAACAGCATTACGAAAAGCGAGAAATAAACTAAATACCAAGAAAAGTAAGCTTCGAAAATCTTTTTGCAGATTCTACTGAATCTGGTATATGCTGTAACCGTAGCATTTTGCCCCAGAGACGCGTTGCGATGGAGTCGCCATTATATATTTTTTTATCAAAGACGTTCGCCTTACGTCTACCTTATAAACGTTTCCACTTTTGAACAGATACTCCGTGGTCATGGCATGTATCGTCTTGTTTTTTTTACATCACAATTGTCAAGGGCTCAAATATGCTACAACGTAGGGTTGACATAAATGACGATATTTTTAATCGATAAAATGCTTTATACAACGTGAACAGTGTACGTTAGTTACATTGACACCTGTATATTTATGCCCTGTGTTGGCATCACACATTCTTTGCGGCTGGACGAATATTTCTGCGGCAATACTTAAAAGACATGTACGGTGACGTACGTTCACCATAGACTCTCAATATTTCTTGGAAAATTGGTGGTATGGTGGTTGAATTTGTGAAAACATCGATTTGCTGTCAGTGCCAGTTGAATAACTGATATCTTCTGGAATAGTGGAGCCTAATGTAAAGGTGAAGTTTGGTAATATTTGCCCTGTAACGCTGAAGCTGAGCACACAACAGAGAACAGTTTGTGGACATGATACATTGTAGTCACAGGGAATTGGTAAAATGGATCCTGTATAATAGTTGCGGTTTTTTTTTTCGAGGAGGGGGGTGAACTCTAATTTATGCATGTTCATGCATACGTTGGTATGTGTGTGAGTGAAACAGAAAAAAATTCACTTGTCAAACTGAAAAATTTTCGTGATTGCGTTTGAACCACCGCACCGATATATATATAGATATATATCACGTCACTACATACAGTCGTCCAGGTGACTTGGCACTCACCTCTCTTCTAATTTATAATTCGTTTCTGCAACATCAAGTCAAATTAGGAGCAACATTATTTGATTTAATGTTAATATGCAAGGCGTCAAGTCCTGCAGACTAACAGCGGCGTTACAAGTTTTGCCGCATTTGAGAAGTTAAGAAGCAATTTATGCACGAATACAGCGGTATTGATCATTTATCGGGAACAATAGCGAAAGTTCTCATTGAGTGTGTTCGACAATACTAAAACCCATAAAGGCAAGTTACCACTACAACGAATTCAATATAGGCTGACATTATTATAAAAAAACACAAACGAACATGACTGTTAAGACATTTTCATAAGTCACACTTACGCTACGCACAAAAAAAAAAGAGTGAAGAACACTCTTGTTTTCTAAAGCATGGACCATCATTAGTGCTAAATTATGCAAAGTGACAGACGTCTGGAGATGTTAGGCCAACTTTGATCCTCGACCCATGCCATTTTTATATAATTGTTCTATAGTTGGTTGGTTCAACCATGTTTCTTGGTTAAACCGCTGACTTGCTTCGCGATAAAGATAAAAAGAGTCATTACGTGTACATGGAAGACGGTTTGCAGTAATAGACTTTGGAAGTAAGGGTGAGCACTGAACGTGGAAAAAGCTGCAAGGTTATCTGTGCAGTATAACCGTTATATGGCAGAAAAAGCAACAAGCAAGCCAATCAACAAAATGTCGTACCACTTACATCTTCCCTGCCTATTCCTTAAAGCTTCCTGAATGAGCTCTCTTGGTAGTCCTGCTTGATCACATGGGACAGTCTTCTCAGATTATGCGCGCTATCCAAGAAATTCGTAGTGCTAAAATTTTAAAAAATCTGCCCTTTGCTTTGCTTCGTGTCAGCACACACGCGAAAATTGTTTATATTCATGGGGAATCACACCACACTTTATAAGTGTTTATTAATATTATAGGTTGAAACGTAAGTTATTTATCCAATAATTAATTTCAATTAGGGTATATCAAATGTGGCTACCAAATGAGGAAGTGGAATGGCAACTACATTTTTTTCATAAATAATACCACCGTAGGGGGACAACGCCTTTCAGTGCTTCTAGAATCAGCCTCCCCTAATCTGGCATGATCGGTCATTCTGCTAGAAGCAACAGTATATATCCACCACCATGGCAGTCACTGAAGAGTAAACTATTTCGAAATATTTTGAAAATTCGACATGTATGTCTAATAATGATCTAATCATTGCTGCTTTTGATTGATTGATTTGTGGGGTTTAACGTCCCAAAACCACCATATTATTGTGAGACGCCGTAGTGGAGGGCTCCGGAAATTTCGACCACCTGGGGCTCTTTACCGTGCGCCCAAATCTGAGTACACGGGCCTACAACATTTCCGCCTCCATCGGAAGTGCAGCCGACACAGCCGGGATTTGAACACGCGACCTGCGGGTGAGCAGCCGAGTACCTTAGCCACTAGACCACCGCGGCGGGGCCATTGCTGCTTTTACACGTTTTATATCTTGATTTCCGTTCTATTGGACAAATGTTCTGTACAGTTAAAATAGAATTCCTTTACCACAAAAAACAGTGTTTAAATGTAAGGTCAGTAATGACTTATACACGCTAGCGCTGAAGAGAAGACGAGGGTTAAAAAGTCTAGAGCTAGCCTGACTATCCATGTTGAATTTATATGTATAGATAGCACAGTGATCTACAGATGTTTTCAAAGCGTTCACGTCATTGATCGCTGTGTCGTTTTCTACGCTAATGAACACGAATCCAAACAAAAACCTACTAGCCCAACCTATTGCTCTTACTTACGGCAGTTGTTTCAACGTTGCACTGAACTAGTTCCCGAAAGTGAGCTGCATTGATGAAACGGTGGGGGCATACCAAGGGCCCTAAAAAGCGTCAGTAGAAAGTGAAGGCTTATTCCAGATTACTATGACTGCAAATAATAAAAGACAAGTTGAATAAGCAGGACAGCCATCATAAAAAATCTAAAATATATAAAAATCTCGCAGAAATTAGAAGCTTCTCTGACAGCGAACTCTATGAGGTTGGTAAGTTACGCAGTGAATTAAGGCTTCCCTCTCTCTGTCGTGGTAGTATGGCCCCCAGATGAGCTGCAATTCCCACAACACACGTCCGTGGTTCTTCCTTTAGTCTAAGAAACTTCATGGCACTTTCATGAGGCTTCATCTTCAGGTTAAAGAGTTTCTGCTTGCCCCAGTAATGAGTTCCTGAGTGACTCCGTGGAAGATAAAAAAAAACTAATATGCTCGCGGTAGGCAATTCCATTGCTCGCTGCAGAGTTTATCAGCCGCAACAGCTAGAACCAGTTCAATGATGACATGCTGTGCCCCTACAGGCATGGCAACACAGTCTGGCGCACACGGTTACTTTCCCGTCCTTGAAGCGAAGACGATCTAATTTTGGGAGCACGCGTTGAGAGCATGAGACAATTTCCGAACATGTCTGAGTCTAAAAGACCGCCACTATGACGCTTGGAGACGCATTTGCATGCACGCTCGTCAGAAAAAGCGTTGCGAAATTTCGGAGTTGTTGCAGTCAACTTCACAATCATTTAGGTTGATGTACTTCCTCTACTTCTCTTTCTTTAGGTTGAGGGAGTTCACTAAAAATTATGCGCAATTATGCACAGTTAACTTCAAGTTATGCACATTGCCTTGCTTGTGGTGTAGCTCACTGCGTTTTCGTACGTAAGGAAAAAAAATCACAATATCACCACATCACGAAGCACGAAATGCGATAACAACCAGATATAATGTTGTATGAAGTAATTAACGCAGACTCGCTCTCTGGATTTCGTGCTGACCAGTTGTGCCCCCGCGATCTCCGACGAAAGCGCGGCTCTGGCCAACTGGCTCGCCCTGCGCCATCTCCAGCTGCCGACAAGAGTTCTCGCTGAGTGGTGCCGCATCTTCGGACTCCGGCAACCGTGTCCATCTTTCCTATCTTCTCCTTGATTTTGGGTGTCGCTGTCTCTGCGCCATCGATCCGTCCCCCTCTCTATCTCTATACCAGGAAACTTGTCCTTTTCATTTCCCCTTACCTGCATCCCTCGTGAGCTACTGTTGAGGTATCACACTCTGATGCAGACAGTTACGGGGCTCACTTCTGTCTTCGTTTCTCTTTTAAGAATCACAAAAGTAACTAACGCTAGCAGCTAAGTCTTTCGGATCCGACTACGCTTAACTGTGCAAAGCAATGGTGCCAGACAATACGGCTGCTTGAAAGTGGTTTCCCTGCCGACTCTTCGCTTTGATAGCACAGCGTGGTAATAACCTACGCACACCTTCGACTCATACTGGGCGCTTCCTCTATTCCTGCTCAGCAATCAGCGGCAGGCCTCACACGTGAGATGACGTTATTGCAGCGCCCTCTATGCGGCCGACATGGGACAGCTCGTTCATCTCTGCTTGGGCCATGGTCGGCGCCCCCACTTGCGTGTTTTACCTGCGGATGATGCGCAAAAATATGTCATTGATTTGGTTTTTACATGAAACATGATGGCGATGGCGATAGCAGAAACTCGTCGAGAATGTTTATTTAATTGCAATCGCAATGAAAATGTGAGTAGTGCTTTCTTCATTACAGGGTATTGTAAAAGGCTCCGCTTATGGCAGTCTGTCACTCTAAACCCACAAAAACGTTCAAAATAGGTGGCGAGGAAAGGTTCTGGTAAATTTTATCGCGATTCTGCGAAGGCCTGTCTATGTTGTAGTCTAGATTTCCCTGCGAGTGTTTTAAACAGCTTTCACCAATTTATTAATAAGCTTCTTTGTTGATTTCGCAAACACTTAACAAAAGAATAGGTGTGCGCTATAACAAATAACAAGTACTGTGAAATATAATAGCATGCACCTTTAGCGAGACCTGCGTATGTGGCAAGTCAAGGTTCACCAAAATTTAGGCGGGAAATTTTTTTCTACCTTACATTGTATTCTGCTCCTAATTGTAAAGTTCGCCAACCACTACCTCCATTTCAAGAAAATTTGGAAGCAATTGCATCGGAAACCACTGAAAAAGGAAGCTTGTGGACACCTGTTCTAGTACCAATTACCGCGCCATGCATTGCACATTTAAAACAAGGATATGTTAGTCTGCCCTGTGCCATTGTCATCGTCGTCGTCGTAGTAGTAGTATTAGAAGTAGTAGTAATAAAAAAAGCAGTAGTAAGGGTAATAACAATCGTAGTAGTATTATTTAGGCATATAGTAGTAGCACTAAAAGTAGTATACTAGTGGACGTAATGCAGGTCAATAGACTAGAGGAGGGGATGGATAAGGTGTAAGTATAAACAAAATGCGACAACGATCATGGTGCTCGAAGTGATGATGATTATGATATGATGATGATGATAACAATTAGCTTCCACACAAAATACTGGCAACGCCACCCGCACTTTCATTTGTTAATATAATTAAAAACACACACTACTTCTATCAAACTGAGGCCTTCTACGGGGCGTGATGCATGCAGCGAACTTTTGGCAGTATTCTGGCCATGCCAGTGGCAAATAAAAAAAACTTGAGGTGTTCACTAAAATGGCACAGCTTTAGCCTGCAGTACACTTGACCTTCCTTTGTCCAATCAAGTGCCTAGGTGTGTATTTCAAATCTAGCGGCGTATTCAGGACAACACGTGATCTCATTAGCGAACCACATACACACTCACGCTCAATGCTTCCCTATCCTTTTGCACGTCGTAGAACTGGCTGAACGTTTTTGTTGTTGTTGCTTTGGTGTTGTATATATACGCCAGGACTGAGTGGTGAGGGGTGGTTCGTAGATGTTTTGTTTTCTCGTAGAAGGCGTAGCAAAATTGAACCATTTTAGTTACGCTGTCATAATATATGCATCTAGTTACATTTCGATAATAAAGTACCAATTTTACAATTGTCATTTTTGATGGAGGCCAAAACGCTGTTGGCCCGTGTGCTCAGAATTGGGTACACGTTAAAGAGCTTCAGGTGGTCGAAATTTGCAAGCCCTCCACTACGGCTCCTCTCATAATCATATAGATGTTTCGGGACGTCAAACTTCAGACATCAATTGAATCAAATCGAACTTACAATTGTCAAGAACTTTGAAGTACCAATGTCCATATCATATCAGGTCTATTATCGAAAATTTCGCAGTTCATTATCAAAATAAATATATATCCTCGAAGGCCAGGGAACACGATGGTAATTGAATGAGATGCTTCGTTTTTTTTTTTTTGTGAGGTGCAGCACAGGCGTTGCAAAATACACCCCAACAAATGCTCGTCACTATTTTTTTTTCTTATTGGCGAGATATACTATGTGTTTCAAGCTTCGCATCAGTGGAACTGGAAAAACTTCAATCATGGTGACGTTTTAAGCTCACTTTGCCTGATTACAGCTGGTTTGTTAGCCAGATGTTCAAACAGTCATGCATGATACCGCCGCCGCAAATACAGAAAACGAGCGCGTTTTTAGATGGATCTCGTGATACTGAAAAGGTGATTCACGTGGCGCTTACTGAGAACACAAACTGTCGATCTGTCTGTAAACAGAAGGAATATTGGTTGTCAGTTGCCTGCTACAGTGCTTTGTCGTGCAGTCGCCCTCGCGTTCTTTCTACTTTCGCAGTGACTATACGGTGCGCAATCAACCACTTTTGCGTAGTGATGTATATGTTGGATGCTGTGCAAACGAAGATATGAGCGTATAGCGGACAAGCGAGAAAGCCTGGTAGGTTGAATGCCTTATTCCACCTTAGTAGACGGGGCTTTAAAAAATAAGGGTGGAGAGGAAGATAACACCTGTAGAAAGAATAAGAAGGGCGAGAAAGAAAAAACAATTTTTCGTCTTTCAAGTCGGAGTGGTTGCCGGGCCCTCAACAATGACGAGCTCTACTTCAGAGGGTTGAGACTGGTGCTGAAATTTTCTCGTTCCAGTTTCGTTCTCCGGCCTCCCAAACGGGCATTCAGTTTTCGTTTTTAGGAGTGGAGCTCAGATCGGAGTAAATCGTTGGGTGTTCTCTAAAATTCTCCGCACCTTCAGTTATCAATAATCAAGCCTCAGATGTGCACCACCCGGGTTTAATCAATCCTAGTAGCGCATGCGCTTAGGGACAGCCGTGAGAAAGCCACGCTCGGGGGCGGAGACAGTTTGGCGTACCGAGCTTGCCCGGTGTGGCGCGAGCCGAGAACGAGTGTCGAACACTCCGCACTTCTACCAGTGGCACCACATGTAGCCAGGTTTGCGCGTTAGTTTCCAGCACTGGGGCTCTGATGACCTTGCATGATCTGCAAGAACCGATGGTTCGACTCTACCCTGTCTACGTCACAGAAAGACCTTGCAACTGACAAGAATGCCACGTGTAGCTTTTTAAACAGACCAGCTTCGCTGTTTCGTAAGCTTGACAAGGCCAGTGTAAACTTCTTTTTTGTACCTGTATGCTGTATCTTCTGCTTAACAAATCCAAATGCGAAAATATGTTCATATTTCCAGTAGCAGAGAGAGCCTGTGCTTCTGTACCATTTTCACAGAAGCGAAGGACTGTGATCCGGTTCCATGTGGTCTGCTTTTCTATTTTATTTTTATTTTTCTTATTTTTCTGCGTTGCACCCAAGCAGGGTAGGCACTATATAGATTCCGAATAGTGACGCGAATCTTAGCAAGACAGGAACCCCACAGCTGTATTTGTACTAGTCATATCCTGGCCATTAGCTGTCTTGTACCTCTTTTCTTTTTATTTTTTTTTGTATATGGAGCGCATAGCCTTCCATGAAAATTTTCAGCCCCGCCTTCCTTTTTTCCCTCTTTTTTCTTTCTGTAGCCAAAAGTGTGCGACGTGTGTTTAATGAGGTACGCCCCACTTTAGAGACAGCGGACAGGTGTGTTTCGACCCCCTCACACCGACTTCTTCTCTTTATCTTCTATTTATTACACTACAAGTGCATACGCAGAAGACAGTGTTTTCCTGCCTTTTGATTTAATAATGAGTGGTCATAGTGACTAAAAGATGATGTGTTCAATCACCTCGTGTAATCAAAACTAAACAGAACCGGTGGGCAATGGCTTGAATGGGTTATGATTGACTTGCTACTCATTTACTCCACATGACTCAAGCCGCCAGCTTATTAAAGTGAGGGCTGGTTTTGGCGAATCGATGGTAAAAGCGGCCCGAAACTGAATAATGTTGAAGATACGCAGGGTGAAGAACAACGATGCGTTCATTGAGCATCCCTACTTTGATTCAGTTGTCTTTCAATTTTGTAAGAATCCACATTTATTTTTCTAGTGACTTCTAGCACTTTAACATTCAGTGTCAAAAGAGTTCTAAACCTGTTTAATAAAGTAATTAGTATGGAAAATAGGTATATGTACATTGTGTTATGCATTTCGAATGTCGGCGGCCTATTGCATATACATAGACAACAGCCGAGTTTTGCTCTGTCTGATATTATAATTCTTGATATCCTATGCCATTTATCGTAAAACTTCCTTTCATCAGTTAGCTAAGAACACGAGAAGTCAATATATTTCAGAATTTATTTCAAAGGACGGCGTTCGGTGGCCTCTTAAACCAATTTTTCTCCTATCGTGTTTTTTTTTTTTTTTTTGACGTACGAACTAGGACATTCCTCTGGGGCTTAGCGCGCGAAAGTTAACGGGCATTGATGTTTCTACAGCAGTAATAAGAGATCTCACAGGAGACTGCACTGCCGTAGGAATGGTGAAGGTAATCAACTACGAAGAAAATGCCCGGAGAGATCAGGTGGAGCTGAAGCCGAGCTCGAGTGACAAGCGGAAAAAGCTCCTGTTTCAAGAGTTGAACTTCCACATATCTTGACAGCTGTCAGAGTTCTTTGCCACCTTTGGCGCTTCTAATGTTGCCCTTACTATTTTAAGTGTTTCGTCGAGAGCGTCAGGCTCACTTTAGATGCGTGTTATCATTGTTTTTTTCTGCGCAGCTCCGATGAAGAAATGCGCTTCTGTTCCATAGGAAAAACATTGTTAACACGATAGCGTTAAAGAGATAGTTTCACACTAGTGTAAATTAAGGCAGTGCCGCTGGTTACCAGCGAAAGACAGGTGTTATTTGTTAGCGATAGTTTTCAGCAGATTCACAAAAATGAATACTAATAAATCCTCCGTACAGATGAAAAGCGAAGCCAGGCATTCTGCGTAGTAAGCAGGGTGTTCCACAACGGAATCAGACCAGTGCTTCAAGCTGCTCGTTACAAAAAAGCTCTTTTGAAACGCCGCGCAATGCAAATGTTCTATTTAACGCATGCAGTACTCCGCCGTCCCAGGCTTCAAAGCATGAGAACTGGTGAACAGGGTGGTTGCACGAGAGATTGAACATGCTTGCCCTGAAGATATTTTTGGTTTGTCTGTTTTTATATGTTATATAGGCGTATTCGAGGTGCAGAGAACCGAAAATTTTATTTTCATAAACTGATCCTCCCGCGCCCAAAAATATCTCAAAGGGGTGGCGCGTGCGTCTCGTCATTGCTTGCCGCTACATTTCCCGATTTCACAGGCGAAATAAATGCGCCCTCTAAACGTTCCGTCACTTTTTTTTTCTTGTTTTAGTACGCATCACAGTGAATCATATCCATGTTCATTCTAAGCCGTCTGCAGAACCAAAAAATACAGAAAAATAGCAAACTTGGTTAAAATGAATAAAAAAAAGTTCTGTATCTCTGATGTGCCTTGACGAATTTCATATTTGACGTAAATTTTTTTTAATGCCAACTTACAGGCATATACTTTCAACATTCTTGCAAAAGATTGATTTCCCATATGCAGCGTGAGGCAAGAAATAAAAGCAGTTATAGAAGCGAGTTTTTTTTTTCAAAAAAGTTTCTTTTTGAAAAAGAAAGTAAGAAAAACGCCAGTCCCTGTTTTGGCTAAAATTTTTTGTAGAAGTCCGCTTTGTTCACTCAATACATGGTTCCAATATATGACCTCATTTTTTTTCTTCACTAAATACAGCGGACCAAAATGGCCCTTCCATATAGTGCTTGGTTCATGGCCCTTAAAAGGGCCACGAGCCTGCATTCTATCAAAGCCACCAATTTAATTTTTTGCAGCAGCAGAACAACTCAATTCTGACCAAATTCTTTTTGACTAATATAGCCCCCCCCCCCCCCTTTCTTTGCGCGTTAGTTCGGAGAACTGCTCTTTAAAGTGATAATGCGTGCCCAGTTTGCAGTCTACAACGTTAACCTATGCCAACATTATTTGGTTGCCAAAACCGTGCCAAGATTACGAGAGGATTGTTTTCGGGTGACCTTGCCGAAACCAGCAAGCCGCGTGTAGTACAGCTTATGTAATTGGCTCCATGGAAGCCTTATCCGAAACTGCCGGCTTCCATAATGAGCACGTGTGCCTTTATTGAGATGCTCTCTCACTTTTATTTCCCTTGCGCTCCATAAAGAAACTACAGAGACCTACAAACAGTAGTGCATCGCACAACATACCTTAATAAGCTTTTGGAGACATCCCCTCAGCCATTTACTCAGCCGTTCATATTGTTTTCCGTTATGACCTCTTCCACGTCGTTCCCATGACTTCTTCATGTATAACTTCAACCCCGGCGTTCTGGCTGTTTGAAAATGTTGGGGGGGGGGGGGGGCTTTTTGCATCGCAAACCCACCACGTCATTATTATTGATTGATTGATATGTGGGGTTTAACGCCCCAAAACCACCATATGATTATGAGAGGCGATGTAGTGGAGGGCCTCAGAAATTTCGACCGAATGGGGTTCTTTAACGTGCACCCAAATCACGTCATTATGAGAGACGCTGTAGCGGAGAGCTCTGCAAATTTCAACCATCTGTTGTTCATGAACGGTCAGCTACACCTGAGAAATCTTGCCTCTACTACGTGGCCACCGTCGAAATGCGGCCTTCACGGCTGGGGTATAGAACTGCACAATGGCACCGGTGGCACGCAATGGATTTTGTCCTTCGACACATTTTTATTTTTTATTCATATACCATAAGGCCCAATGTGGCATTACATTGGGGGGAGGGGGGGGGGTGTAGTTACAATACAGCAGGGTTATGTGCAAAAGAGAAATACTTACACAGAACAAGAAAAAATAATAAAAATTTAAACGCAGTAACAAAGTTCGCACCAAAGAAGACATAGTAATGCAATGCAGCGTTCAGTATGGCATGAAACGAGCTTTGCGATAACTGATAGAATACTGGTACTAGACTAAACAAAACAAAGCCACAAAATGTTACGGTTCCACATTCCACAACTCCATTAGTTTGCAAATAAACGTGTCGTGATCACACACAGTTACAACATCGCTTGGTAGTTTATTCCAATGATGAATCGTAAGAAACAATGGTGAATCACGAAGGAAGTTTGTACGGGCTAACATGGGTTGTATTTTGCCACCCATGATCCACACGTGGAAAAATGCGATGAGCTGGTTGAATATGTCAATGTAAGAAAAATGACTCACTGAAATAAAGCCTGTGGAAATGAGACAACAGTGCGATAAGCCTACGTATTCCTAGAGTAGGTAATTTCAACGACGTTTTAATAACTCTTACGCTATATAGCCGAGAATATTTTCCTGTGATAAAGCGGGCTGCTTTGTTTTGAAAGACCTCAAGTTTATGAATGAGGCATTGCTGGTTTGGATTACAAATAAGAGCGGTGTATTCCATTTTCGAGCGAACTTAGCTTGTGTATTTCAGAAGTTTGGCGGACTGGTTAGCAGAGTGCAAATTTTGTTTAATGAATCCTAGAGCTCTGGAAGCCTTACTGGCTATCGCCTCAACATGGGCATTCCATGAGAGGTTGTGTGCAAGATAAACTCCTTAGTATTTTATTGTGGTCACATTTTTGACTAGCCTATTGTTTATCATGTAAAAATGCAGCTCAGGTTTCGTAGTTCTTGTTGTTCTTGTAAATGAAGTATACTTCGTTTTTTAAACATTAATTTCCATTTGCCCTTGGAAGCACCAGTGGATGATTTGGTTAGTGTCAGACGGCAGTGCACTCATATGGATATGACTAATAATTTGTCGGTAAATTACACAATCGTCTGCAAAAGGTCTGATTGGGGATGACAAGAGGTTACTTATATCATTAACGCACATTAGGAATAGGATTGGCCCCAGCATGGTACCTCGCGGAACACCTGATTTTACCTTTACTAATAGAGACAAGGTATTAATAATAAAAACAGACTGATAGCGATCGGACAAAAAATTAGCGATCCATTTACAGATATTAGGATTGATGTTGAGGGCGCCCAGTTTCATATTTAGGTGGTTATGCGGAACGTTGTCGAAATCTATAAAGAGAACATCAATGTCTGTTTTATTATGTGTAGCTTCGTGAATATGGGTTATTAGTTCGACAAGTTGAGTTTCGCATGAAAGGCCACGCTGGAAACCATTCTGACTTGGTAAGAAGAACTTGTGCGAGGTTAGATATGTCAGAACTGCAGGTGATATATTGTGCTCTAAAAGTTTACATGGTATGCTCGTTAGTAATATTGGTCTATTGTTACTGAGCATAGAAAGGGCACCTGCTTCAAAGATAAGAGTGATGAGGGAAATTTTCCAGGCGTCTGGTACGCTACCACTATCAACAAATTGCTGAAAAAAAAAAGCTAGAATGTGAGAAACAACAGGCTTTGTTATTCTTGGCATTTTGGTGCAGATACCGTCCGGGCCGGGTGCCGAATCGTTTAGGTGCATTTCAATAGCTCGTTCAATACCTTGGTGTGAAATCATTCATGACCGAATCTAGAGTCGTGAACTAAACGTCAGACAGAATCGGGTTTTCTTCTGTAAGGAAGGGTGGGCGCAAATAAAAAAGAGGGGTGCACACATTATTAGAATAGAAACTTTAGATGGTCCTCATCCTAAAATGGGAAACCGCGAGGAGTCACTGCAGTGTCGTAGGTCATGCGACAGAACGAGTGTGACGATGTTCAGTACAAACGTCTCGCCTTGGTATAGCTGTTCACTATACACAATGATTTTATATATGTGGTTCAACGTCCCGAAACCACCATATGATTATGAGAGACGCCGTAGTGGAGGACTCCGGAAATTTCGACCACCTGGGGTTCTTTAACGTGCACTCAAGTCTGAGCACATGGGCCTACTACATTTCCGCCTCCATCGGAAATGCACCCGCCGCAGCCGGAATTCGATTCCGCGACCTGCGGGTCAGCAGCCGAGTACCTTAGCTACTAGACCACCACGGCGGGGCAACACTATACACAATGCATGGAGCTCATAGCTTAGACCGATTATTCTGTGCCGACCATTTACGCGTTCACAACAAGACTATTAAGGGAAAACATTCCATCATGTAAACGTTTTGAATGTTGCGTATCACGGAAGCTACTGCTAGAGCCTCAGGCTATTCGTCGTACCGACGAGGTTTGCCAGCACTGTTTTAGCGCCTCAAAGAAATCATCTCTTTATCTACCTAGAAGCGCTATCAAATAATACCTTTCTGAGTTGTAAATCTAAGTAAGCTTGTTCGAGCGCTACAAGAAGTGTCCGGTTCTGTTTTCAGTCCTAAAATATAAAGCAGAAAATACGTTCCCTGTAATTTTCATAATAGGAGACAAAAGTAAATCTTTCCCAGTTTGTGCCAATCGTTGCCTGCTATTCTACTTCTTTTTTTAAGAAACAACATAAGAACTCGCAAGCCGAAAGGTGTTATCGAAGCACGGAAGACACGCGATCAGAAAAGCTCTTTTGACCCACTGTATTTCGTTAACAAAGAAAATACATGTATTGAGTGACATAAACGGACTTCAGTAAAACATGTTCGACTATATTGAGATAGGGTTTTAATTTATTTTGTTTTTGGATAATGAACTTTCTTTTTTGAAAAATGACTCGCTTCTTTAACTTTGTTTTTCTTCTATCACGCTGCGTCTAGGAAAACAAGCTTCTGCAGAAATTCTCGAAAAATTGCATTCTCAATGTCAACTTTTTTAAAGTTTTTTTTTTTTTGCATGAACTAAGTAATGCGCCAAGGCGTACCAAAAATAGCAAACGTATTTTCTTTTATTGTAACCGAGTTTGCCACTTTTTGAGAATTATTTGGTTGGCCAGACAACATAAATAAAGCGTGGTTGTAATTCACTGCGATGCGTATTGAATCAACGAGAAAAAAAAACTTTCGACACAACGTTCACAGTGTGCATTGAATTCACCTGCCAAATCGGGAAATGTTGCGACAAAACCAAGCGAGACGCGCGCCTCGCGTGCCTCCCCCCCCCCCTTCCTCTTCAAACACTTTTTCGGCATGCTGGGATCTGTTTTTTTTTTTTTAATAAAGTTTTCGGTTTCGTGCACCTTAAATAGACTATCATAACATAAAAAAATCACACAAAACAAGAATATCGTCCCGCGGACACGCATGCTCTACGTCTCGTGGAATCACCCAACGGAGGGAGTGGTTTAAAGCAGCCCACCCATTACACCTGAGTGTGCCACTCCGCAGGTGCACGTATGTGCTTCCTTCCTTATGGACGTGTAGGGGCCACTCCACCAATTTTCAAAAGGAAGAATGTTGGCATATTTGCGGTAGGTCACAAATATATTTGCGACAAGTCTTCTAAAATAGTTTCGAAAGACACAATAATACGCGCGCAAGCGTTCCTTTCCTTACGGCAATATTGAAGGAGATGAGCACAGAGGCTGATCATGTCATCGCTGTATACACACTGGCAGGCCCAAGCATTTGCTATGCTTTCTCTTTCTCCAATATAAAACCTTGTATAAATGTACCCACATACACTTTTTATAAAAATGTGGCACATACCAGGGGGTGGGTATGTGCATACCTTCATAAGGTATATGCAAAAAAAGTAAATATGAGATGTGTTTTCAAATGCGAAGCATTTTATTGCATAGGGTGGGCATTTTGATTATCTATCTATCTATCTATCTATCTATCTATCTATCTATCTATCTATCTGTCTATCTATCTATCTATCTATCTATCTATCTATCTATCTATCTATCTATCTATCTATCTATCTATCTATCTATCTATCTATCTATCTATCTATCTATTTATCTATCTATCTATCTATCTATCTATCTATCTATCTATCTATCTATCTATCTATATATCTATCTATCTATTTGTCCACTTCGTCTCGGTGCTCTTGAGCCCCTTAACCTGCCGTAAAGGAAAAACATATTACGGAAGGGCGAAATGGTTTAACGAATACGACTCGCTCGTCATGACATGAATATTGCCACAATCCCCTTGCTTACGTAGTCAAACACTTTCCGAAAAACACTGGCACATACCAGGTGGCAGGTATTTGCCGCTGGTATGCGAATATGTGCCACAAGTGCTTGACAGTTTATATCTACCGAAGAATGGTGATCCCACCTATAGGTAATTTTAACGCTTGATCGTTCAGAAAAAGCGGGCATCGGCAGCATTGACCGGAAGAATGCAATGAATAAATGTCATTGTCGCAGCAGAAACCGGAGCCTAGCATTCTGAGTGGAAATTAAGTATTCTACCATTAAGCCACGCCAGGTCTCGGAACTACCTTTCAAATATACCCTAATGATCGTGAAACGCCCAATGCGGTTGCAGTGCTGGCTTTTTAATGTTATAAACATCACATATGCGTTCTTACGATACAGTCGTCACGATGGGTTAAAGGGGCCCTGGAACACTTCATCAAGTAACCATGGACATGATTCACTGGAAGAGCGTATTGCCTCACGAATTCACTGCTGCAAAATTTTAAAAATCTTTCCAGTGCGGTAGGTGTTACAAAGGTTTGTCGCATGCCGCAATTGCATTCTCTCTTCTCTCGTCTCGTCGAAAGCACTGGAAGCTAAACAGGGAGCGATGGCAGTGCCACAGAAAAACATCAGGCGCACCTCGTGATTTTAGCACTTTTTTTTTCTTCGATTGCGTGGCTTTGTCAGTGTAATCGCACGCTCACGCTGGTTTAGTAGTGGCCTCCCGAGGCAATCTCTGTAAGGAGGAAGCTTGTCATGTTCTAATTAGCCAATGGCGGAAGGATGGGCTTTTTGCGAGCAATTTCGGGCCTAATTCCATGATTTATTTTTGGGCTTATTCCATGATGAGAGAAGAGAAACAATTTTTAACTGACTTGTAATTTATTGTGAAGTTGAGGCCGCGTGCTGTGTTATAATATTTGGCTCGCGTGTTGTCGGGAGCCTCTACTACCGATCGGCAGCGTCTTCTGACCATGCTCAAATGTGTTGCAGGGTCCCTGTAATATGAATTGTAGTCAGGTGTCATCCACTCAAGTTCATGTATGTAGCAGCGTCCAGGGCTACGATCCTCGCGAACAGCAGCGCTTTATATCAGCTTACCCCTCCTGGTGTTATTAATATCCATGTTGTTGTTGGCATCGTTACGCAAATGAAAAGAACTCACGATATAAAACTTATACTGTTTACCGTGTGTGTGTGTGTGTGTGTGTGTGTGTGTGTGCGTGTGTGTGTGTGCATTTGTACATATCTTTAACGCAACTTCACAACATTTCACGCAATCAATTGACGTAGTCAAACAAACGCATGTTACCTTTCTCTACGTACTCTCATGCGTTAGCGGCAACCCTAAGCGCTCGAATGCTCAAATGTTACTTCTCTGACTCTTTGTATCAAAAGCAGTTTTTTCAGTAGAACAAAAAAATGCTTTTATGTCTAATAAAAAGCTTCAGCTCATATCACCTGTCTCTAAACAAGGGAATAGATAAACCATTTTGTTCTGCATTCACAGAGAATACAATAGTTTCAACCTTACTTAGAAACCATAAGTAGTGTTCTTGTTCTACTTCATTTCTATATTAATTGAATAATAAACACCGAAGTTACGAAGCAAATACGTTTTTTTTGTATTTAGCATGGGTGTTCCATGCAGACACGGTGTACAGACGCAACATACTGCTTTGCCGTGACTCGACAAGAGAGGATCTGTGCTTACAGGCCTGCCACAGAACGCGTCTCGAACTGACTGTTGTTATTGCATTCTTTTATTGTTCAGAAATATTTGTCAAATAGAATACATTAAGGTTCGAATCGTCCTTATTCTCGAAGCTTGAGGGGGGAGTCACAATGACCTTATGGGGTGAAGCTCCTTACGCCATGGGTCGTACGTTCCGTGTTTGTAGTAATAGCCACCTCTTGTTTAGTCTTAATAATGTCGGCTGGATGGCGGTACTTGTATATGATAAATATATGAAGAAAAGATGCGATATGGCGGTACTTGGAGTGTTCACTAGATGGATGGACGAATTGACAGACAAACACATAGATAGACGTCTGAACACACGGACGGAAGCACGGATGGACATACGGATGGCCGCATGAATGGATTATCACACGGACAGAGGCGCGAACGTACGGAAGCGCGGACGGACTGGCGGACGCTACGCCCCACTCATCATCATTCACTCCATGAACATGTGGCGACTTTTTATTCAAAGAGAAATAAAACGAAAGAGGTATACAAAGAGTCGTAAGCAGAACAGTTATCTCTTCTTTGCCACATTGCAGGTGCAGCGGCATGCCTTAACCAAAGGTCGTGATGCCCAAGAATGGATCCTAAAAAAAGAAGGTCTGAAAA